>NC_140592.1:1056514914-1057019914 GCF_964204655.1 Triturus cristatus
GATATGGTACGGTTCCATGCTGTTCCCCTAGAGCGGAGGGTGCAGTACATTCAGGTTATAATCTGGATGTTTCAGCCTCTGTCCTGGATCTCAGTGGGGATGACTGAGGCTTTGGGAGTTGCTGGCCTGCTGTCCAAACATACCAGATGGCACATGTAGGCTCAGCAGTGGGAACCTAAAATCCCAGTGAGCACATCATCAGGGAAATGTGTCCATTTGCAACTACATTTCGGAGGGGACTGCCAAAGGTCTGCAGTGGTGGCTACTGGACCACGACTGGATCAGTGGCATGTGCCTCTCCTTACACCCCCAGATCAGACTGTGGCCATGGATGCATCATTATGGGGTGTAGGAGACCATTCGAGAGAGGTGGAGATATCTGGTGGAAACTCTAATGCACATTGTTGTTTTTCAGTTGAAGGCAATATACTTGGTGTTGTTTGAAGGCCTGCCTGTCCACTGTCTGAGGAAGGCTAGTGCAGGTGCGGATAATAACGGAACCTCTATGTGTTACTTCAACAAGCAGAACAGGCTGGGGTCCTAGGCCCTGTGTCAGGAGGTTCTGCAACTCGGAAGTGTCTGGAGCATCAAAGAATGTCTCTGGTGGTAAACCACCTGGCTTTAAATGCCAGGGTAGGCACTCTTAGCAGATCACAAATTGCAGTTGCACCCAGTGGTGGGACAAGGCGCCTTCAGCAATGGGGAGAGCTCTGGCTCAATCTTTTGGCCACAGCTGAGAACGCACAATGTTAACACTTTCGTGCATCGGAGTTTCACCTGGACGGAACAGGATAGTGTGGTACCTGCATCTGCTGAGTATGAGCATCTATCCTCTGATCAAGCTGCTGCTTTAGGAGGATCGTCTGTCGCAGAACAGGGTACTGCACTCAAGCCTGCACAATTTGCATCTCCATGCTTGTAGATTGTGCGGTGGCTGTTGACCTCCTTCCACCCTCTTTCTGAGGTTGTTCATGTCATCCTGGGAGTGAGGCACTCCTCCACAAAATCTGTGTACACCAGCCATTGGGACAAATTTGTGGATAGGTGCAATAGCCTTCAAATTTGACCTATTGTAAGCAGTTTTCTGAAATGTCTCGCCCTAGCCCAGCAAGGACCTGCTTTGGGCACCGTTAAGGACTGTTGGACCTAAAGACCTATGGTAGCTTGGCTCAGGTGGACAGGCCTCATTCCAGAGGACATGTCTTGCTTGCATCCCACTCACCTCGGCACTCCAGCGTATCACCACTAAAAACGACACTACACCAAGGAGTTAGAAAAGTTAGAAAAGCTTTATCTTTCTTTTTATCCGGGTTTTCTTTTCTTTCAGAGGAAATCAATCAGTTTTCATTTACATCTCATTAGGGTCATAGACATAGCCCTGCACATAGTAATTTCATTGCACTTGAAATCAGGTCATTAGATATAGCACTGCACGTAGCCATTACAATGCGCTTGAAATCAGGTCATTAAATATAGTGCTTCACATAGCCATTACAATTCACTTTAAATCAGGTCATTAACTATAGCGCTTCACATAGCTATTACAATGCGCTTGAAATCAGGTCACTAAATATAGCGCTTCACATAGCCATTACAATGCGCTTGAAATCAGGTCATTAAATATAGCGCTTCACATAGCCATTACAATGCGCTTGAAATCAGGTCATTAAATATAGCGCTTCACATAGCCATTACAATGCGCTTGAAATCAGGTCACTAAATATAGCACTTCAGTGGAGCCTCGAGCATAGTGCTGCATCTATTCAAGCCCTAGCGCTTCAGAGCTGGGAGTACTTTGTTGCCTGAACTCTGGCCTCACATCAGCTCCTTACTCGTGGTTAGTTGTGGCAGCCCTATCGGGTTAGTCCCAGAAGAGCTGAACATACGGTCCCTGAGCGCGGCTCCGCACAGTTCCCCCCCAGCGCGTCTCAGCGCCAACTTGGTCTGGGGATCCCAGTGCGAAGGGTGGAGGGGACTCTCAGCAGACTTGACAACGGGCTTCCCCCGGGGGAGGGGCGAGCTTCGGGCCTCCCGCCCTCCTCCCCTGGGGGTTACCTTACTCTGTGGCTCAACATTGGCCCTGGCGAGGGCTCTCCGGCCTCCCGGCGATCTCCGGGTCGAGGGCCTCCTCCTTCCGCGATACCATCGAGTTGGTGGGGGATCGGAGGCGCGCCTGCGGCTGCCGTTGTCAGCGCGGCCTGCGGGGGCGCGGCCTCTACGGCTTCAGGAGTCGGCGGGGGCGGCATCAGGCAGCCCGCCCCCGTCACGTGATGCGGGAGGCTGGCTTCCAAGCCTAACGCAGTCTTCTTCGAATTCCGGCGGCCCTCTCACAAGATGTGCTGCGTTACTGAGACTGCAGCGGCGGGGCCCCGGTCCTCTTCGCGGGCCCCAGTGACCATGAGGGTGACCTTTCCGGCCCCGGGCCGCAGCGGTGAGCTATTCTTTGGGGGCAGCCCCGGCGATGGTGATACAAATTAAGGGCTGGCCTGCAGTTCGGGGGTGGCGATGTGCTCGGCGCCTAGCGCTCCTTTTTCCCCTCACAGCGACGCCCTGGCTCAGGGCAGGTTGGTTGGAAGGCGGCAGGCCACACGCCAGTGGCGGAACAAGACAGGGGGAACCCAGGCACAGTCAGGGAAACGGTGGACAAGGTTGGAGATGGCCACTCTCTCCCTCAGTTCCCCTCAGGGGTCCTGTCTAGGCGGGAAGCACAACCAGTTAATGTGATCCCAGGTCAGAGGTTGAAGGCAAGGCTAGGTCACGAAGTAGGGGGTAGTGTCAACCAAGGGGGGGAAAAGCAGGCCCTAAGAACAGTCAGTTTCCCCCCTTCTGCGCTCCCACCTCCCCACTCAGGTGCCCTACTCCTGACTACCTCACTTCACACCTTCTACAAAATGGCCGATGCACCTAACCTCTATATATAGCCTGGGCCCTGACTGGCCAGAGTGGCCCAGAAGGTTCTGGAACCCCTCATGACAGCCTATGGCCCAGGTTCTGAGGTGACAGTTTAGGCCTCCATTTTGTGGAGGAGCTTTCTCCCTCCCTCCATTTTAGGGAAGCACCTTGCACCACACCATCAATTAGTGATAATGGGGCACCCAGAGCCTCTAAATCAACACCATAAAAAACTAGTGGACAGAAAAATTAGTGGGTAAAGGAAGAAAAAAAAATAAGGAGGGAACAGCAAAAGGGCTGGCAGGTCTAACAAGGACTATTTATCCACGCTTTTGACTGATCAGCCTTCGTTATTTCCGTCACCTGTTGTAATGAAATGTTTAAAAGGTTTGCAACATTTGTTTCCGCTGAAACACTTTCTAATGACTCTGCTCCAGGCTCTGTGTAAACCCACCCTATACCACTTTTCTTCCAAATTAGTTGCTGTTGACTCGAGCTTCATTTCTACCAAAATTGGTTGCTCCTTTTCATGTCAGGCAGGCTATTACACTTCCTCCATTATTTGCTCTACCTCATCCCTTTAAGGAGGAAGAGCAAATCCAATGTGTGAACACTAAGAGAGCATTCATCTTTTATATTGATCGTGCCAAGGAACATCAAGTGGGCGAGCAGCCCTTGTATGGCTTTTTAGAGTGAAGAAAGGTAAGGCAGTGGATTGTTCTCTGCATAAAGACCTAACGATAATTGAAATGAAGATGCAAAAAAATTTTAAAGCATTATAAAAAATTTCACAAATTCTAGTTTGCGATTAATTTGCTGTCCTTGATACATTTTGTGACTAGGATGCCTTCACACAATTTCTGTGTTCAGATTCCACCCAGAGGTAGTTCCATTATTCCTGGAGTTGGCCAAAATCAGTGCCTGCCCTATTACTTTTCAGTCTGAAAATTCATTAGTCGATCCATATGTCACACTGTATAAAGATATAGGTATGGACTTGCATGGATGGGTGAGAGCAGCAGGGTGATATCAGGCGGTTCTGATCAGTCTTATTGCGGGTAAACCGTCTGCTACCCATTTACTGTGGAAAGCCTGGGTGCAAGCCTTGCTAGGGGTTTTGGCCAGACCTGATTTGGACCTATCCAACTGGCAAGGAGACCCTTGCATGAGAGGAGATGGGGACACAAACCCCTGCACAAATTGCCACCTCAGTCAATGGGGAATAAGCGACACCGGTGCCTTTAAAAGGTTGCAGAGGTTCTGCTCATTCAGCCATATGCATTTGCCTTTGCACCAGGCTGTATCCCTGCTTTGGAAATATTGTGTGCTTTTTGCTTGTGTCACTGTCTAAATTAATGGGCCTGACTTAATTTGATTATGCTCTTTTTTTTGTAAACATGCACAGCCTAGCATTGCCCTTCAAGCTTGATTTGTGCTATGCGGGTAACCCAGTTGTAAATATAGTACTTGCCACTTTGAAAAAGCACATACACCCACAGCCTGCGCCCCTTCTCAACAGTACACATTAGATACAATATCCCATTTATATTCAACACAGAGACCACAATGTCCTTAATGGACTGTCACATTGCTTGGAACAGCACTTGCTACCAAGACACATCACATCACAGCACCAGACCCAGATTCTATTTAATCACGGGATCCGGGCATGTTACAGAAATGGTTAACAGTTTCGGGTCTTCCTTAATAGTTATGAATGTTAGCATAATTCCCTGCTGCGTATGCGGACCTCAGAACATTACATACAAACATTTAAGAGAATGTGAAGGGTTCAACATGTCCATTTAGGAGAGGCACCGTTCAAAGCCTGCCTTAGGTAAGGTTTTCTGAATTGTAAGACTACTTAAAAAAAGAAAACAAATCTCAAAACTTCATTGCAGCACTTGTAAATCAGATTGCTGCCTAACATGTCTGAAAAACGAGGGAAATGTAGCCTGCTGGTCTTTTAAGGTTAGAAGAACTAAACAGCACCCTAAGGTGCCTGGGGCTTCCATGTCCCATGATGCCTAGGATTGGCAAATCACAAATTCACACACCTAGTTATCATAAACAATGACACCACCACCCAATAAAAGATAGACCAGAACTCCATGCCCATATTATATAACAGGGTGACTTGTACACTGGTTTTTCCTTAGCTACTCCAGAATTGTGTGCTAAAGCACCCCCAACTAGTGACTTTACAAGGCCATGCTCACTGCAGACCCATTACTGCACAAATTCCAGCAAAGTTATGTACCACAAATATAGATGGCATGCAGAAGCATACCTTTTGTAGAGATGTTCAACACATAGACTTCTTTCCACCTGCTTGGGGCGTTGAGCTATTTAGCCGACATGCGTGAAAGCAATAAAGCTTGATATAGCTAGTGCCTTAGCAAACTACATGTTGTAACATGTAAAAACAAGGAGAAACACTACCTAATGTAGTGAGCAGTTGCATAAAAGTATTTACCCTGAAAGCCAACTACTCTGCCATCTGTTCATCCTCTCCAATCGTCCTTTTATCGAGGATCTTAGCCCACTATAAAAAAAAAGAAGCTCTAGCGACGAAAATATAGAGTAAAGAACAGCCCGACTTAATGGCAGCAATAACTCTCAATAATACCATATACTAAAGTCGGTGTCTCGTTAACCCCTTCGCCGCTATGCTTTTCACCCGTGTCTATTTGGGGTAGTTCGTGCTTAGGCTCCTGTAACTTTTTGACCACATAAGGTATCCACACCAAATTTGAGTCCTCTTCTTCCAACATCATGGGCATTCTAAAGGTATCCAGGATTTGTGGATTCCCCTGGAGGGGACCCAGAAATTAGCCAAAATACAGCTAAATTTTGTGGGTTTTTTGGGGGGAAAAATGGGAAAAAAAGTGGTGCAAATAAAAGCGTCTGTTTTTTTCCCCTGCAAATGGTATCAACAAAGGGTTTGTGGGGCTGAACTCACCATTTTCCCAGCTGTTAGAAACGGAGAGATCTTTGTCAGAAGACGACAGATTTTTACTCAGTTTTGGCATTTTACAGGGACATAGCCTATTTTTGCTATTTTTTGTGCTTTCATCCTTCTTCCAGTTAATGGTAGAAATGGGTATGAAAGCAATAATGGTTCCTGGAAAGATGTACATTTTAGAAAAGTAGACAACATTCTGAATTCAGCAAGGTGTCATTTGTGTAGATCCTTCAAGGTTTCTTTATAGAAACTAACAGTTGAATATAGGGAAAATTGAAAATGAGTTAAAAAAACAGCCATTTGTGCCAGCGTTTTCACCTGTAACATCTTCTAATTATGACAGCTGTTTGAAAGCAATATACCGTTACATCCGCTGGACCTTTCTGGTTGTGGGGATATATAGGATTTGTAGGTTCACCAAGAATCTGACAAACCCAGAGCCAATAACTGAGCAGCATCTTGCAATGCTTTATCTGAAAGAAACACGTTCGTTAGATTCCTCACCTTAGAATACCCCCAGGCGTCAAACTGGATCCGGAAGATTTTTGTAGCAATACCCCTTGCGCGTCGCTAGGCGTCGTCTGCGGCTCCGCGTCCGTTGTTGGCGTCGTGCGCCGGAATGACGTCGTCGGAGTACTTAGACGCCGCCCTCGCGCGCTGACGTCAGTTCTTCTTTTTTCCGCGCCAGTAAGCGCCGATCCGGGAGAGCTACCCCTTTAGTCAATTTTTGACTAACTTTTTCGACTCTTTTTGGTCACTTTCAACTCTGGTGCCGGTAGGATGCCTGGTTTCAAGGCCTGCGACGACTGTCACCGACTGATGTCGGTGACCGATCATCACCGCTGGTGCCTGTACTGCTTGGGCTTTGACCACGACGCGGAGTCGTGCTCCGACTGTATGGCCCTGACCTCGAAAGCTAGGCGGGAGCGGTCCCGTAAGCTTCTCGAGCTTCGCCACTCGGCTCCGCGCCCCTCTCGATCCCGGTCCAGGAGGAGGTCCAAGGATCGGTCGCGGAGCCGCACTCGACATCGTCGCTCGTCTGGCTCGAAGTCTTCGGGTAAGTCGAAGCGCTCTAAGAAGTCCAAGAGGCGACACCGCTCTTCGGACTCCCCTCGCCGGTCGCGCGACTCGGCCGAGGGTCCGGGTGGTTCCACCCCCGCGGCTCCGCTGGAGCCGCAGGAGCCGCGCAAATCCCCATACCCACCGGTCCCTGGGATTGACGCGACGCCGACGGAGGTCAGTGCCTTCCTCTCGGCCATGAGGAGCCAGGCCCCGCTGTCGACACCCGCTGGTGCGCCTTCGGGCCCCGCGGACTCGACTGGGCGACCTCGCGTGCCGGCGGCTCCGGCCCCGGCGCCGTTGGAGGCTCCGGCCCCGACGCCGCAGGTCCCCGAGGGGCCCGAGCCTCGTCACGCTTCCCCCGCCGGCGCCGACACCGGTACCACCCCCGACTCCGGTCGACGTCGATCCCCTGTCCGGTCCCGACGCCGATGCGGCGCCGCCCGACGCCGCATCCGACGCCGCTAGAGACGCACATTGTCTATCGACCGGCTCCGATCATTCCTCCTGTTTACCAGGAATCGGATGACGGGGGCGAATGGGAGGGGTCTGAGGACCCTATGGCCCTTCAGGGGCAACATTCTCAGGACTGGGCAGATGAACTGGGGGAGGCCAGTGGATTGGATACCCCACCGGACACTGGATTCATCTCTCCTCCGACTGTGGCCGCGGCCCTTGGGCTTGAGCTGCCTGCCGTGGCTGTGAGGACTAACATCCTCACTGAGGTGCTTCAGTCTGCCGCATGCTCCACTGAGCCTCTGCTGCAATTCAATGAGGCCCTCATTGACGTTCTGCAGGGCACCTGGTCCAAGCCCTCCACAGTCCCTCCTGTGGATAGGAACGTTGCCAGGCGCCACCGCCCTGCTCCGGGCGACCCCAGTTTTCTGTCCCAACACCCCACCCCCGAGAGTCTGGTTATCCAGGCCTCTACCTCCCAATCCTCCTTCCCGTCCGCTCCTCCGGACCGGGATTCCAAGAGACTGGAACAGTTCGGTAAGAAGCTGTTCTCCTCGCTCAGTTTGGGCCTGCGGTCTTTGAACACCGCCTGTCTCTTGGACCTTTATTCCCACTCTCTGTGGGATACGGTGGAGGACGTGCTGCCCCTGTGCCCGGAGGAGGCCCGGGCACGGCTTTCCTCAGCTCTGGCCGATGGGAGAGATGCAGCGCGCCATGCAATCCGATGTGGACTCGACACTATGGACTCGCTGAGTAGGGTGATTTCTACCACGGTGGCGCTTCGACGTCACGCCTGGCTGCGGTCCACGTCCTTTTCAGGGGATGTCCAGCGCACTCTCATGGACATGCCTTTTGATGGCACTCGCCTTTTTGGTGAGAAAGCGGACAGTGCGCTGGCTCGCTTCAAGGACTCCCGGGCTACGGCCAAGTCCTTGGGCCTCTCGGCCCCGCGGCCACAAACTTCCGCTTTTCGCTCCTTTCGTGGCCAAGGAAGGGGCACCTCCTCACGTCCGCCTAGCCACCGGCCGCAGAACCAGCCTGCACGCGGTCGCGGACGTGGTTTCCGCCGAGGCGGTACTGGAGGACAACGCGGTCAGTCCACATCCACCCTGGCAGCATCCGCCTCAAAGCCTTCCTAGTCCGAGCTTTCAGGCCCATTCCTCGCCAGTGGGAGGCCGGGTTCGCCATCATCTGCTCCACTGGCGTACCATTACTTCGGACAGGTGGGTGCTGCAAATCGTCCGCAGGGGCTACTCCCTCCCCTTCGAGACGACCCCTCCAGCTATGCCACCGCAGCACCACCGTATCTCGGAGGATCATTTGAATCTTCTGCGAGAGGAAGTTTCGGCCCTCTTGGCCAAAGAGGCCGTCGAGCGCGTTCCGAGCCCAGAAGTAGGTCGTGGTTGTTATTCCCACTACTTTCTGGTTCCCAAGAAGGGCAAAGGGGGCCTACGCCCTATCTTGGACCTCAGGAACGTCAATGCCTTCCTCCGGAAAGAACGGTTCAAAATGTTGACTTTGGCTCAGGTTCTAGCTGCCCTAGACCCTGGAGACTGGATGGTAGCGTTGGACTTGCAGGACGCATATTTCCATATCCCCGTCCTGCCGGCCCACCGGCGTTACCTACGGTTCACGGTGGGTCAGGAGCATTTTCAGTTCACCGTGCTCCCCTTCGGCCTTACCAGTGCCCCTTGGGTGTTCACGAAAGTGGTGGCGGTGGTCGCAGCTCATCTGCGCAGATCAGGGGTTCCAGTCTTCCCCTATCTCGACGACTGGTTGTTGAAGGCGGGCTCACCCCAGACAGTCGTCTCCCACCTCCAGACTACGGCGGATCTCCTGCATTTGCTGGGGTTTTCTATCAATGTGCCGAAGTCACACCTGAGCCCCTCTCAGAAGCTCCTCTTCATCGGAGCGGTTCTCGATTCGGCGCAATTCCGGGTTCATCCACCGGAACAGAGGGTCCGGGATATACAGGCCCTGATTCCCATCTTTCGGCCTCTATCCTGGGTTTCGGTCAGGCTAGTGTTGCGGCTTCTGGGGCTGATTGCCTCCTGCATCCTACTAGTGCATCACGCCAGGCGGCGCATGCGGGCTCTGCAGTGGGACCTGAAGTTTCAGTGGGCCCAGCATCACGGCAACCTGTCCGACCATGTCTTGATCTCGGAGGGCACTGCACAGCAGTTGCAGTGGTGGCTCATGGACCGCAATTGGGTCATTGGCAAGAGCCTCTCCCTACCCCTACCGGAGCATGTCATAGTGACGGATGCGTACCTCCTGGGATGGGGTGGCCATATGGGAGAGGCGGAGAACAGAGGCCTCTGGTCTCCGGCGGAGTCTCGCCTCCACATCAACTTGTTGGAGCTGAGAGCGATTCGACTTGCACTTAAAGCCTTCCTTCCCTCTGTCCGGGGAAGTGTTGTGCAGGTGTTCACGGACAACACCACCGCCATGTGGTATTGCAACAAACAGGGCGGGGTGGGGTCGTGGACCCTTTGTCAGGAGGCTCTGCGCCTCTGGACATGGCTGGAACACCAGGGCATCACCCTGGTGGTTCAACATCTGGCGGGCTCTCTGAACGCCAGAGCAGACGAACTCAGCCACCGGTGCATGATGGATCACGAATGGCGTCTGAACTCCGAGGTGGCGCAAGGTCTCTTTCAGCAGTGGGGAGAGCCTTGGTTAGATCTATTCGCCACCGACGAGAACGCGCAATGTCAGCAGTTCTGCGCATTGGAATTTCCAAGGCGGCACTCGCTCGGCGACGCTTTTCGTCGCGAGTGGAGTTGTGGTCTGTTGTACGCCTTTCAGCCTATACCACTACTGCCCAGAGTGCTAATGAAGATCAGGCGCGACCGGGCCCAAGTTATCTTGGTGGCTCCGGATTGGGCACGAAGGTACTGGTATCCTGAGCTACTCAGTATGTTGACCGATCCTCCGATACGTCTGCCCCTTCGGGAGGATCTTCTGTCGCAGCAGCAGGGGACGGTCCTCCACCCGAACCTGTCCAGCCTCCACCTCCATGCGTGGAGATTGAGCGGCGGCAGTTGATGCCATTTGACTTGCCTCCTGAAGTCTGTGATGTCATTCTGGCAGCCAGGCGTCCCTCCACAAAGACGGTATACGCCTGCCGGTGGAACAAGTTTGTGGCATGGTGCACAGCAAAGGCTGTGGATCCCCTTTCCGCCCCTCTTTCTGAGGTTCTCCTCTTTCTTCTTTCTTTGGCCCGGCAGGGCTCTGCCCTGGGCACCTTGAAAGGTTATCTTGCTGCCATCTCTGCCTTCTTACGGCTTCCTGATCAGCCCTCTCTTTTCAAGTCCCCTGTAGTGTCACGCTTTCTTAAAGGCATTACTCACACATTCCCTCCTGTCCCTTTCGTAATGCCTCAGTGGGACTTGAATCTTGTCTTAACATTCCTGATGTGCGCTCCCTTTGAGCCTCTTCACAATTGTCCTCTTTGTCTTCTAACTCTTAAGACTGCTTTCCTGGTAGCCATCACCTCGGCTAGACGGGTGAGTGAGCTCCAGGCTCTATCGTCAAAGCCTCCTTTTCTATCTGTTCATCCGGACAAGGTTGTCCTTCGGCCTCGTCCTTCCTTTCTACCGAAAGTGGTGACCTCCTTTCATCTTGGGCAATCTGTCACCTTGCCCACCTTCTTTCCGCCTCCGCATCCATCCAAAGAGGAAGAGCGGCTCCACCGTCTGTACCCAAAACGTGCGCTCTCCTTTTATTTGGACCGCACTAAACAGTTCCGGGTGGACGACCAGCTTTTCGTTGGCTACGTGGGTGCAAAGAAGGGAAAAGCTGTACACAAACGGACCATCTCCCGGTGGGTCGTTTTGTGTATAAAAATCTGTTATTCCTTGGCAAAAAAGGACCCTCCTGTTGGGCTGCGAGCCCATTCTACTCGGGCCACGGCGGCTACTACTGCTTTGCAACGGGGAGTCCCTTTGCAGGACATCTGTCAGGCGGCGACGTGGGCTTCGCTGCACACGTTTGCCAGGCATTATTGCCTAGACAGCCAAGTCCGGAGGGATGGCTTCTTTGGCCGTTCTGTCCTCCAGGACTTTCTGGTGTGATCTTGGTTCGCAGACCCACCACCGGGGTTGGTATTGCTTGGGTATCTATTCTTAAGGTGAGGAATCTAACTAACGTGTTTATTTCAGATGAACAAGTTACTTACCTTCGGTAACGATGTATCTGTAAGAAACACTAGTTAGTTAGATTCCTCACCGACCCACCCATCCTCCCCGTTCTGCGAACTGACATCTAGGGTTAAGGCTATTCCTTTCAGGGCCCTAGATTTTTTGGCACCAGTGTCTGTCTCTTGCATGGCTCTGCGTTCCTGGGGTGGAAAGCTATGTACAAGAACTGATGTCAGCGCGCGAGGGCGGCGTCTAAGTACTCCGACGTCATTCCGGCGCACGACGCCAACGACTGACGCGGAGCGGCAGACGACGCCTAGTGACGCGCAAGGGGTATTGCTACAAAAATCTTCCGGATCCAGTCTGACGCCTGGGGATATTCTAAGGTGAGGAATCTAACTAACTAATGTTTCTTACAGATACATCGTTACCGAAGGTAAGTAACTTGTTCTTTTATTATGTACCGGGTATATAGCAATTAATTTGGGGAAATATATACATGTAAAAATAGGTATGAAAGACACCTATGTATTTCTGATATTGGAACAAAATATCAAGTTTAGAAACAGTAGATATTTGCACGTTTCCGAAATTGTGAGTACCCATACACATTTTCCTCACATTTCTGTGGTGGAAAGTACTGGAATCTGCGTGGATCCAGAAAATTTCACCCACTACGCATTCCCCAAAGTCTTCTGAGAAAAATGGTACTTCACTTGTGTGGGTAGGCCTAGTGCCCACGACAGGAAACTGGCCAAAACGCAATGTGGACACACTACATTTTCACAGTGAAAACGGACCCCTTTTTTGCAAAGTGCCTAGCTGTAGATTTTGAACCCTAGCTCTGCCGGCACCTAGGGAAACCTAGCAAACCTATACATTTTTGACAACTAAACATCAAGGGGAATCCAGGATGGGGTGACTTGTCTGGCTCTCACCAGGTTCTGTTACCCAGAATCCCTTGCAAACCTCAAAAGTTGTCGAAAAAAACACATTTTCCTCGCATTTCTGTGGTACAAAGTTCTGGAATCTGCTTGGATCCACAAATTTCGTACCACCCAGCATTCCCCCAGGTCTCCCGATAAAAATTAGTACCTCACTTGCGTGGTTGGGTCAAGTACCCGCGACAGGCAAGGGCCCAAAACCTATTGAGGCAACATCAAAATGAACTATCACAAAACAACCTGGTTTTGCAAGGGGGGGTCCCATGAGTTTTTGGCCCTGGGCTCAGCGGCCATCTAGGGAAACCTACAAAACCCACACATTTCTGAAAACTAGACACCTGGGGGAGTTTAGGAAGGTATGGCTTGTGTGGATCCCCCAATGTTTCCCTACCCAGAATCCCCTGCAAACCTAACATTTTACTGAATAAATAAATAAAAAAAATCGCACATTTCTGTGTGGGAAAGTAGTAGAATCACTGGGCAGACACAAATTTCCTACCACCCAGCGTTCCCCCCAGGTCTCCCAATAAAAACGGTACCTCAGGAAATTATGAAATATCCACAGTACGATTTGGGCCATTTCCTGTTGCAGCCACTATGCCTACCCACACAAGTGAGGTGCCATTTTTATCGGGAGACCTGGGGGAACTCTGGGTGGTAGGACATTTGCCACTGCCCCCATCCACCCCCCGGGAGGTAGATCAGGGTCTACTGCCCCTGGGGGTAGCAGAGAGACTGTTTTATTTTTTGGGGGGGGCATTGGCCTGCCCAGCTTGGGCAGCCCCCACCCCTACATCAATAAATAAAAATCCCTGGTTTCCAGTGGGCTTTCTGCCCGGGGGGGGGAGGGGGAGGGGGAGATTGGGGACTACTGCCCCCCGGGGGGTAGAAAGACTGTAATTTCACTGGGGGTGGGGGCATTGTCATGCCCATGTTGGGCAGCCCCAACATCAATAAAAAGAAACAAATCCCTGGTTTCTAGTGGGCTTTCTGCCCCCCCCCCCCCACCCCCTCCGGGGGGGCAGATTGGGGGCTGACATTTCTCTGAGGGGGAGCATTTCCATGGGGGGGAACAGAGGGGCCCTTGCCCAAGGGGGCTCTCCCCCCCCCCCTCCCTGGTGTCTAGTGGGTGGATCCCTGCTTGGGGATTCTTCTCTTTCCAATGATACCTCTCCAGTCTTTCTACGTGCTCGGGGGGCTGAGAGAGCCCCCTGAGGACATGGAAAGGGAAATTGAAATGAGCCTTTTGGCTCATTTCAGTTTCTGTTTAACTGAAATGACGTCAGCGCGACGTGCACGCTGATCGTCATTTCAGGGAAACGGGGGGGGGGGGGGGGTCTCGGGAGCTGGGAAAGCTCTGTTGGGGGAGGGGGGGGGGGGTAAAGAGAATCCCTCTGTTGCCGGCACCAGAGGGATTCCCTGTGACATGGCGTCAGATGCGCGGGAGCCGTCCAACGCACATGAGCACTTGTGCGTCGCACAGCTCCCGCGCATCCGACACATAGAAGGGGTGAACAATTATTTTAATGTAAGGCAAGCATTGTGCTTTTGTATGATAAGGGCTGGATGTATTTGCGGGCCTAGCAGCTTGATGCAGTTCATATACATTCACAGAAATAAAGGCAGAGCTTGTGAAACTAAATATTTTGATGGTCCTTTTCACTATATTTACTTGCTGAACGTAAGGCTAAACTGTGCTTTGTTTATCTTACAGGTATTTTGACCAGCGGGATCTGGCTGATGAGGACCCTTCCTAAAACGTTGTTATGCTACAAAGGGGACCTTGTGAATGACATAAAAAATATTAAAGCAATACCAGTGTTTTAGGTAGTGTCAGTCAACTCTTCAGGTCAACGTTTCATCAATTTCAGTGGTTGCTATCTATCACATTGTACCACATGGTTGTTCTTTGTCCATTTGATAATCAACATTCAGTGTTGAGGTTTTTTTGTTGTATTTTTAGTCAATGCCGGTGTTCAGTGAGATTAAGGTCCAGATGTAGAAGGATTTCGCATTACAAACCCTCAGATTCTGTCAAATAGATGGTTTGCGACCACAAAAACAGTTTTACATATGTACTAGCCCCATTTTGTGAGTCATAAAAGTTTTCTGAATCGCAAAGTGGGTTTGGGAATCTTTACCAAATCCGAATTTGGAAGGGGCCTGTTGAGGCCATTCCTTCCAGATTGCCATCCGGTAACCTGTGTATCCATGGTTTGCAACCGGTTCAGTTAGACTCCTAAGTTGGGTGGCAACTGATTCACAAAGGGGAAGAGGTGCATTTGGAATCCTTCTCCTTTGGGAGTCATTTTGTGACGCACTGCAGTTCATTATTTTGTGAACCACCCTATTGATGCTTAGGTCATTTCGCAAAATAAAATAGTTTTTCGAACCACTTTCATAGTACATCTGGCCATAAATTATGTGATTTCACTGAATGGTTCCATCATTTTAACAAAGCTCAGAAAGGATAACCTGATCATGTGGGTTACTCGGAAGTGCCCAAGATTCTATTTTATTATTTTATGTTCGGTTCCAAAGCTTTCTGGGCTTTATAGTTTACTTTTTTGTATGTTAAAGGGCTACGCTAAGAGTGTTCCAGTCACTTTCAGAGTCTGGATCACACTAGCAGGACGGCATACAAGACAAGTGCCTGAAAGTTGTTACAAGGCCTTATTCCTAGAGTTGAATCACGTAAAAACGTTTTGTTTCATAGAAGACTGTTCCACCCATTTGGTCTCTTGTGTACCTTTTGTTTACAACACAATGAATACATGTTTCACTTGAATCCAAAAACACTCATTTTGCATGCCTGGCCTTCTTGTGTAAATAAATTTTAATATCGAGTTTAAACAGTTTTTTTTGTTTTGTTTTAGAGGTCTCTTTTAAGAAAATGTATCTATTTTTTTCATCAAACGAATGTTGTCTTGTCTAATAATTTTAGCAAGTATGTTAAATCTCTACCATGTTGAATGGATGAGAATAAAGTTTGCTTTATTAGTGAAAGGCGAAGCATTGGCCTATTTGATTATGAGAAGTGCTGAAGCATTGACATCTATCATTGTTGAAATTATAGGAGTGCCATCTGAATACTGTTGCTTTCTCATAGCCACTGGTGACAGGATTAATTGTTTTGGCCTCCGTTCATCCCTTAAAAAAAACCAAGCATTGGCATAGCCAATAGGTCTCGCCTTTGGGACCTTATAAGTGTTTAGCCATGCAGCACATTATCCGCACTCACATGCCCACACACTTCAACAACACATAACACACTGGGACCAGTTGGGACAATTTTATAAGAAAAAAAGGCCTACTCGTGTTGGTTGCAAATAACAAAACTGGAAGAAGTAAATCATCAGAAATGGGTCAACTTAAAATCTAAGCCGTCTTCAGAAAGAAAAAACTGTTAACCACAGAATCTAATAGCCCTGTTGCTAGTGTGGTGCAGTGAGCGGCAAAGACACTCGAAGGGTGGTTAAGTAGCAATTGTAATGTCAGTAGATAAAGGTTCTCAGGCTAATCCAGGCTGTCCTATCCCTACAAAAGGTAGCATTCTAAGCCCTAGTTGGTTTGCAGCTTAGTCCACACAGTATGCAGCACAGTATTGCGCTACCCTGCAGAATATATCATGCACAGCCTCAAAAGACAGCGTGGGTCGACCTGATGTACACACATGGCACTATTGCCTGTGCATTAGTGTGGAAATATTGAACTTCTTCGAGTTCGGATCGTGGGCCGGATTGCAGGGCTGCTCCTCTCATTGAAGGAGGAACTCTCCCTTATTGTAGCCAGTGACTCATTAATGACTGTATTTTACTTCTCGGATTTCAGCATTGGCTCATCATGCGCGATGTAAATACCACACACATATACATTTCAGAACTCACTAAAAGTAAAGAGGAGACTGACTTCTCAGTGATGGGCCTAATCTCCCCCAGCACATTCACAAGGCCCCTGCTTATTCAGGACAAATCAAAGAACCCGCCTTTTCAGGCAACCAAGTCTCGACATAGGGAACTCCATAGTGTTGTAGGCCGGCTACCCCAGGCCCAGCAGACAAGTAGTGAATACCCAAACAAAGGATCCTCCATGCCGGAACCAAATGAGCACCGTTACTTCCGCCAACATGCTGCAAATGCTTTGCACACCAAAACTAGGCACTGTCATTATGATGTATGGTAGCTCTTTACCTATACCATACAAGTGAAATGCAATATCTGGCTAAATGTAACCCCATCAGCCAACATCAAAATTCAGAGCAACTTTAACCCGCTCACACCCCTGATCTCTCTCTGAAAGTGCTTAGAGGCAATGTAGCAACGCTTTTCGTGTTATATAAACAAATAAACGCAAGTAACTTTGGCTATCCTCCTAGACAGCCAGCCATTATATCCTTTCATTCTGTATAACATGTTAGTACGTCTTCTCTTACCTGCCCTTATGGATACAGTTTACGGTCTTCACAGGGATTCGCAGGGGAAACAACCTTTACATTGCGGTCATTAGACCGCGATGCCTTTACAACGCGGTGCCATTACTACGCAAGTCATTACATCGACTTGCAGTAGATGGCGCTCTAACATAAGGAATAGTATAATTTACTATTCTAACACCTTCCCTACTGTTGCGTAGGCTGGAGTTGTAATAGTAAATTATACATTCCTAATGTTACGGCGCCATCTACTGCAAGTTGATGTAATGACTTGCATAGTAATGGCATTGCGTTGTAACAACGCGGTCCTTGTAATGACGGCGTTGTTACATACCACGTAGTTAAAGCACGCGTTGTAACGTGCTATATTTGATTCACAGTCACTATTGCACTGTCCATGGAGGCATTTCAGGGAATTCCCAGAAAAGGAACATTGATTTGCTTTCTAGACAAAAAAAAACTGACAGGAAAGTGGTGAGGTGTAGATTCTTGTGTTACCAGCCCTGCTAAGTACCGTGCATCAGGCGAAGGGTGTTTCACTAAGGCCTCACCTGCATAGTACATGGACCAGAGCACACAGGTCACTAAGCCAGCAGAGCCTGTAGTGTAGCTCTTTGACAGGCTGCAGCTGGTGTAATCTGGTGCCCATTAGCAGGACTGGGCGGGCAGCGTCAGAAATAATACAGCCTGGCTGTGGCCTATGTGTGCCTCAACCTCACTCTCCTAAGGGCTTATGTTTTCCTCATCTTCATTGCTTTATTTTGTTCGGGGGAAAGTGTCACTCAGTCTTTGGCTTGTCACTCCAAATTACAGTGAAATTATGAAAATGTCACACATAAGCAATCTGAAACCTTGGCAGCTATGGGAGAATGCACAACGCACAGTCCAGGAATAAGCTATGTTTCTCTTTGATGATATGTGAACTGGTAAGGACCGAGCTCCACTCTTAACAGGCAGCTGTGCTTGTGCAAATCTAACCGAAACTGTGCTTATTCAAGTTGCAGTGATATCATCAGCATTCACAGCATCGGTAAGTCTAGCATGCAGGCCCTGTTCTAGCGGGTGGGCCAGGCCCACCCAAACATGACCCTCCCAGTCACGGCATAAAAGCCAAGGCAAAAACAGTCTATTTAATTCCTCCAGCTTTCTCTGTGTTGTCAGCCAAGCAGAGTGGTGTTTCCCAGTTCCTGTTTACTGGAACCTGTGATGCGTGATTGGGCCAGGGTCTCTGTCTCGAAGGACACCTCATTACATCTCCTTTTAGAGAAATGGACTTAGTCTCCACCTACTGTTGGAGGTACATTAAGGACATGCCAAGGGGAATAAACCATTTTCTCTCTTTGCTCTTTGGGGGGGGGGGGGGAGGCCACGACGACTCCATCCTGCTGTGCCTTCTACCAGGGCCGGACCCTGATCCAATAGTACCCTGGGCAAAAAGAAATGTGTTGCCCTCGCTACTGCTGATGAATGAATTGAGGCAACTTCAGTACTTAGCTGGCTACAGTAAAGCAGTAACTTGCCTCAGAACACACATTTACACACCTCCCCCCAGCTCACCTTGATCATTCACAACTTAGCTCCTTCTGACGTGTTCCAAGTTTTGTTGAGAAGGGGAGAGGGATGTTGATGTGTGACGTCTGGGGGCGCAAGGTAGCGGGTTGATAGGATTCAAAAAAACATTGCAGCATGTTAAGAATTATTTAAAGCACTTTAAATCTAATTACTGGAGCCAAAGTAGGCAGTGTTGCTGTTTGCAGGACCTTTCTGTAAATAGTTTGTTCGAAGCATGTGGGCTGTAGATCACATGCTTTGCATAAGTCTGCCATCTAGTGTTGGGTCCGGATGTTTGCAGTTTGTTTTTGTTCGAAGAAGTCTTTTCCAGTCATGAGGTAGGTGACTCCTCCTTTCGGTGATAGTGCCCATGGGCATCGACTCCATTGTTAGATAGTTTTTTTTCTGCCAACGGGTTCGGATGTGAATTGCTGCGCTCTGGTTCAACAGTTTCGGGTCCCCCTTGGTGCGCAATCCTCTACCCTCGACGGTATTGTTTCTCGATCATGTATATATCTTTGCGTATTGTATCAATTTCTAAAACTTCGATCAAAAAGTCTCGTGCAAGGTCCTCGGGCCTAGCCGCGTAGACCGGGTTCGCAGTAAATGGAACGGGCTCCATTCCAATTCTGCCTCGGGTGCCACTCTAAGTTCCCCCGCACTGATCTACACGACGTGTGTAATTTGTGTTTATCACCAGAACACAACCAAGAAAACTGCGAAGCCGGCCGATCATTCCAATCGAAAAAGGCGCTCCGAAACAGTCTGGCTCGACGTCATGAAATATATGAGCAACACAGAGACTCTGCTCTGGATCTCTACGGAGAAGATGTCGATGAAAAGATCTTCGAAGCACAGGGAGCCGAGGCAGAGGATGAACAACACATCTACGTGTCCGAGGAAGACTCGACATTGAGGACATCACGCCCGGTTAGCGTACCGTGAGTATAGATACTACTCTGCCTCAAAAGGTACCCTCTAAAAAGGCTCCGGACCCTCCTCTGCCTTCGGGCCAAGTTGGCACTGAGATAAAGTTTTGAACGCCCCGCCTTCGGGCCCTACACCATAACATGTATCACAGCCTTCCGGCTTGGGACCGAGTCGACCTCCTTTGGGGACCGAACCCAAAACTTCAGCAACGAAAGACAAACCCAGTAGTGATCTCTCAAACACTTCGGCACCGAAACACACTTCGGATCCAAAATCCTCTGCACTGGAATCATCTGCACCAAAAGGAGCATTATTTGGATGTTCCGCCTGCCAACACAGACTCCAAACAAAAGGAACTTGTTAATCCAAAAGCAGGACACCTTTATGCAAAGTTGCCAGCAAAAAGACAGCCAGAATTGGGGGTACTTATCATATCCCTTTAAAGCGAAAGAGTATAGCTACTAACACTTTTCCACCACCTCTTTCACCTTCTCCACCTATTGATCCTAATTTGCTCATAACCCACAAATTCCCCTCAGCCACAATCTCCAGATTATGAAGATGATTGAGATCAAGATGGGGACACACATGGGGATGTGCGACAAGACAATGCTCCAGACCCATGCGGTGACTATAACGCTGATCCGAATAATAACGACCCAGACCAATACCCATCTAAGCCTTCTCCTCCAGATGACATCGTGGGGTTCATTGAACTGCTTAATAGAGCCGCACAATACCATGGCGTACAGCTCCATAAGGAGCCTCTTGAGGAAGATTTTTTATTCGAGACTCTAAGTGCATCGCAAAAGACTACACATACACTACCTATGCTCAAAGGTATGTTAAAACATGTAGATGAGGTATTCAAAGATCCAGTGCGAGCTAGGGTCCTCACACCTAGAGTTGACAAAAAATATAAAGCTGAAACTACAGACCCAATTTACATCAGGGGTCTGGTTCCATTAGATTTTTTTAGTGGTATCAAATGCTCGTAAACAAGCTAATTCTCAAACAGGAGATGCCCCGCCTCCTGATAAAGAATCTAAATGAATAGATGCCTCAGGCAAAAGAGTTACAACAAACCCCTTTTGTACCGCTTTGTCAGGCAAAAGAGTAGCAGCGCAAGCAGACTATTATTGGTACATAGCTAATACACAAGCACTGTTAACAAGGTTGACAGAGGGGGGGCGTGGCTTGGCAGCCGACGGGCATGGACGCGTGAGCGACGAGCTCCGCATCCAGCCCAGCAACTGATCCTGAAACGAGTGTCACCCCGGCGGTTTGACGCTCCCGGAGGGCTCCCCCTGCCACCTCGGGACCCCTGGAGCAGTCGGACGGGGTGGAACGCGACGCAGTGGGCGGACGCAGCGACGGAGAAGCGGCGGAAGCGGGCGGCCGCCGGCCATCTTGGGCGGCCTCTGAGGGGACGGGAAGCAGCGGCCCACAGTGCTGGCGGAGCGGGCCGGAAGTGAGGCTGCATCGGCCGCGGGCACCGGAAGTGCCGGCCTGGCCCTGCTGGTTGGAGAGTGGCGGCGAGGATCGCCCTCGGAGCGAAGCCCGGAGCTGGGATGCCAGCAGTAGAGTGACCTAGCGGCGGTGGCTGAGCTGCAGGGCAGCGGCGACACGGCGGACGGCACTGGGCTTGTGTCGGTGGAGGAGGGCCTGGAACTGGAGCGCCCGCAGCGAGACGCCACGTGCTAAGTGGGCCAGCGCGGTGGGTGCAGCGACCCCTTGGAGGTAGCGGCTTGACTGACCACAGGCAGCGGACGGGCAGTCCTGGCTTCTGGGTGGTGCGACGATCCCGACGTCTCTCGGAGGACAGTGGAGAGGGCTGGACAAGGCCCCGGACACAGCAGCTCTAGGGACGGCTGGCGGCCCCCCCCGCCGAGGAGCCCGGTGAGAGGCAGGAGGGCGCTGGTTCCCCGGCGGACCGAAGGCACGGTGGAGCAGGCCCCTGGGGCCGACGAGGGGGTGCACCGCCCGCGGGTCTGGTGAGCGGGCCTGGAGGCCGCTTGGGGAGGGCCTCTCGGAAGCACCGCCTGGCCGGGAGCATGGTCAAGCCACGACTCAAGCCGGGAGGGCATTCGGTGGAGTCGGCGGGGGACCCTACAGATGGCGGCAAGGGTTGCACTGGCGCCGATTCTGCGGCGGGCCTACAGCAGCGACAGCTCGACCAGATCTTACAGGCCATAGCGGACACAAAAACGGCGCTACAGAATGATATCGCCCAGGTATCCTCGGACCTGGGGCTGCTCCGGGCGGATCACAGGAAGCTGGTGGACAGGGTCAAGACCGCGGAGGACAGGATGGACCTGGTGGAGCCAGCTCAGAAGGTATTGGAGGATCAGACAGCGGATCTCCTACGGCGGGTGGTGACTCTGGAAAAGAGGGCCGAGGATGCTGAAGGGCGCAACCGCCGCAATAACATTCGCGTAGTTGGGCTGCCGGAAAAGATCGAAGGGGGAGATATGATAACCTACCTGGAGACCTGGCTGCAAGAGGTGGTGGCGCCCGAGGGACTCACGCGGTTCTTTACTCTGGAGAGGGCGCATAGGGTTCCGGCCCGTCCCCCGGACCCGGGCAGGCCGCCCCGACCGGTGGTGGCCCGTCTGCTGCATTACAAGGACCGGGATATTATCCTTCAGAGGGCCAGAACTTCGGGACCCTACCAGGTGGAGAACGCTCGGGTCTCTATTTACCCGGATTACCCCATGGAGGTTCAGCGCAGACGTACCTCATTCCTGGCGGTGAAGAGGGCACTGCGGGAAGAGGGGCTGCAATACTCTTTGTTGTTCCCGGCCCGTCTCCGAGTGGTGATGGATGGGGCGGCTTTCTTCTTCACTGACCCTGCGGCAGCCTGGAGTTGGCTGGAATCGGCCAGGCCCCGAGCGGCGGCGCATACCGCTGGAGAGGGGCCGCGGGGAGCCCCGACGAAGGCCCGTCGCAACAGACGCAACAGGGTGAGGACGGCGGGGGCCCGATCTCCGGGTGCGTCCCAGACGGCTCTGGAGAGGCGAGCTGCGCTGCGGGCGGTCTCTGTGATTTCCGGGGCCACGGACTCCCAGCCCAGCGAGGATTCGGGCTCTAGGATGGGCACGGAGGACTCCCATTCGGATGGCGCTGTCGACGAAGTGGAGGTGCTGCCAGATGTTACCCCGGGGACGGCGGATGGAATGTTGGACGCTTGAAGGTTTGGGGAGTGCTCGGGCTCTGAACTAAGGGACTTGGGCAGGGAGGACTGGGTACATGTGGAGAGGGACGCTGATTCGAGCTTGCTGGGGCTTAGGGAGGGCCGGATATCAGGTGGTACCCATGGATGGAAGGTCTGGAGATCCTTGGGGACCCCGGGGGTGGGGGTGGGGGAGCCTGCGGGGGATGGACCGCTGGGGGGGGAGTGACATTGACGGAGACTGGGCATGGATGCTTTGGGGAGGATTACCATCAACCCGTCAGGCGTAGAGTCACCACCTCAACCTCACGGACATAGTGAGACTCTGGTGGCTACCAGAGTATTTGGTTTCTGTTTGGGGGAGTATTTGTATGGGTGACTGAGGTTTAGAGCCTGTTCTGGGGAGGGGTGGGGAATCGGGGAGTTGGGGTGTTTTAGGGTTTCAGGGGGTTGTCAGTGTGCCTTGGAGGGGTAGGATGGGATGGTTGGTTCGACGATGGGATGGGGACCCCCCTTGAATTGAGAATTGTGACTTGGAATGTGAGAGGGCTCACCTCTATGGTGAAGAGACATAAAATCCATGCATACTTAGTGCGGAGAGGGGTTCAGGTAGCCTTCCTTCAAGAGACCCACTTAGATAGAGAGGAGGGGAAGGCATTGCAGCGACGCTGGCGGGGCCAATTATACTACACCACCTTTTCGAGGTTTGCCCGGGGGGCTCTGATCTGGGTGAGAGCGGGTGTCCCTTTCCAACCCCTGATGACATTGGTAGACCCGGAGGGCAGGTTTGTGGCAGTGCAGGGGCGGCTGGATGGGAGGGATTTGAGCATGTGTAGTGTATATGCCCCTAATATGGACCAGGCGGCGTTTTTCTCCAGGCTGTCGGGGCAGTTGGCGGCGTATTTGACGGGGCCGGTGGTGCTGGGAGGGGACTTTAATTCAGTAACGGATGTGGAGTTGGATAGGTCCCACCCCCCCCCCCTGGCACAGTCGGCGGTGCGTCGGGTGGCCAATACTCGAAGTAGCTGGCAGGACACCTGGGGTCTGGTAGACACTTGGCGTACTCATCACCCGCTGGACAGGGATTACTCATTCTATTCTGCCCCCCATGAGCTGTATGTCAGATTGGATGGTATACTGTGTTCTTCGGACGTCCACTCGCTGATGCGACATAGTGAGTATCTAGCGAAAACTCTCTCGGATCATAACCCCTGTCTGGGGGTGTTGCACTGTCTGGGGGTGTTGCAGTGGTCCAGGCAGCGGCAAGCTATTCCCACGTGGCGTCTTAACCCTCTGCTTCTGGAGGACCCGGTCTTCCGGGCTGAGGTTAGCGACTGCTTAACACAATATTTCGAGCGAAACTCGGGTACGACGGCAAGCCGGGCGACGGAATGGGACGCGCTCAAGGCGGTTGTTCGGGGGGTTTGTATCTCGTCCACAGCCGGAGTGAGGAAGTCGCTATTGAAGGAGGTGGCGGGGGCGGAGGCTCTGCTGTGGGCGGCGGAACGGGCGCATCAGTCGGGAGACGGTGAGCTGGCTGCGGTTGTTGAGGCACGCGAGGGTGTGGCGGTGCAGGTGGAGAGGCTCCGCTGCTTTGACCATAAAAGCTACCTAATGCGAGCGCACGCGGAGCGCGATAAGGTGGGATCCCTTTTGGCTTGGTTGGCGAACCCGGCGGCCCGAGGGGAACCGATACTTGCCCTGGCTGACGCGGGGGGTGCCCCGGTGTATTCCCAGAAGGGGATAAATCAGCAGTTCGCCGGATACTACGCTGGGTTATACGATAGCACCATGGAGGGGGAGCCTGAGGGCCTAGCGGACTTCTTGCTGGAGGCCCGCCTACCTCGCCTGGACCCGGAGATTGGGAAAGAACTTGGCGGTGCCATATCGCTGGGTGAAATTCGGGCGGCGATTAGACATATGGCGCGCCGGAAAACCCCGGGGGCGGATGGGTTGCCTGTCGAGTTCTATGCGGCGTTTCCAGATCTGTTGGCCCCGCAGCTGCAGGCCCTCTACAGCGAAGCCTGGCGACGTGGGTGCTTACCCGCCTCTGCTCGGGAGGCGATTGTGATACCCTTATTAAAGCCCGGAGGGAAGGCCGACGCGCGCACGGCATATCGGCCGCTCTCCATGTTGACGGTGGACTATAAGATATTCAGTAAGGTACTGGCGTCGCGCCTCTTGGGTCATATGGCCGCCTTAGTCCACCCGGATCAGGCGGGCTTTATTCCTCGACGCAGCACTGCCACTTCCGTGAGAAGGTTACTGCGAGTGATGGAACTGGACCGGGAGGTCTTCCCGGAGGCCTGTACGCTGTCGGTCGACATAGAAAAGGCCTTCGATAGTGTGGAATGGCCTTATTTGTATCGAGTGTTGCGGGAGTTCGGTTTGGGGGAGGACTTTGTGCGCTGGACCACGTTGCTTTATAGCGAGGCTACAGCCCGGGTGAAGACGGGGGTCACAATATCGGCCTCCTACCATGTCCGGAGGGGGACGAGACAGGGGTGTTCCCTCTCCCCCTTGCTGTTCGCGCTGGCCATTGAACCATTGGCGGCTCATGCCCGACGAGGGGGGGCGTATGTAGGGGTGTCCTTGCGGGAGGATATGCATTATATCTCCCTCTATGCGGACGATCTACTGATGTTCTTGGAGGACGCGGCGGGTGCACTGGAGGGAGCGGTTGCCCTTTTGGAGGTGTTTGGTCGGCTGTCTGGGCTTAAGGTCAATTGGCGTAAAACATGTTTGTTCCCGCTGTCGCGAGGGGGACAGCCTCCGCAGGCGTTGGGCCATATCCGCTGGGAAGGCAGCTGTCTCCGTTATCTGGGGGTTAACATCTACCATACCCAGGCTGATTTGCTGGAAGGGAATGTGGGTAGAGCGCTTCGAGGCCTAAGGAGTAGTATGGGATTTTGGAAGACGCTCCCGCTCTCGTGTGCTGGGAGGGTGGCGCTGCTGAAAATGGTGGCGCTGCCGCGGCTCCTTTACTATTTTCGTACCCTTCCAATATGGATCCCAGCGTCGTTTTTTGCGAGGCTGCGGGTACTCACCACGAGTTTCATTTGGGGTTCAGGAAGGCGTCGAGTGGCGCTGACCACCTTGCGGCGGCCGCGGGCGGAGGGGGGCTTGGCGGCTCCGGATTTCGAATGGTACTATCTGGCGGCCCAGCTCCAGTGGCTCACGCAGGCGGTGGCCAGGGAGTACAGGGGCCCGGAAGGCCCCCAGGGCAGACTAATCCCGCGCCACGTGCTGGCCTTTATAGTTCCTCACCAGAGGCTGGACCTCGCCCAGCTTACCATGGAAGAACGTACCCTCCGGTTATGCTGGAACAGATGCCAGAGAAAGGCCGCCATAGTTCACCCCTATGCCCCTGAGATCCCCCTGGGGATGTGTACGGCGTTCCCGCATGGAGGAGACTGGTCGGGATTGGCGGTCTGGGAGGAAATGGGGGTCCAGATGGTAGGGGACTTATTTCGAGAGGGAGTACTGCTGCCTTTTCAAGACTTGCAGGACTCTTATGGGCTTCCGCGGGGAGACTTCCTGCTTCATGCGGCCTTGGTGGCGAGCCTCCAGAGGCATTGGAACGTGGGGCTGTCGGAGCCCCCGACTGCCGCGGGTTGCCACTATGTAGTGATGGCGGCGGGGACGGCCAAGGCCATCACATGCCTTTATCGCAGGCTGTCGACGGAGAACCTCCTCCCATTGGGCGCCTTGAGGGAAAAGTGGGAGGCGGACCTGGGGAAAGAGATCCCTGAGTCTACATGGTCCACGCTGGTGCGGAGGGCATGGAAGGGGACGAGGAATGCCAGGTTCCAGCTAGTCCCGTTTTTTACATTACACAGAGCGTACCTGACACCGGCTAAGGTGCTACAATATTTCGGGGGAGCGCACTCTCAGTGCCCGCGGTGCGGGGTGGACGGTGCAGACTTTCGACACATGTTTTGGGCCTGTAGGCAGTTGGGGGACTACTGGGAAGCGGTGGTGGAGTGCTTGAACCGGGTCACGGATCGCTCCATTGGTCCGGAGATGGGGTCCTGCTGGCTGCTTTGGTTCCCCCACACCCGTCGCACGAAGGTCACAAGCAAATTTTATGATCTAGGGCTGATAATGGCCAAGAGGGAATTGACACTGCACTGGAAATCCCGGGGGGGACCCAGTTTCCTGCGTTGGAGATCAGCCCTGGAACGTTGGGCGGGGGCTGAGGGCACGCTCCGGGTGCAACTGGCCCTCCGGCGAGATGACGAAAAAGCGCTAGCGACAGCCCGGGCATGGGAAGCGTTGGTGGTAGAACTCCAGGGGCTGATGTCCGAGTCGGGGGAGGAAGGGAGTGGGTCTGATGAGGAAGTGGTAGTGGGGAGTGGGGAGTAGTTGAGGCGAATGGCGGGCCCAGACCGCCTACACTTTGGATTGGGCTAGTGGGAAGGTCCTGTAGATGTAGGGAGAGGTGGGGCCCCTGTATTGCATTGACCAAGGGGAGGGGACGCATCGAGAGTGGGACCGGGGTAGCAGATGGGGGCACACTGACAGAGGGTGGGGGAGGGGGGGGGGGGAAGGGGCCGGGTGGGACGGTTGAGTGGAAATGCTGGTCAATGTGGGGTATTTCCTGAATGGGCGGGGATTGAGAGTTGATTGTTGTATCGATGTGTTGGAAAACAATAAAAAATGTTGCAACAAAAAAAAACAAGGTTGACAGAGCTCATTATGATGAGCTACAGCAGCTCGTCCAACATCTGCCTGAGGAGCATAAAGCTAAAGTTCATGACCTCATCCAGGAAGGGAAGCTCATTTCCAACACTTCAATCAGGTGTGCTCAAGACGCAGCGGACACTGCTTCACACGCTATTAACACCAACGTCCTACTTAGACGTCACGCATGGCTAAGGGTATCAGGATTTATACCGGAAGTTCAAGCTTCCATTTTAAATTTACCATTCAACAAGGAACATTTATATGGCCCTACAGTTGACACTTCATTAGAAAAAATGAAGAAAGACACTGAGGTAGCCAAATCATTGGGAGCACTGCAGACACCATCAAACCGTGGTTCCTTTCGGCGCTCCTAATACAGGGGAGGCTCAAAGATCATGCCTACTGGCTGGTCCTCTACCTCATATAGAGGCAATAGTCAACCCCCCTCTACCGGAGGGTATTTTAGAGGTGGATTTCGGGGAAACAATGGCAAAGGAAGAAGGAGAGATAACACACCCCGTACTTCCCCAGCCACAAATAAACAGTGACTTTCCTCCCCTTCCCCTCCCCCCATCATTCAACACCTGTCAGGTGATGTCTCACTCAATTTCTCCCTGTCTGGAATACCATCACATCAGACAAATGGGTTTTACAAATTATCCAGTTTGGTTATTGCCTGGAGCTTGCCAACAACCCTCCAAACATTCCACCACGGAAACACAAACTATCTTCAGAACATATACACCTACTCAAACGAGGTCCAATCTCCACTGGAAAAAAGGAGTTATAGAACCCGTCCCATTTCAATATCAAGGGACAGGTGTATACTCCCTTTACTTTCTGATTCCCAAAAAGGATGGTTCTCTCAGACCTATATTAGACCTCAGAGAATTAAACATATTCATTCATTCAGATCACTTCCATATGGTCACTCTTCAACAGGTGCTTCCCCTTACAACAAGACGACTTTGTCCTCTCTGGACTTAAAGGATGCGTACTTCCATATTCCAATACATCCAGCTCATCGCAAATTCTCAGTTTTGTGGTAGCGGGACAACATTACCAATTCAAAGTGCTCCTATTCGGAGTCACCACTGCTCCCAGAGTATTCAGAAAATGCCTGGCAGTAGGCGCTGCACATCTGCGAAGACATATTCACGTCTTTCCATATCTAGACGACTGGCTCATCAAAGCCAGCACTCTCACAAAATGCATACAGCATACTCCAAGAACACTACACTTACTGCACGACCTCGGATTCACAGTAAATCTGTTGAAGTCCTATCTTCAACCATCCAAGACACGAACGTACTTGGGGGGCCTCATAGATGCACAAAAAGCTCTAGCCTGTCCCAATCCAGCCAGAATCCAAATTATTCAGGTTCTCATTTTCAAATTTCAACCCAGCCACTCATTACCAGTTCGGGTATTCATGTAGCTACTAGGAATGATGGCATCTTGCATCATGATAGTTCCGTATGCAAGACTTCAAATGCGTCCCCTTCAGGAGTGTTTAGCACATCAGTGTAATCAGTCGCAGGGTCGATTAACAGATCTAGTGTTGGTGGAAGGCCGCACTCATTGCTCTCTGCAGTGGTGGAATCCACAGAACCTTTTCAAAGGGCGGCCTTTCATCGACCCAGTTCCACAGGCAGTGCTAACAGACGCATCACTCAATGGTTGGGGAGCTCATCTCCAAACTCACACAATTCAAGGATTGTGGAGTCAAAAGGAAAAACAACTCCACATAAATCATATAGAGCTGCTAGCAGTCTTTCTATCGCTCAAAGCCTTCCAAACTCACATTGTAGGCAAAGGTGTCCTAATATGCACAGACAACATGACAGCCATGTATTACATACAGAAACGGGGGGGGGGGGGGGGACACTTGCCAACTGTCACAACTTGCACAAGCCATTTGGAGTTGGGCCATTCATCAATTTGTTTTATCTCCTAGTGGAACACCTCTCAGGAGTAAACAATCCGATTGGATATCTGCTCAGCAGACTGAGACAACAGATCCACAAGTGGGAACTTCACACTCCAGTTCTCCTCCTGTTCTTTCAGATGTGGGGCTTTCCAGACATAGATCTGTTCGCCACACACCAAAATGCAAAGTGCCCAAACATTTCCTCCAGGTATCCACGCCCATTATCCAAAGACAATGCTCAGTGGATGAATTGGTCAGGGATATTTGCCTACGCTTTTCCGCCTCTCCCACTCATTCCACTAGTGGTTCAGAAGCTCAGACAAACATACCTCACTCTAATCCTGGTAGCTCCTACTTGGTCCCATCAGCCCTGGTCCACTACCCTGTTGGAACTCTCAGTAGTTCCTCATCAAAAATTACATCTCACATCCAGTCTCCTCACGCAATGCCATGGAAAGATAAGACATCCAGATCCCAAACCTCTCAACCTTGCGATCTGGCACCTGAAGTCATAGAGTTTGGTAATCTGAATCTTCCACCAGACTGTATGAACATCATTAAAGAGGCTAGAAGACTTACTACAAGAGCTTGCTATGCAGCAAAATGGAAGTGGTTTGTTATTTAGTGTGATGATAACTATATCAACCCGCTTGATGCTTCCGTTCAAAATATCATTTGCTATATACTACATTTACAACGCTCCAATTTAGCGTACACATCTAGATGCTTGCATCTCGCTGCATTAGCCACATACCTTCAGAATAGACAACATCTGTCTATTTTCAGAGTACCTGGTATTAAAGTCTTTATGGAAGGACTCAAAAGAGTTATTCCACCAAGACTTCCACCTGCCCCAGTGTGGAATCTTAATATTGTTCTTACCAGACTAACCGGTCCACCCTTTGAGCCATTGCATAAATGTGAACTGCAATTTCTAACTTGGCAAGTTGCTTTCCTCATTGCTATCACATCACTGAGGAGAGTGGGTGAGCTTCAGGCATTAACCATAGAAGAACCATTTTTAGAAGTACACCAAAACAAAGTGGTTCTTCGCACTAACCCTAAATATCTGCCTTCTACATCAACCAATCTGTTGAGTTGCCCGTTTTCTATCCTCAACAAGATTCTGTGGCAGAATGTGTTCTACACACCTTGGATATTAAAAGAGCATTACTCTATTATATAGGAAGGACAAAACCTCTTCGTAAAACTAACCAACTCTTTGTCGCTTTTGCTCCACCACACAAAGGCAATCCCATTTCTAAATCCGGTATTGCACGATGGATAGTTAAATGCATTCAAACTAGCTATGCAAAAGCAAAAATAACTTTGCCAATTCCCCCGAGGGTGCATTCCACTCACAAACTAGGGGCTACTATGGCTTTCTTAGGATATATTCCCACAGATGACATCAGTGAAGCTGCAACATGGTCTACACCACATACATTTACAAAACACTATTGTAGATGTGTTAGCTAGACAACTAGCAAATTTTGCCCAGGCAGTACTACGTACCCTATTTCAAACAACTGCAACAGCTACAGGTTAGCCACCGCTTTGGGATATTACTACTGTATAGTCTATGCAAAACATGTGATCTACAGCTCACATGCCTCCAACGGAAAATGCTACTTACCCTGTATGCATCTGTTCTTGGGATGTAGAGCTGTAGATTCACATGCGCTAACCCACCTCCCCGGGTACCTGTACCTGTTCCAGTCCTATCTTACTTAGATACATACACATGGACATCTACATTCTACTCTTGCTAACTCCATTCTCCCCCTCTGCGGGAAAACAATCTAACAATGGAGTTGATGCCCATGCGTACTATCACTGGAAGGAGGAGTCACCTAGCTCATGACTGGAAAAGACTTCTTCGAACAAAAACATCCGGACCCAACACTAGATGGCAGACTTATGCAAAGCATGTGAATCTACAGCTGTACATGCCAAGAACAGATGCATACTGGGTAAGTAGCATTTTCCTTTTTGCCTCTCTGAAAATTGGTGCCCTGGGCCTGGACCCAGCTCTCTCATGCCGAAAGCCCGCCCTGACTGTTGCTCTGTGGGACTCATCTTTGCTCTCCAGAACCTGTGGACAGAAATTAAGCCTTCTACAGCCTTGCACCTTTCCGGAGTCCCACAGTTACTGTTTTATTGGATCGTGAAGTGAGGTAAAGATTGATTGTGTAGTTCAAGAAGGTAAGAACATGTTGAGGCGGCATAGATACGTGGGGCATGCTGACAATTTTTCCTCACAAGAATACTGGGTAGTCATCCGGCTCCACTCGCGGTGCCTGTTGGGCCAACTCCGAGCCTCCCTCCCTTTCCGGTAGCCGAAGCGACCCCTGCCCTACTTCGTAGCTTTTACGAAGCCGTTCACTCTATTTTTGTGCAGCCAGACTCTGCCGGCGCACCTTCGGGCCCCGCGGACTCGCCTGGGGGTTCTAGGCCTTCAATGCCAGCGGCTTCGGCCCTGGTGCCGCAGGACCTTCAGGGATCCAGACATGGATCCGAATCAGCACTGGTTGACCTTATGACACCTCTTCCGGGGTCGAATCCATTGTCGACACCGCCACCCCTTCCAATGCCGGTTGTGTCCCCAACAGATGTCGACCCCATCCTCCCCTTCGACGTGGACACAGAGCCGGACTGACGTCAATCGACAGAACCGGTGCCGGCCGGTACTTTTGTGCCATTGTTCTACCCTGGTGTTCCCCATCGCCCTGAGTGGCAACCAGAGGAGGTTGAGAAGGACTGGGAGGGGTCTGTGGACCCTCTGGCAGACCAGTTGGAGGAACTGCACTAGAGAGCAGTTGGGTGAGGCCAGTGGTCTGGACACTTCTCCAGACCTTGGCATGGTTTCTCCCCTTAAGGTGGCTACGGAGGAGGGTACACCATACGTAGTGGTGTTGCGTAGGGTGGCTGAGGACTTAAACCTCAAGCTTCCTATGGTGGCGGTCAGGGCTAACCTCCTGACTGAGTTGCTTCAACTGGCAGCGGCCTCTTTGGAGACCTTGCTGTCGTTAAATGAGGCCCTCACAGACTCTGCTTCCAAGGGTGCATTCCCTACAGCTCCACCTGATAGGGAATCCAAAAAGCTGGATCACTTGGGGAAGATAATGTTTTATTCCACCAGCTTAGGACTACGGTCAGTAAACACTATATGTCTCTTGGCCCGTTGCACCCTCTCTGTGTGGGATACAGTCGCGCAGGTGCTGCCACAGTGTCCAGAGGAGGCCTGGGCCATGCAGTTGTAGAGGGTAGAGATGCAGCGAAGTTCACCATATAATGTGGGCTGGACATCCCAGACTCGCTAGGCAGAACAAATTCAACGTCAGTAGCCCTGAGACGCTATGCCTGGCTGAGGTCCACTGGCTTTTCAGGCATTGTCCAATCGACTCTTTTGGACATGCCCTTTGATGGCCGTTGCTTGTTTGGCGACAAAGCGGACAACGCGCTCGAGCGGATTTTAGGGCTACGGCCAGATCCTTGGGCCTCGCAATCACCTCTCGCCCCGCACAGGCTGCTTTTCGTGAGAAACAGCCACTACAACACAGGCCATTACAAAAATGGGGTAACCCATGGTTGAAGGACCTGTGTGTAATCTTGATACCAAAAACAGTGGTCCTAGACCAATTATTAATACATCAGAGCAATATGCTTCACACTTAGTTAAATGATTTACCTAATCATGAGCTCAAGAACAGAGATCTTTTAAAAAGGGGACTCACAATATTCAATATACAATTCAATCAAACAAAGGGCAACATCCAAAAATTGTAAATCATTATACATATGTTTATTATTTTCACCAATTTGAAATATTGATAAGCCAGTACGGGGTTGCTCCAGAGGGAACGTGCATCAAACGAAAGTGATTAACGGGTGAGTGATTGAGGCAAGGAATGGTAGATACATAGTATGTAGATCCCGATGATCCTAATATTCACCTACTAGTGACTATGGACATAACTGCCCTTTATACAAACATTCCACAACTGGCAGCCCTCCAGTGCATTGAATCAGTACTCAATGCTAGACCTGCACCACATCTAGTTCCCACGGAATTCATTGTGGCTTTACTTAAAATTGCAATGACTCAAAATTATTTCACCTTTTTGGGTCAATTTTTCGTACAAACGAAAGGCGTGGCGATGGGGGCCAGCTTTGCCCCAAACCTGGCCATTATCTACATGAGTGATTTTGAAAACCAATATGTCCTCAGCCAATTGAATCCCTATAGTGAGTGTATAGAACTGTGGCGCCGATATATCGACGATGTTGTGTTTGTCTAGCGAGGTGAAGAAGAGGATCTCAAAAAATTCCATCTATGGTTGAACACATGCTCAACAGACCTACAATTCACTATGAACTATAGTAGAGAAAGCATTGACTTCCTTGACATCACGATTAAATCAGACTCTGAATCGGGCAAATTATATACTACATTGTTTAGGAAGAGTAGCGAAAGGAACACACTATTACGTTACTCAAGCCACCATCCCCGGAACCTAAGGGACAACTTACCCTTCGGACAGTTTCTGCGGATTCGCAGAAACTGTTCGGAAAAAAAGAAGATTTTTTTGATGAATCAGCAGGTTTACTGGCTAGACTAATAGATCGCGGTTACCCGATCAGACTTCTGAAGAAAGCACGCAAACGTGCCTGGCATAATCACAGGGAATTCCTGTTAACCCCCAAATCAAAAGAAAAGAACAACGAGGAACGGTTGGTATGTGTGACCACGTTCAACACTAAGAGTAACAGCATCAAGAAGGCCATTAACCAGCACTGGCACTTAGTGGCTGACGAACTAGGTAATATACCAACTCCACTACACGCTTTTAGAAAAGGTAAGAACATTAGGGATTATTTGATCAAATCCCTACTAGCTACCAGTCAGACGTCGGGACAGACCACCTTATGGGGGTACCCCCATCATGGGACACCACAAATGTGGTTCGTGTAAAGCGTGTGCTCTGACTAGAACTATCAATGAATTCACACACAATAATCAGACTTACACACTTAAGGAACACAGCAACTGCAATACATCTGGGGTTATTTATGTGATCGCCTGCCCATGTGAATTTTTATATGTGGGCCAAACTATCCAGAAAGTGAAGTGCCGGATACTGCAACACTGCAGCCGTATTCGTTGCAGGACACCCGGGGCCCCTTTGGTGGAACATTTCACCAGTTTTGAACACAATGCAGATAGCCTGAGGTGGTGGGTTCTGGAAAAGGTAAAGCCTAACCCTAGAGGAGGTGATTTTACTGATATACTAAATAAGCGGGAGTGCAGATGGATCCATTCTTTAGACACTGTCACGAGAGGTCTGAACGAACTTGAGGAAATTAGCAAACAAGTTTCCATCAGGAGCTGTAGATAAAGCTAATCTCTCACACTGGCCCTCCCAGCCCCCACTCACTGTAGTAGGCCTTAGTTAGATCGTCTAGGCCAAGGCTGTTAATTAGACCGGCCGTTCAGTCTTATTCGAATAGGTTTTTACATAATGTCTTAGATTTTAGTCATCTTACACTTGGATTGAGCGTTGTTCTATAGATATAATTACCTTAATTGCTTCTATAGACTCCCAAGTGTTCCTATCAAATGTGACCTTTATATGAATTGTCCATTAATGTATGTTATTTTATGTTTGTGCATTGTGTCATTTTATAAGGTAACACGGTATTGTCAATTTAATTTGTCATTTAATAGATGTATTTGTTTTCCTTGACTGTGGTATGTACCCCGTTGTGTCTTTTACTAAGTATGTTATGTTGGCAGAATTGTCCAGATTAAGTATGTGAGCCTCGTAATTTATTGTTAACCGATATTGTCCCAAATAATTTAAATCATGATTGAATCTGATAACGTAATTGCGGTCCCTCGGGACCCTTGCAGTTACGGTAGTCTTTCAACTCTGCCCATGCTTCGGGAACCGTCATTAATACGTAGACGGTTGCCCCGGTAATCGTACGTACACGCGGTTGAGCTCACACAGAGCTGGTGACTCAATGGAGATGGATGGCCATTAACTAAGCACATAAATTGTGGCTCTCTCGGTAAGATATCCTCCCTTTCAGTCCTAAACCGCATACCCTGATCCGTTTTCCGAACTTCATTCTAACTCTACAATGTCCGTGCCCGTTATAGCCCTGACTGAATCACGGGTCTCGGCGACCCATCTAATTAGTGGGTGATCCAACGAAGACGGATCACCGGCAGGCGAACTTGTACATTAGCGCCCGACGCGGTAAGATGTTCAGCTCTTACAATATTCTTCATGAATCATGTCATTCATATCCAATTTAATTCCCTAATTGTAATCTGTTTCTAACTCACAGCCTGGATTGAAATATACGCCACGATCTCAGTTCCAATACTAAGACCAAGCAACCCCTACGTGTCATCGTTCACCCTTTTACGGTGTACCCGGCGACACGATTCCTTCAAGGTGATCCCCTTACTTTAGTTAATTACTCGCAGGTTGTATCCCGCTAACTTTGATTTTAGTTTCATTATTGCTTTTTCTTAACAGCTTTAATAGAATATCATGAAGTCTTTGACCCGTGACACTTAGTCCTCCATCTATTGGAAGTTGGGACACCTCCTTTGAATTAATTGACTCTGAATCTGATCAGGTACATGATCCATGAGACTGATCTTTCGTTTTTTAATAAATTGTTTTATTTAGGACAACATCCTTATACCTCCCTGTTTTAATGTTCTAGGTGCTTGATTAACACCACCATCCAGTCAGGTTGCCCCCTTTGGTCCTGATGAAGACCCGCACGGCCAAGGCTTAAATTCCCTTAAGGCCACCAAGACGGGTCGAAACGTCGACGCCCTCCCTTTACCACCTGGGACACAACAGTTCTCTGTGCTAGACCACTCTTTGGGTCGCTTATTTGAAGCATAACAATATATTTTCGCAATTGATGAATGTGACCAGGTTTTGGATTTTGGACGGTGAATTATAACCGATCCCCATTGTTTAACTCAATTGAATGTTCTTACTACTATGTATCTACCATTCCTTGCCTCAATCACTCACCCTTTAATCACTTTCGTTTGATGCACGTTCCCTCTGGAGCAACCCCGTACTGGCTTATCAATATTTCAAATTGGTGAAAATAATAAACATATGTATAATGATTTTCAATTTTTGGATGTTGCTCTTTGTTTGATTGAATTGTATATTGAATATTGTGAGCCCCCTTTTTAAAAGATCTCTGTTCTTGAGCTCATGATTAGGTAAATCATTTAACTAAGTGTGAAGCATATTGCTCTGATGTATTAATAATTGGTCTAGGACCACTACAACACAGGCATCATATCGCGATGCCCTTACAACGCGGCCGTTATAACGACCGCATTGCTACCACGCACTGCTATTGCTACGCAAGTCATTACATCGACATGCAGTAGGTGGCGTGCTAACATTAGAAATAGTATAGTTTACTATTCCAAGTCCTTCCCTACTGTTACGTAGGCTGGAGTTGGAATAGTAAATTATACATTTCTAATGTCGGCACGCCATCTACTGCAAGTCGATTTAATGACTTGCGTAGTAATGGCTTTGCGTGGTAACAGCGCGTTCGTTATAACAACCGCATTGTTATGGCACGCGTTGTGATGACTCGCGTTGTAACGAGTCGTATTCGCTTCCCCCCCCTTCGTGGCTATGGAAGGGGTGGCCCACCACGTTCTGCCCAGAGCCACAGGCCTGCACAAACTGTTCAGCCTCTGCACGGCCGGGTACGTGGGACCTAGCATCGTGGGTCAGGGGGCCAGCGGGCAGTCCAGTCCACCAGTGCCCCCTCTGCAGCAGCCTCCAAACCTTCCTAGTCCGACCTTCCAGAGCCACCAGTGCCAGTGGGGTGCAGGATTCGCCATTACCTCCCCCACTGGCAGAACATTACGTCAGGCAGTATCCCTTGAGAAGTTCCAGGAATGCATGCTCAGAACCTCCAGTTGGCTCAGGGAAAACTCTTTACAATTTAACGGAGAAAAAAAACGAGAGTCTACTGCTCTGTGGCCAAAATTGCTCCGCCTTATCCCACCGAGTTTAGACTCACCCCGACGGAGAAACCTCTGACTCCCACCAGAACAGTACGCAATCTGGGGGTCCTAATGGATGACAATCTCCAACTGGAGTCACAAGTCAACAAAACGGTTGGTACCAGTTACTCCTTGCTAAGAGCACTGCGCCAGATCCTCCCGCTCCTGCCCGCCACCTCCAGACCTCTGGTGTGAAGGAGTCTAATACTGAGTAGGCTGGATTATTGTAACTCCCTATTCTTGGGAGCACCGCAGTCAGCACTACGAAAGCTACAGAGGATCCAGTCCATAGCAGCCAAACTGGCACTAAACAGGCAGCGTAGGTCTTCAACATCTTTAGCTCCAAAAGACCTTCATTGGTTACCCATTAATGAGAGAATTCATTTTAAATTTCTCTGTACTGTATTCAGAGCAGTGCACGGACTAGGTCCAATATCCATACAGGAGAAATTCACCTGGTACATCCCTGGGAAATACCTACGCTCATCAAGCGCAAATCTGGTAACCACCACTAGATTTAAGAAGACCAGGACAGGTGGCAGAGCCTTTGGGGCAGCAGCCTCGCGACTCTGGAATGACCATTCCCCCGAACATCAGACAAATCAAAAATCTCTGCTTCTATTTAGGAAGAGCCTAAAGACGTGGCTCTTCCCTAAGAACTAGATAACCGAGCAACCCATATTGCTAAACAGGCTACTTTCACGCACAATGTCATCTGGGTAAGTCTCAGCGCCAGGATACCTGTAGGGTGACAGCATGCGCTATATAAATCTAAGATACAATACAATACAGGTGGTTTTTGCAGATAGTCCGAAGGGGCTACTCCCTCCCCTTCGAGACCTCCCCGCCATCCATGCCACCTACATTCCATTGCGTGTCGGAGGATCACTTGGCACTTCTCCGCCAGGAAGTTACGGCTCTCTTGCCCAAAGGAGTCATCAAGCGCGCCCCTGTGCCAGAGTAGGTCGTAGTTGCTACTCCCACAACTTTCTGGTGCCCAAGAAGGACAAAGACCTGCATCTTATCTTGGATCACTGGGACGTCAACTGCTTCCTCCGGAAGGAGAAGATCAAGATGTTGACATTGGCTCAGGTTCTGTCTGCCCTCGACCCTGGAGACTGGATGGTAGCGTTGGACTTGCAGGATGCCTATTTCCACATCCCCGTCCTGACGGGCCACAGGCGTTACCTAAGGTTCAAGGTAGGCCACAAGCATTTTCAGTTAACCGTGCTCACCTTTGGCCTTACCAGCGCCCCTCTGGTGTTCACGAACGGGATGGTGGTGGCCGCAGCTCATCTGCGCAGATCAGGGGTTCCAGTCTTCCCCTATCTAAACGACTGACTTGGCCGTGGGGAGAGCCTTGGTCAGATCTATTCGCCACCGAAGAGAACGCGCAATGTCAGCAGTTCTGTGTGTTGGAATTTCCAAGGCAGCACTCGTTAGGAGACGTTTTTCGTCATGGAGTTGCGGTCTTCTATACGCCTTTCCACCTATACCACTTCTGCCCAGAGTGCTGAAGAAGATCAAGCGCAACCGGCCCAAGTCATTCTTGTGGCTCCGGACTGGGCACAAAGAGTCTGGTATATTGAGCTCTTGAACTTGGCCATCGATCCTCCGATCAGACTGCCCCTTTGGGAGGATCTTCTGTTGCAGCAGCAGGGGACGGTCCTCCACCCGAACCTGTCCAACCTCCACCTCATTGCGTGGAGATTGAGCGGCGGCAGTTGACAGTTTCGACCTTCCTCCCGAAGTCTGTAACGTTATCTTGGCAGCCAGGCGTCCCTCCACCAAAACAGTATACACCAGCAGATGGAACAAATTTGTGGCATGGTGCACAGCAAAGGCTGTGGATCCCCTTTCTGCCCCTCTTTCAGAGGTTCTCCTCTTCATTCTTTCATTGGCCTAGCAGGGCTCTTCTCTGGGCACTCTCAAGGGCTATATTTTGGCCTTTCTTCGTCTCTCAGATCAACCTTCTCTTTTCAAGTCCCCAATTGTAAATCGTTTCTTTAAGGGCATTAATCACTTGTTTCCTCCTATTCCTTTCGTAATGCCCCAGTGGGTCTTGAATCTTGTTCTGAGTTACCTTATGTGCGCTCCTTTCAAGCTGCTACATAACTGTCCTCTCAGACTTTTGACACTCAAAACTGCCTTTTTGGTTGCCATCACCTCTGCTCACAGAGTGAGTGAGCTTCAGGCTCTTTCTTCGAAACCTCCTTTCCTGGCTGTTCATCTGGGCAAGGTTGTCCTTCGCACTAGGCCTTCCTTTCTTCCTTCCACATTGGACAGACCATCACTTTGCTCACCTTCTTCCTGCCCCCGCATCCTTCTAAAGAGGAGGAGAGGCTCCATCGTCTGGATCCAAAACGTGCGCTTTCCTTGTATCTGGATCGCACAAGACAATTCCGGGTGAATAATCAACTCTTTGTTAGCTATGTGGGCGCCAAGAAAGGTCGGGCCGTGCAAAAAGGAACCATCTCTCGATGGGTCTTTCTTTGCATTAAGATATGCTATTCATTGGCGAAAAAGGAGCCCTCCAGTAGGGCTGCGCGCCCATTCCTCCAGGGTGACTGCAGCCACCCCTGCTTTGGAACGTGGTGTCTCCCTCCATGATATCTGCCAGGCAGCCATGTGGGCATCCCTGCACACGTTCATTAAACATTACTGCCTGGACAGCCAAGTCCGGAGAGACAGCTTCTTTGGCTGTTCAGATCCCCAGGACTTTCTGGTGTGAACTTAGTTCGCAGACCCACCTCCGGGGTTGGTATTGCCTGGGTATCTATTTTAAGGTGAGGAATCCATAACTAATAGCCTCTTTCACATGAACAAGTTACTTCCCTTCGGTAACGATATATCTGTAAGGGACCTATATTACTTATGGATTCCTCACCGCCCCACCCATCCTCCCCGTTCTGCGAACTGACTTCTAGGGTTAGGGACTTCCCTTTAGGACCCTAGTTTTGTGCACCAGTGGTCAGTGTCTTGCATGGCTCTACTCTTCTGGTGGGGAATGTCGTGCAAAGTACTGACTCCAGCATGCAGGGGCGGTGTCTAAGTAGATACCGTGACATCATTCTGGCGGTCACGATGCCAACGACGTACGCGGAGTCGCCGACGCCACCTACCAACACGTAGGGGTGCTGCTGAAGAAAAATTATCTGGATCCAGTCTGACGCCTGGGGGTGTAATTCTATGGTCAGGAATCCATAACTAATATACGTCTCTTACAGATATATTGTTACCAAAGATAAGTTACTTGTTCTTTACAAAGTATTTTAAGCACGGTTATACTATGCGTAGAATACAATCAATGCAAAGTAACTCCACACAAAAAGAACACAGACAAAAGAAACAAAGCAAAGGAGACTGTCCTAAATAAATCATATGAACTTAAAGCTGTCTACCGTCATGATCTATCTTATTTGTTATGGAAGCCTAACAAATAATTACCTAGCGTAATAAAGTAGATAAAACTATCATGTATTTTCGTTTGTCTTGTACATGTGCCAAGGCGAGTCTCCTGACATGCAGCCTTCAGAGCTGGAATAATAATAATGGCTTGTAAGCCGCAGTACTGGTATTGTGTTTAGAGGGGGCTGGGCAAGTGCTTAATGATCCGTTTGTTGGTTTCACTTACTATGGCGCACAGAATCTTTTTTGGGCGATACCCTCCCCTGCACACATGAAATGTGTGTAGGATAGTGGGTTTCTGTTGCAGTAACCCCCTCCCCCTTTTTAGCCAGACTACTGATGCACTTTCACTTGATGTGTCCTGGGTCCCTGCCAATCTGGTTTCCAGGGCCTGTGTTCTTCCCCAAAACTAACCCAATTGGCATCTCTGCCCACTGGTCAGCCCCTGGTAAATGGTACCACAGGTACCCAGGGCACTGTGACCAGAAAAGACCTCTAAGGGCTGCAGCACTTATTGTGTGACCCTTAGAGGCCCTGTACCCTGACACTCACATACTGCCTTTGCAGGCTGCGTGTTTTGGTGCAGAACAAAGTTAAGAGTCGACATGGCACACATGTGTGCCATGCCTCCAACCCACTGCCCTGGCATAGATCATTCACCCCTCTAGCTGGGTGCACTAAACCAGTGGTGAGGGTACAGTTGCATGAGCCCTGTACCCCTACAGTGTCTAAGTCCATTCTTAGACATTGTAAGTGCAGTCCTGCCATTAAGAGTATATGGTGCTTGGAGTTTGTCATTATGAACTCCACTGCACCATAAAGGCTACACTGAAAACTGAGAAGTTTAGTATCAAACTTCTCAGCACATTAAACCTACAGTGATGCCAGTCTGGGATGTAATGACACAGAGGGCATCTTAGAGATGCTCCTTAAAAGCTAACCTACTACTAGTGTCCAGGCAGAGTGGCTGCTTTCAGCTGCCACCACCAGACATGTTTCTGGAGCCCTGGGGCGAGAGCCTGCTGCTCTCTGGGGCCAGAAGCAATGCACATCCTGGGACTAGGTGCCAAGCATCCCCCCCCCCCCTTCCAGGATTGGCAGGCTTCACAAAGGGGAAGGATCAAAGGCTTGCCGCCTTTGTGAGCTTCCCCAGGCCACTTGCTGCTTTCAGCAACTGGTCCCCACTGGTTCCTACCCCCACTTTGGGCGGGAGAACCGGCAGGAAAAACAAGTGAGGAAGAGAGGTGTACCCACCTCTGCTAACTCCACCCCTCATGTGGGGGAGGCGAGGTGAAGCACAACTCTCAGTCCTCGCAATCTTGCAGATGGGGGGAGTCAGCAAACCAGGGACGGGCTCATGCTGCCCACCCACTGGAGAGTGGCATAATAGGGAGTGTACCCACCCCAGGGAAGGGACCTTTTGGTCCCTGCCTTTTACCTACCTGTAATGCCCCTAAATCTAGTATTTAGGGGCACCCCGAACCTTGCTTCCTCAGACAAGAATCTAACAAGAGGAAGACGCCCACTGACTTGGCCCCTCGAATCCTGGTGTGTCCTCCAGCCAGCAACCTTGAAAACCCCGGAGGATCTGCCTACCTTCAACCCCAAAGACTTTGTCTCCAGTGAACACCGGATTTCTTCATCTGCAACCTCTGGTCCTGGCTGGAAGCCGCGAATCCGCCCCAGTCTGCACCCGCTGTCCACGGCCCGAGCTCGAGGGGGCAAACACCACAAGGCAGTCCCCCGGTGATCCTGACACGAGATCCGGTGGCCTCTGACCTGTCTCAAGCCTCCAGCCAACACCTGCAGCCTAAATCCAGAAGGTCCTCCCAACCGCGACCAGGAGCTGGTAAGAAGATCTGACCCCAAAAGGTACTCCTGCACCCGACGCCCCACGGCCTTGTGTGCCCAAACTGAAGGTGCCTAACCAACCCCTAACTTCCCAACACACCTCTCAAAGTGGTGGTCACACCCAGAAGACCTTCGTCCCCAAGCCTGCAGTGCATTTGCAAACCGGAGGCTCCCCATTGAAAATAACGGGACGCCTGGTGTCAAACAGCACTCGGCCACCCTAGTGCCGCTTAGGGTGCACTTTTGGTGCTACTTTGTTTCCCCATTTGCCCTGAGCTAAAGTCCAGGAGCTTTGCTCCCACAACCAAGTGGCCTGCTAGCCAGAAGCCACCAACTGGAGGCCCCCTTTCCCCATTGGATACATTGGGCCTCAGCACTCTGCACCCGGCCGCCATAGTGTCGCTAAGGGTGTAACAAGAGTGCATCCTTGACCCTGGGGGACCCCTGAGTCTACCCTCAGAACCTCAACTCCCACTACCAAATACTTACCATAAAACCGATAACACAATTTTCGTCCATAGGATAACATTGACTGTTTTTATTGGAAAAGTTTCTAAAGTGTGGAGTTTGAAAACCTAAAGAAATTCTTTCAAATTGCACTAACAAAAACGATTTTACTTACCTGTTTGCAGGAAATGTCCCAGAGTAGTATCCAGGTATACTACTCCGAGAAAGAAAAGTAATCTCAAAAGTAACTTACCTGTAATTTTACTGAAAAGCCCATTCAAGTCTATGTACTGTATTTACAAAGTATTGCATTTCTCTGAAACCATACTATAAGTCACAACAAAGTGCATATACTATTACAAATCCAAACTGTATTACAACTGTATTATTACTGCACAGTACTTATCACTTACCTGTGCCAGGCTTGCTTGGTTCTAGAGCTTAAAATACCTAAAAGAATATTTTTATACAAAAACAATTGGTCTGAAGTTCAGTCTTTGAGTGTGTGAATGAATTTGCTGACTGAGTGTGTACAACAAATGCTTAACACTGTCCTCTGATACTGCCTTCCTGCTCAACCACACTACCACAGATGGAGAGTGAGGTGCTATCTAACTTTACCTCTGCCTACCTTTTGGGTTCCACTGGACTCTGTGCACACTATACCTCACTTTGGTATAGTATATACAGAGCCAGCTACCCACAATGTGCCTTTGTTTCAGTTTGCAATTAACCATTGGCAGGGATCCTAAGAAATAATAACGAACGAAAATATATACCAGACAAAGTTCACTACTACATTTTATGGGTTCTTAAAAGTGGGAGGAGAGAGTGGGAGGGAGAGAAAGGATGGGTGAAGGGAGCAGGTGAGGAGCCAGTAAAGGGAGATAGATCTGAGAGATAAGGAACAGTGCTAAATATAAAACAGACAGGAAAGACAGATAAACAGTAGAGCAGCATATTAAAGTATGCTACAGCGTTTTTGAAAACCCCATGGATGCCTCACAACCCATGAGCATTAAGTTGCAGGCAGATGGGACAATAATGCAGTCCCGTGATGTTGAAATGCAAAATGACAGCACATGGATGTAGGTAGGGCCCTGATACAGTGGAGCAGTTGGCTCTTCAGCTAGGCTAGGTGGTAGAGCACACGTGGGGGAGGGGAGGAAAGGGCCGTATTTTGTCAACTGTCTGCTACTTTTTGCAGGCACGTCTTGGGTGTTTTACCTCCTAAAATAAAGTGGAGTGTACTGGGGCAAACAGCATTTTGTGACAATTAAAAAATATTTTGCTCAGTGCTTTGGGCATGCACTGGTCCTGGTGTAGGCGTGATGCTGGTTTTCTACAGAGGAGTGGTGCGCTGCTGAATTGTGTGGTGGGGGGTGGGGGAGTTGGGATTAGGAGGGTTGGGGAGCAGTATCCCTGCACGCCTCCCATGTCTGCTGCCCACGCAATTTAAAAAAAACAAGCATTGGCATAGCCAATAGGTCTCACCTTTGGGACCTTATAAGTGTTTAGCCATGCAACAGTTGCATAACTAAATACTTATAAGGTCCCAAAAGCGAGACCTATTGGCAATGCCAATGCTTGTTTCTGTTTATTACTAATCTGTAGTAATGGCGGCACCCGTGCTTTAGCTTAAACATCTTAAGCTAAAGTCGGGTGCCGAGATTGCTTCAAAAGTAAAGAATTGTCTATTTCTTTACCTTTTAATCAATCTCAGCACCCGACTTTGGCTTAAGATGTTCAAGCTAAAGCAGGGGTGCCGCCATTACTACATAGAAGTAATAAAGGAGAAATGACTGCCGTGGCGGGGGGAAAATGCTACCGCCGGCCACAGCTTGCAGTGCATGTGCAGCAGTAATCACGCCATATGGCGCCTCTGCTCAAGCGCGCGCCCGCGCACAGGCACTGCAAGCTGTGGCCAGCAGTAGCATTTTTTGAAGCCCTTACTTTAAGTCTCGCCAGACCAGCGTAAGCGCTGAGTCAGGCGAGACCTAAAAAAAAACTCAGGAAGTGCATGTATTAAATCAAACTCTGCAAGCTCATGTGTTGCCTACACGCACTTAAATTACCATTCGGCAAATGTATGCGTTGCCTAGGCGCTCTTGATTTCTAATTACCCAGCCACTATTTACATGGGCAAACGCAAGAAGTGCATAAATGAAACCAGTATAGAGCTGCTTTTATCTGGAGCCGTGTAAGGTGACGTTGCAAGTAATTAGAGCCGTGGGGGAGTTGGGGGGGGTTGGGGGTAGAGGCCGGTGTACGCCAATAGATGGGCCAAGCTTCTAGAAGACATTTTGAGTTTCCTGAAGAGAACAGTGCGCTGTTCTCATCATGCACCCAGGAAACGAAAAGGAGGAGGGTCGAGGGAGGGGGTGGGAGCAAAGGTAACACGGACAACTGGTAGCGCTCCCACTTGGAACAGATTGTAGATATGCATAAAGGGAATCAGAGCAGCAGCGGGCAAGCGAGAAACGGTGCGGGACCACTGAATGCCAAAGGAAAAAGAGTGCGCCGAACAAAGGATACATAAACCTGCCAGTAAGAGCACTTGTGACAGGGGCAGTAGCCCCAAATGTGAAAACACACCAAAAAGCGGGACAAAGAACCACTTTTCACCAATAAAAAGAAACCAATTTTGAAAGGCACACAAAGCAACAAATGGAAAGTGGTGGCTGTGGCATTAACTCACATAGCAATTAGAGCATATCTCGCAGCGCATGCGCGCTGATTCTAGACTGGACCTAAAAAAGGGGCAAAAACTAATTCTCTGCCAAACTCTTCACATAAATATCACCCTGTCACTTTTAAACGCCTGCTGGGTAAATGCTAGCTGTTGTAGGATGCAAAAGACACACAATTGATGGACGGAATGCAGAACAAATCAAAACATTCACCCCCCAGTCAAGAGATCTGGGTTAAATCCATCATTATTTTGCTCACCATGCCGTTCCAGTTTAGACCTGGCCATATGCAAATCAGTCTTGACCCTGTGCCTCATGGGAACAGTCCAGCCCGAACTGCCAAGCCAGGTCCTCCCTGGACCAGAAACAAGCATCCTAGGACCGGTTTCGGGGTTTCACCCCTCTTCAGCCAGGATAGCTTGATTCCAGTGGCAGTGTGAGCCCAGGACCAACGTCTGAGCATACCTGGCGCACTTAGGGCGAGAAAGCAAAAGACACACAATTGATGGACGGAATGCAGAACAAATCAAAACATTCACCCCCAGTCAAGAGATCTGGGTTAAAGCCATCATTCTTTTGCTCACCGTGCCACCCCAGTTTAGACCTGGCCATGCCACTGGAATGAAGCTATCCTGGCTGAAGAGGAGTGAAACCCTGAAACCGGTCCTAGGATGCTTGTTTCCAGTCCAGGGAGGACCTGGCTTGGCAGTTCGAGCTGGATTGTTCCCATGAGGCACAGGGTCAAGACTGATTTGCATATGGCTGGTTTCAAACTGGAACGGCATGGTGAGCAAAAAAACAATGGATTTAGGCCCAGATCTCTGTACCGGGGTGAATGTATGACATTGTTCTGCATTCTGTCCATCAACTGTTGTTTTTGCAGCTGTTGTAGGATAACATAATATTATGGCATTTAGCCCTCTAAACTCATTTAGTGATAAATACATTTCATTCTGTTCTCCACAGACCTTACGTTTGGCCAGTTTATCCCTACCACCTGTGTTAATACATATTTGATCAACGGCCCTCAGTATGGGATGCATTATTCTAGCTCGAGGAGACACCCTTGAATGTACAATAGTAACCTATACCCTTTGTTTTGCAGATTTTTTGTAACCAGCAACAGATCTCTGGTTGCCGTTAGCAAAACATTGCCAAATTAATTAGCTACCATGGGGTCTTCTAATATAAAACAGTTTGGGCCATTTTACTGTTGTCTACTCATAAACTAGTTTTAGGTCTCACCTATAACAGCACTTGCACTGTGTGTGACTGCTATTGTTTATAATTAAGAGCTTGGAGCCCACCCATTGCTTACTATTCGCTGGCTTCATTATCACTCTTCTTTGCTGCCTCTTAATTAGCCAGTGTGTGATAGGCGTCACTTCCTATTCTTTCTGTTGGGGAGTTGATTCCCCCCTTTAGATCTTCGGCTCCTTTGCTCCTTGATTCTTTCACCCCCTTTATTGTGTTTTTCATTTTTTCCTCCCCGTTTGACCCCTTGGTGTGCCACTGAGCTGGACTCTCCCTGTAGCTAAGGGGGGGAGTTAGGTGGATGAGCAGGCATCGAGGATACGGTCCCTCCAACTGCCTCACGGGCAACGTTCGAGGAGGACTGGCAAGCTTGAGGGATAAAAGCCATGTTTGAGCCTGGAGGCCGTAACTTTTTGCCTGGGACTGGATGCCACAGAGCGCCGCGGGGTATCGCTGCCAGTTAGTGTGGGGGATGTGTGGCTGGCTAAGGTGGGACTGCGAGGTGTGGAGTCGGCTGGCCTCTAGGTCCTGTTTAGGCATTGGATGATGTAACTCTCTGGGGAGACGAGCAACTGCCCCACACCCCAATCGCAGATTGCTCCACACCCCAATCACAGATTGCTCCTCACCACCACTGCCCTGCGCTCCCACCATCCAGCTCAGCGCTACAATACCTCCGTGGACTCTTGATGCACTTCAGAAGGTTACCGCCGGTTGTCGTCAATTTCAGTAATCCCAGGGTCCTAGGGCTCCTACTCCTGTTCCTAGCGGTTCAAGGGAGCAACATGAAAAGCACACCCGACGTGAGTGGGCGTGCACCGGGGGACCGCAGGCCACACCCAGTCTGACCAAGACTACTCCGCTGCATCCGGGCCCGCCCTTCGATTGACTACGGCTGCTGCACTCGCACTCTGGCCGGGCCGATGAGGGCTGTGCTGAGGCTGATAATTCTGCGAGCTCTGTTCTGCTGTGCTGCTGTGCAGTGTCTATGCTGCATCTGCATCTCAGTCACACACAATTCTGGTTACCACATATATGGGAGTGCAGGACATTCTGAGAATTCATCTCTATAATGTATAGTATTGCAACATTTATATGGCATTTACTACCCCTATGTGGGGCACTGAAAGGTTTGCGTACATGGGTTGGATGGATATTGCCTTTGTTCTGATCCTGTGTGGAAAGTGTTTCCAGGGTGTGCATAAAAGAAGTGTGGGAGACAGGTGCGCAGATTATGGTTTTAAGTAAGCTGGCAGCTTTGAGCAGCTCTGCGCGTCCCTTATGGTATTTATTTTCTTAGTCCACTGAGCTTGTTACTGCTCTGGGTTGTCCGTTCTGAGATATCTTTTTTAAAGTTCATGGTCCTGAGCAGGTATAGGTTGTAGACATGGATCAGAGATCTGCTACGATGGATATGTTTTTTTAAACATCCCATATTTGGCTGCCATTGTGAGATATCAAAGCGGTCATAGCATGTAGTTGGTTGGGGTTCCACAATGGTGGACTAAATTAATGTCCTCCGTTGTCCAGTGGCATGTGGTTGATATCTTCAGTTATTGTATGCCTGTTCAGTTAGTGATGATAGGGTTATTGCTGTTCATGTGTGGTAGATCTCTTTAGCTATTCTATGCCTGTTCAGTTGGTGATGGGTGATTTATTGCTGTGGTCTAGTACAGTGCTGAGGTATGGACAAGACTCATAGCAGTTTTGGCTTATGTGAGTGTGTCAAGCAGTATTAGGAAATTATTATATAGTTTGTATGAACTACAATCGACTGCCCAACCGCTGAGTAATTTAATTAGTTTGAGGGTTTTTATATTGTATTCTATTGCAATTGCATTTGTATAGCACTTACTATCTGTGAAGACGTTTTGTAGCATTTTAGTCCAGGCAGCATGCTGCTCCGCAGCCTAAGATTAGTATGTTTTTTTGGATGGGTTATTGTTGGTTATCAAGATTAGTCTTGTGCTCTTAAAAAAACAAAACATGCATGCATTGACTCCAGTTTCTATGTAGTTGGTTATATTATTAGGAGTTAGATGTGCTCCTTAGTAGGATTGAGGGCGGGGGGGTCAATTCATTGGATAGCAGTTTTAAAAGACGAGCTACAGGAGATTAGGTATTGTTAGGATGCAGGGGTATGGCTTTTAACCCCTTGTATGCCCATGACGAGCTGGACTCGTCATGGAGCACAGTCGCGCTGTGCCCATGACGAGTCCAGCTCGTCATGAGGCATACCCTAGGGAATCCCTCTGGTGCGTGCACCAGAGGGATTCCCTTTCTGCAAAAATAGCCTCAGGAGCTGGGGAAGAGCTTCCCCAGCACCCGAGGCCCCCACCCCCCTTTCACTGTAATGACGATCGGCGCGCACGTCGCGCCGACGTCATTACAGTGAAAGTGAAACTGAAATGAGCCAACAGGCTCATTTCAGGTTTCACTTTGTACGTGCTCAGGGGGCTATCTCGGCCCCCTGAGCACGTAGAAAGACGGGAGAGGTATCGTTGGAAAGGGGAGAATCTCCCCTTTCCAATGGTACCCCTCCCCATTGGATCCCTGCTTGGGGATCGCCACAGGAGGGCGATCCCCAAGCAGGGATCCACCCACTGGACACCAGGGAGGGGGAAGCGGCCCCTTGGGCAAGGGCCTTTGCTCCCCCCTGTGTATTTATGGGAATTTTAGTCATTTTGCCCCCCCTGGGGGGCAGATGGGGGCATTAGCCCCCAATCTGCCCCCCCGGGGGGGGGGTAAAAAGCCCACTAGACTCCAGGGAAGTTGTGTAAAAAAAAAATTAGGGGTGGGGGCTGCCCAAAACGGGCAGGCCCATACCCCCCCCCAATTACTACAGTCTTTCTGGGGCATTGGCCCCTAATCTGCCCCTTCGGGGGGGCAGTAAGCCCACTAAACACCAGGGATTCGTTTTTAGTTTTATTTTTAGGGTGGGGGCTGCCCGCAACGGACACGCCAATGCCCCCACCCACCCGCCACCATTACAGCCTTTCTGCCCCCCCTGGGGGGCATATGGGGCATCGGCCACCAATCTGCCCCCCCGGGGGGGCAAAAAGCCCACTAGACACCAGGGAATTGTTAAAAAAAAAAAAAAAACAATAGGGGTGGGGGCTGCCCAAAACGGGCAGGCCCATACCCCCAGTCAACCCCACCACACCCCCCAATTATTAGTCTTTCTGCCCCCCCCCCCCCGGGGGGCAGATGGGGCATTGGCCCCTAATCTGCCCCTTCGGGGGGGGGCAGAAAGCCCGCTAAATGGTACCCCTCCCCATTGGATCCCTGGCAAGGGCCTTTGCTCCCCCCTGTGTATTTTTGGGAATTTTAGTCTTTTTGCCCCCCCTGGGGGGCAGATGGGGGCATTAGCCCCCAATCTCCCCCCCCCCCCCCGGGGGGTAAAAAGCCCACTAGACACCAGGGAAGTTGTGTAAAAAAAAAATAGGGGTGGGGCTTCCCAAAACGGGCAGGCCCATGCCCCCCCCCCCCCAATTACTACAGTCTTTCTGCCCCCCCCGGGGGCAGAAAGCCCACTAAACACCAGGGATTCGTTTTTAGTTTTATTTTTAGGGTGGGGGCTGCCCGCAATGGGCACGCCAATGCCCCCACCCACCCGCCACCATTACAGCCTTTCTGCCCCCCCTGGGGGGCAGATGGGGCATCGGCCCCCAATATGCCCCCCCGGGGGGGGGGGCAAAAAGCCCACTAGACACCAGGGAATTGTTAAAAAAAAAAATTTTTGAGGCACTGTTTTTATCAGGAGACCCAGGGGAACGCTGGGTGGTAGGAAATTTGTGTCAGCCTGGTGATGCCACAACTTTCCCACACAAAAATGTGTGAAAAAGGTGATTTTTTTCAGCTAAATTTGAGGTTTGCAAGGCATTCTGGGTAAGGAAACGTTGGGGGATCCACGCAAGCCATACCTCCCTGGAATCCCCCGGGTATCTAGTTTTCAGAAATGTGTGGGTTTGGTAGGTTCCCCTAGGTGGCCGCCGAGCACGGGGCCAAAAACCCAGGTGACCCTCCCCTTGCAAAACCAGGTCGTTTTGAGGTAGGCAATTTTCATGTCGCCTCAATACGTTTTGGGGCCTTGCCTGTCGCGGGTACTTGGGCCTCCCACACGAGTGAGGCACCGTTCTTATCGGGAGACCCGGGGGATCGCTGGGTGGTAGGAAATTTGTGTCAGCCCGGTGATGCCTCAACTTTCCCACACAAAAATGTGTGAAAAATGTGATTTTTTTCAGCTAAAATTGAGGTTTGCAGGGGATTCTGGGTAAGGAAATGTTGGGGGATCCATGCAAGCCATGCCTCCCTGGAAGCACACGGGTGTCTAGTTTTCAAAAATGTATAGGTTTGCTAGGTTTCCCAATGTGCCCGCAGAGCTAGGGTTCAAAAACTACAGCTAGACATTTTGCCAAAAAAAGGTCATTTTTCACTGCGAAATTGAGGTGTGACCACATTGCGTTTTGCGCCGTTTCCTGTCGCGGGCACTAGGCCGACCCACACAAGTGAGGTACCGTTTTTCTCGTAAGACTTTGGGGAACGCGGGGTGGGTGGAAATTTGTGGATCCACGCAGATTCCGGAACTTTCCACCACAGAAATGTGTGGAAAATGTGTTTTTTTGTCAATTTTTTTAGGTTTGCAAGGGATTCTGGGTAACAGACCCTGGTGGGAGGCAGTCAAGTCACCCCATCCTGGATTTCCCTGGGTGTCTAGTTTTCAAAAATGTATAGGTTTGCTAGGTTTCCCAAGGTGCCTGCAGAGCTAGGGTTCAAAGACTACAGCTAGACATTTTGCCAAAAAAGGGTCATTTTTCACTGCGAAATTGAGGTGTGACCACGTTGCGTTTTGCGCCGTTTCCTGTCACGGGCACTAGGCCGAGCCACACAAGTGAGGTACCGTTTTTCTCGTAAGACTTTGGGGAACGCGGGGTGGGTGGAAATTTGTGGATCCACGCAGATTCCGGAACTTTCCACCACAGAAATGTGGGGAAAATGTGGTTTTTTTGTCAATTTTTTAGGTTTGCAAGGGATTCTGGGTAACAGACCCTGGTGGGAGGCAGTCAAGTCACCCCATCCTGGATTCCCATGGGTGTCTAGTTTTCAAAAATGTATAGGTTTGCTAGGTTTCCCAAGGCGCCCGTAGAGCTAGGGTTCAAAAACTAGAGCTAGACACTTTGCCAAAAAAGGGTACATTTTCACTGCGATATTGAGTTGTGAGCACGTTGCGTTTTGCGTCGTTTCCTGTCGCGGGCACTATGCCTACCCACACAAGTGAGGTACCATTTTTATCGGGAGACTTAGGGTAATTCAGTTTTGTAAAGGAACTGTTATCTATTGACTTTCGATGCATTTCTGCCTTCCAAATGGAAGATATTGTGTAAAAAAGAAGTCATTCTAAAAAATGACTGATAATTCTCATACTAGTATGAGTATTCCCAATTTCAGAAATGTGCAAAGGTGTCTTTCATACCGATTTTTCCATGTACACATTTTTACAGAATAATTATTATATACCCGGTACATAATAAAAAACCATTGCAAGTTGCTGCTCAGTTTTTGGCTCTGCGTTCGTCGGGTTCTTGGTGAACCTACAAGTCCTATATATCCCCACAACCAGTAATGTCCAGCGGATGTAATGGTATATTGCTTTCAAAGAGCTGTCATAATTAGAAGAAGTTACAGGTGAAAACGTTGACACGAAAGGCTTTTTTTTCCAACTAATTTTCAATTTATCCTATATTTAACTGTTAGTTTCTATAAAAAAACCTTGATGGATCTAAACAAATGACCCCTTGCTGAATTCAGAATTTTGTCTTCTTCTCGAAAATGTATAGCTTTCCAGGATCCATTATTGCTTTTGTACCCATTTCTGCCTTTAACTGGAAGGAGGTCAAAAGCACAAAAAATAGCAAAATTAGGCCATGTCCCAGAAAAATGCCAAAACTGTGTAAAAAATGTTGGGTTTCTGACAAAAGTCTGGTATCCCCGAAAAGCTGGGAAAATGGTGATTTCAACCCCACAAACCCTTTTTTGATAACATTTGCCGGGAAAAACCCAGATGCTTTCATTTGCAGCCCGTTTTTCCAATTTTTACGAAAAAAAACAAAACTTTGCTGTATTTTGGCTCATTTCTGTGACCCCTCTAGGAGAATCCACAAACCCTGAGTACCTTTAGAATCCCCATGATGTTGGAAGAAAAGGATGCAGATTTGGCATGGATACCTTATGTGGTCAAAAAGTTACAGGGGCCTCAGCGCGCACTACCCCAAATAGCCAAAAAAGGGCGTGGCACAGGAGGGGAAAAGGCCTGGCAGCGAAGGGGTTAAAGTAGAAGTTGTGATCGCTGAAATGAGATGTGGGCAATTTGCAGAGATGCACTTATAGGGATTGAGGCAGGCATGCATTTGACGTAGAGTAGGCTGTGCTAAGAGAGAGGAAACATGCAGAGGATGGAGAGGAAAAAGTAATTTGAAGGAGAAGGGAGACTTGAGAATTGGATGTGTTAAGTCAAAGTCCATTTTCATGCAGGGTTTTTAGGAATATTGTGGAGGCTTTTTGAGTCTGCATGCAAACCCTCTAGAAAGAAATAGCATTATTTGAATGTGTTGCAGTTTCATTGTTGAGAACACCAGCATACACACACAACCATCACCTGTTGTATAATACTTCAGACTTTAAGTAAATCCACACTTAGTTCCAAGAAAAATGGGTTATACTTAAGGTAGGAACACTGCCTTTTCTACGTGGTGTTCCCCAGATTTTTCCCCATCTGTTTTTACTGGCTGTAGAACTCCGTGAACTTCACCTCTACTAACCAGTAGTAAAGTGATTGTGCTCCCCCTTTTAACATGGTCGAATTGGCATACTCCTAATTAGTTAATTTAACTAATTAGTTAATTTAACTTGCCTATAAGGCCTATAAATTAAATGCAACTAGTGGACTGCAGTATCTAACATGGCTTTAGGCTTACCATTGCAAGAGTGTGAAAACAGCAGTTCACTCTGTAAAATTAAATCCTTTTGACAGGTCAAAACCTCCATTTTAAATATGAATAGATCACCCCTATGTACCCCACAAGGTACTTGCATTGTAGAAGTAAGATGTAAAAAATTAAGTTAACATGTCTTTACGGCGACTAGTAGCCAGTGGCAGACCTAGTTGTCCTAATTAGAAAAAACTGAAAACAACTGAATTTAGATTAAAATACTAATACTCTATTTCAGGAATTGCAGCAGCTTCAAAAATAATGACAGATATGTTTTAGTTGTTATTAGAAATCAAATTGAATGGGGAAGTCATATTTGATAGTTAATAAATATTAAGTAAAAATAACTGTTAGAAAGTAAAATTTCCACTGCCCGAAGTTCCTGAAGGCTAATTTATATTGACTCTCTAGCTTCTCCAGGCAGTAATTTGTCTTGACAAGGTGTGAGCACATTTGAATTGCCTCTCAGGAACAAACCTGACCTTAACAGGCCAAGATTAATCCACTGAAGCGAACAGAAAAAGGAAGGTGGGCAACCTTTTTGACAGAATGTATGTTGTTATCCCGCAGTCTTTTTCCCCACAGGGAATCACAACGCGGTTGTTACAACGACCGCGTCGTGATTACGCATAACATTACTCCACAAGTCGGAACAACGACTTGCGGAGGGGGGGCGCTGGATGTTGAAATAGTATAATTTACTATTCCAACTCCAGTCTGTGCGGACAATAGGGAAGGTGTTGGATTTTAAATCCAACACCTCACCCCCCCCCCTAACCCCCCCCCAACCCCCCTCCGCAAGTCGTTGTTCCGACTTGCGGAGTAATGGTATGCGGAATCACAACGCGGTCGTTGTAATGACTGCGTTGTGATTCCCTGCGGGGAAAAAGAGTTGTGGTAAACGTTGTTTACCGTCACATCCTGCTTGATAGTTCTGTTGAGTTGCACATAACCCTTGGGGGCACACTTGAAAGGGAAGATAACAGGATACCAAGACAGATCTGTGAATCCACTGTTTGGTTGCTCAAGGACTCTGTTTTTGTAATGCCAGACTTCTGTCTGGGTTTGTTGTGGGTACAGCGCCTGCCTCAAACAGGATTTTGGTGTTAGATGTGGGAAGATACTGGCATTACCATAGTACACTCCCAGCACCCAGGTTTAGTGTGGTCGAAGGCTTTAGTCATCTAAGAAATTCCAAAAGTGGGTAGGGATGACCCCAGGACCATTTACTCCATTGGTTAGGGCATGTACAAGGCGCACCCTTGTCAACAATATACCTCTCAGGATAACTTCTACAAAGACTGGTCATGAGGACTGGCCATTAGGATTATGGTAGTAACACTTCCTTAAAACTGAGATTAAGGGGACTGATGAATGCAGAGACACTTTCAGGTAAACCATAGCACAGCGCCAATGTACACAACTTGAAGTACCACTCGGAACCTCATTCAGGACACCACACTCATAGGCTGCACCTTGGTGGGGTTTTTTGCACCATGTATATGTGTTCCTACAAAATGACCCATCCTTTTCTTTTTTAGTTTCCGATCTCAGTTGGATCATTAACAAAAGAAAAAAATGCAGGAAAGCTTTTCTTTACATTTTTTATTTATTAAAAAGTGGGTGGGTGTGGAAAGGAAGCAACACTGGGGACTAGAGCTTGACAGCAACTATAAGGCTGAAACAAGAAAGGGTTACCGCCCGGCAGTTTGTGGTCTCCCGTCAGGTAGGTGAAATCCCAATGAGCTTTTTTCTTGCTTGTCATGTAAGCAGCAAAAATGTGGGACATTTAGCATTTCATACCAACTCACTGTGGGTAATGGGACAAAACACCCAAATGAAGAACAAGCCCACGAAAAAGAGCATTGTTGGCCGCCCTGGTCAAACTGAAGCTGCTTCCACCAAACTGTGTAGTACTGCGGAAATGGCTGGGTAAAGCGATATTAACAACTGATCTGCATAGGCGTTTCAGCAAGCCCATGTTGCTCATCTCGTTCAACTGTATTCTATGTTGGACATTTTGGCAGGGAAAACCCCCATTATTGCGCAGGCATTACAACGCAATGCCTTTATAAGGAAATGGTAAGTGTATATATGAGGTCTGTGTGTGTATGTGTGTGTGTATATATATATATATATATATATGTGTATATATACTTATTAATTACGTACTGGCAGCTGCCAGTAGGTATTGTTGGGACCTAGTTTCCATAGGAAGAGCGTTTTTTCATTTTCCAATAACTTTGGTGCCGTTTAACGAAAACTAATACGATGCTCACTTCAAAAGTTTTGGGGTGATCCGTCAAGCGAGGTAGAGAGAAAGGGGGGCGGGGGTTTCAAAATACGGTTTTACCATGTTAATTCCCATAGTACATATAGACCTGGCTATAGCCCGGACTTCTGAACGGAATTACACCAAATTTGGAGGGAAGGTATATGTTGGTCCAGCGAAGTGCTTTTTGTATTTTGGTGTAAATCCGTTCAGTAGTTTTAGGGCTATTAACCTAAATCTGAATTTGTATCTGGGGACGGGATGGAACTGTGATCGTCCCCTCCCGTTCTCATGCTGAGATCTGATTGGCTGACAACTCTTCAAACCAGGAAGTGTTAGCAACCGTTTTGGGACTCTGTGAGTCGAGTCCCAGGAAAAAAGAAAAAGAAAAGTGGGCAGGGTAGAAACATGACCCCCCGGCCTCTTGAGGGGGACACACAGGGACACTACATGGCCAAAAATGACAAAATAAATGAAGCACCAGCTGCCGTACTTCATGAGTTATGGACCCCCAGGTGGACCAGGTCCGGGATCATTTTGTTTTAAATAAAGGAGGGGGGGCACACTATCCTGGGGACCACCACCTCCCTGGGGCTGGATTAATCATTAATGGGGGGCCTCTTGGACCCCTCCTCCCCTGGGGACCACCACCTCATCTGGGGACCACCACCTCCCGGGGACATACACCAGAAACAAATTGAGAGGGCTTTGAGGACCCCCTCCCATGCCCCAGGGACCACCAACTCCCTGGGGCTTATGCAGTGTATGGGGGGGCCTTTTGGATCACCCCTGGCCCCGGAGACCACCACCTGCCTGGTGCCAAAAACCAGTTTTAGTGGGGGCTCTATTGTAGGGGTTTCTCGGACATCCGGGACATAGCTGTTTGCTATGGTTTGGCAGAAGCTTTACCAATCCCAAATCATAGCAAACTGTGCTCCACTTCTAGCAAGCGAGAGCATTAAAAAATGCTGTTGCTTGCTAGAAGCGGAACACAATTGATTTAACACAGAGGGAGCTGCATGTTTAGCAGCTCGTTCTGTGTAAAAGCAATGCCAGCCGCCGCAGGAGGCGGGGAGCTGGCAAGGACCGTGGGGGGTCTTCGCGCTATGCTTGTGGTCATCGTCAGTGCTGAGTGGGTGCCTTAGGTGGGACCAGGGCACCCACAGTAGAGACTGAGCCCTGGGGGATGTAGTCGTCTGGCCCAAAAACAGCCCAAGGAACCTCCCCTAATAAAAAGGAAAAAAAGGAGAAAAAAACGGCTGGCAAGTTTCTGAAGGCCCCGCCCCCTTTCACCACCACTCTGCAAACGCGCCTCCTGGTGCACAACTGGTTGGGGGATGAAGTCCCCTTGGACACTGAGGGTCCTTGGGGGCCAACAAGCCCTCCTGTTACCTCGAGTAAGTCTTGCACAGAATGAATGCTGAGAGGTCTTCAGAGGCCACGCCCTTTTTCTCCACTACTCTGCAAACACACCTCCTGGCGTGCTGCTGGTTGGGGAATGAATTCCTCTTGGATGATGAGGGTTCTTGGGGGCCCATAAGCCCTCCTGTTTCCTCCAGTAAGTCTGACACTGCAGGATTCCTGAGAGCTGGTCAGAGACCCCGCCCCCTTTCTCCACCACTGTGCAAACACAACTACTAGTTAAAAAATCTGGGCATTCACTCAAAAAACCAAAGGTTACAGGGACGTTATAGTTTGCTGAATTTCCATGGTTTTGTACGAGTAAAATTTCAGCCTGTTATAATATGTGAGGTCATAAGCAGTACATTGTGTGGGCATAAGCGTTAGCTCAGGTAACTATATCACTCATGACATGGTCAGTGACATCAATGATGACATCTCAAATGATGCCACTGATGACATCATCCACAGAGCCACCCAGACCCCCATACAACCTGTTTGCCCACTCCCACACAACCACTCATACTCACATACCCACTCTTCCATAGAGGCACTCACACACCCACTCACACAGCCACTCACACACTCACACAACCATTCACTCACACAGTCACTCACATGTTCAGCCACTCACTTAGCCACACAATCACCCATACAGCTACTCCCACTCATTTACCTATAGTCACTCACACACCCACTCACCCATACAGCTTCTCTTAACAGCTACTCACCCACATAAGCACTCATAGACCCACACAACCACTTACATACCTATTCACACATCCATTCAAGCACTCACACATCTGCTCACTGACCCATACAGCCATTGATGCAGGCACTCGCACACCAACTCAGTTAACCAAACACCCACTCAGTCACCCATACAGCCACTTACACACTGAGTCACTTACTCATACAGCCATTCAGACACCCACTCACTCACCATACAGTCACTACACACCCACTTACCCGCCTATAGAGGCACTCATACCGCCACTCACCCATACAGGCATTGAAACACCCACTCGCCAATACCACCACTCACACAGCATCTCACTCACGCACCATATACACAAGGATACATACAGTCACACAGCCACTCACATAGTATGTTAGAATCACTAAGTAGTAGTGCACCTAGTACCATTTTTGTAGTAGGTTAGTATATATGTTTAACACCCATAAAGTCATTACAACACTCACTGGATGATGCCATGAGTGATGTAATAAGTGCAAGTTGTAGTTAGCTCAGGTTACTATAACTGCTGAATTTCTATAGTTTTGTATGAGTAAAATCTGAGCCTAGCTATAACGCCTCTGTAACCTTAAGGGTAGGGGTTATTTTAGGGGGATGGGTAAGGGAATCTGGTGGTAAGGGTGTTTTTAGGGTTTGGGGCAATTAGGGTGATTCTAGGGTTTGGGGGCGGGTAAGGGAATAGGGTGGTAAGGTTACAAAAAATGGGGGTTTTTGGTGGGGTTCCTCCCAAAATATAGATTTTGTTTTTAAATGGGGCGGTTTGGGGGAGGGTTACTCCTCAATAAAAAATAATAAACCTATGTAGGGATTTCACTTACCTTGTATATACTTTTCTTGTAAAGGCATGCATGATAAAGGTATACGTGTGGTAAAGGCATTCGTTGTAATGGATGTGTGGTAATGTCATACAACCTTTGGCAGACCAGAATCGACTAGCAATCATGCAAACACTCCCAATTCAGGCGAGAGACTCCAGATTTTTTTAAGCTTATTTTATCTGTCTCTCGCCTGAAATTGCCACTCCTTCAATAGAAGTTAATAGGGAAAATACATTCCTCTGTTTTTTGTCCCTCCAAAATCTCATACTTTCCTGTTCTGAAACGCTTGAATGTATGAACAAGACAAAAATGTGAAGACCCACATCACCCAAAATGTGGAACTCAACAAAAGCATCAAGTCCCACATCCCCATGACCTCCATAACCACACCATACAAAGCATACTGTCAGTAACATCTTCTGTTGAAATGGGACCAGCCCAGAAGACAGGACCCAAATCATTCAAGTTAAAGCGCAATAAAAAGTAAAATACGAAAGCCAAGGCCATCCAAGTTGAATTCAGATAACACAAAGGAAGGAGTCCTCATCGCTGGCACCAGCCCATGTGGTTGGATTCTACCTAACTTCAAGAAAATGTTCTTTCATATCTGGGAAAATTGTAAAAGCAGAAACTACCAAAATGCTTGACAAGTAGAATGTCTATAACAACAATTTGCCCTGGGCTCCAGCCTGCGCAGAAAAAACGGGGAGGAAAAGACCGATTAGTCTAGTTGTATGACGTTACATCGCATGCTATTACAACGCGGGTATCACAATGCATATACCATTACAACGCAAACTTTTACCACACATATGCCTTTACAACAAATTTTGATCGGTAAAGGCATATGAGTGATCAAGGTTGCGTTTGTAAATATAAGTATTTTAAAGGTAAGTATAAACACTATTGGCCCGATTTCGATGTCGTTAGGAAGGCCATCCTAGAGCTGTCCGGAGTCAGCTCTTCCAACCGACTTATACTGGGATCCAGTTCTACCATACGACGAAGTATGATGCCCAAAATCCTATATTTACCAGATGACTCGGTCACTCTGATTCCGGCTTCATTTTCCAAATGAGAAGGCTCCGGATACTCAGAATGGAGTAGTCCAGAGGCGTTTTCCCAGTCCGATTCCAAATGCCCAAGTACAATCGTACTTCCTATGCGCCGAATCAGTCGCCGCAACCAACATGTCAGAGCATCCGGAAGGGGAGTATTTCACCTCCGATTTGCGCCACAACCCGATTCTTACGAACGAGACGGTGCAGCCATGTATCCCATTGCGCATGTCATCCCTATACTCTACATCTACGAGCAATACTACAACCCCAACCGACACAGTCATCGCAGACGGTAAGTCAGACACCTACCCCCACACAATAACACCACTACCCTGCGAAAGGCAACATAAGAGAAGCCAGGGGTGAAACTACAGTTACATTTGGGGGAATACTTGCAGCAATGTAGAGGCAAGGGAAGGTGGCACCAATAGTTCCAGCAATTCAGACACAAACGGGGGGCTGGGGTGCTAATACTCCCAGCAATATCCAGGCAAAATTAGAGTTGGGGGACAAATACCCCCAGCAAAGTTTAACCAATGTGGGGTGGGAGGTCAAATACAGTTTGGGGTGGTAAATAGCTCCAACAATGTCTAACAAATTTGGGGGTGGGGGGTCAAATATCCCCAGCAATGTTCAATCAGTTAGGAGTTTGGGAGGCAAATGCCCCTTCAATGTCTAACCAATGTGGGGGTCAAATACTCCAAGCAATGTTCAACCAGTTTGGAGTCTGGGGGAGCAAATACCCCCAACAATGTCTAACCATTGTGGGGGTCAGGGTCAAATACCCCCAGCAATGTTCAACCATTTTGGGGGGCAAATACCCACAACAATGTATAGGCAAATTGTGGGTTGTGGGGCAAATACCCCAGCAATGTTGAGGCAATTGGGGGGGTTGTGGGGTAAATACCCCCTGGAATGTATAGTGAAATTGTGTGTTGTGGTTCGAATACCCCTGGCAATGTTAAGCCAATTGGGGGGTTGTGGGGGAAAATACCCCCAGCAATGTTGAGGCAATTTGGGAGTTGTGAGGCAAAGACATGAAACAATTTTGAGGCAAATTGTGTGTTGGGAGGCAAATACCCTCAACAATGTGTACCTGATCAATGCAATTGGTGCGCATGCAAAGTGCCTCAATACCTACAGGTGGAGTACTTGCTGCTTAAATATTTTTTTTAAACCCAAAGGTCATTTTGCAGGAAATGCATTCACACACTGTGGTAGCAAAAGTAACTGGCAACTTTGAGGAATGGGCAGAGTGGAGATGTTGGTGCTCAAGGGACTGTTGAAAAACAAATTAAGCCTCCTCATCTAGTAAAAGGCCCCTAAAAAACCTGTGACATACTCAGGTGCTGATGCACAAACATGACAGACCAGCCACACACTGCAGCTCAAGGACTGTATGTGTGTGTGGGAAACCTGTCTCCGCCTGGGCTGACACACACAACGGGGGGGACTGAAGCCCATAGAGCCCATGGGTGTTGACCTTCATTAGAAAGTGTTCTGAATAGGCTTAGAGTGGCTATGTGTGAAATTTGACATTGGTTGATGGGCTGGTGCACCAGGGTCACCTGTGACCCTGGTGCACCAGGGTCACCTGTGACCCACGGTTTTTGGACTCCTGTAAAACACACCAAGAGACTGAATTACTTCACAATTCTTCACCAGACCACTGCAGTGTGGCACAAGTATGTTGTCTGCTCACCCGCTGTGCTGTAAATTGAGGCTGGGGGACAGCCTTTGGAGAATACTCACCTTTACGCACTGCCTTGCTTGCGTTGACAGAAGCAGTGTCATCTCCCCCACCCGCCCATCACTTGCAGACCATGGCAGGTGCAAAGAGGTTGTGTTGTAAGTAGGGGCCTTGCAGGGAGGCAAGTCTCATTTGGACAGTCTAACCTACACACCACCCTCCTGATCAGAAGCAGTGTGCCTTTGTGAAACCTCATCTGACAGGTAAAAGCACAGAGGCTTCAATGAAAGAGATGATCACAGAATGTGTGCCAATTACTTTCAGAGTGCCAGAGCATCACTCTGATCCCAATCCAATTGTGGGTCCCTAGCATGGTAGGCATCTCCAATGAGGGAATGTCATCATCAGGTAGGTACACTTAGCCCGCCAAATACTAGTAGAAACACACTTTTGACAGTGGAACTGCAATTGCCATAACCACACATATGTATCACAAAGGTAATGCATGAGTCCACCACAACACACACTGGAACATTGCATGGCAACTGAACTCCAATGTACTCACAAAAGTATGACATTGTGATGCCTCTGTGTACATCAAAGCACAGAGGATACTGGACAAGACAACATACTACTCCACAGACCCAGCCACTCTGTACTGATTTCTGTGACTCCCAATATAACAACCTAGAAGTGATTGTGTCACATTCGCCTCTGAATCATTTATAGACAAAATCCATCTTGGTTTTGAAAGAAGCATGGGCTACCAATAAGATGGGATACAGTCACCAGGTGTCAACTGTGTGCGCTGCACACAACTCCCAATCTGTATGTGCACACAGGTCACTCACAGCAATTCTGCATCAAGCTCCTCAGGCTGAGGTGTGTGCCGCAACAAAAAATCCAGTGTTGAATGTGCAGATTGTGTCCTGCAGAGTAGTAGGAGTACGCATGAGTCTCATGAAGTAGGATCCACCAACAGTGTCAGAAGGTCCAGTGCACAGCCTATTGTGTAAGATAAGCTCCCAGCACTGGTGACTTAATCTGTGCCTCCCAATAACAATCAACAGAGCCATCCACAAGCCAGGGGATATGGCTATATCTTGTGAGGATGAGATATGTGCAGAAGGAAGCCTGCTATGTCCCCAGTTGGCACTGAAACACTGTCTCAAAATCTTTGAAAATGTCAAGGAGACATTCCACAAAAACATATTGACATCACGCTCTAGGGCAGTATCTAATTTGCAAAATGGGAATACCCACGGACACACACAAGGGCTACCCTTGCAAAACGCGATTAGAGGTTGCAAAATATTGACAATGGAAACGCTCATTGGAACAGGGTGTAATGTTCCAGTGTCACATGTGTGTTTGCATACAGTGCAATTTGTTTACCAAAGCACCAGCAGATCTACCATAACAATGAGCCCATCTCACTTGGTGTCCCCATACCATGAACTTAAAATGTCAGAATGTCAATCACAACTATGCGTCTGTAGTCTACTGTGAAGTGTGGGGATGCGTATCTGGAGCAGTCTGACGCCAGGTAGCACAACAACACACATCATTGACTTCTCTCTTGAGGGGGCTATAGCCCTCTAAACAATGGACTGTCATCCATTGTTTCAGCATCATGACATTAGAATATAAGCAAACCACCTTCCTCAAAAAGCAGTAAGCAAGGGCAAGAATGAACAATCAGTGACTACAACTACCTTCTAAGGGTAACTCCACACAGCTGCCCATACACAACTCAGAAAAGGCAAGGCTCGGTGGAGGCAAAATGTCCTGTGAGGACACTGGGTTTTGCATATGCCAGTGTACTTAGGGCGGCCTTTACAACAATCAGTCATGAACATTCAGTGGCAGACCGCAAGCTGCAGCAAACACATTCCACTTCTACATATTTAATCTGGCTACTGTTTATGCCTACTTACATACACATTATCTACACATATATACATTTAAACATTACCTCATGGGCTGCATGATCCACTTGTGTGGCAAAGGCCCCTCTCACATCCACCTAAAAGTACATGCTCATCTCTTAAAACTATCATACACATACAAGCATGTCATGAGCAACCGCCGGTGCATCTAGAAGGAAAAGTATGTCTGCCCCATAAGCTCTATCAATGTACTCAAAACGGATTCTCCCAATCTCACACTTGCACTGCCCTTCTTACCGCAACACCTACATTCACAGAACTACTCTTCATCACTATGTACACAACACCTAACATACATGACATGTACACAATGTACTGTACTCATCACCTCATCAGCAAACGTCAAACGTAACATGTCAAATGGACCACTCTCATAAACAGTTGCACCCTCAGCAATGTCTTAGACTTCTCTCCTTTCATAACGTGCAGCATCACAGCCCACTCTGACATGCCCACTTAACACATTACCACATCTCACAACAAGACACTTACATTGCTCCATGATTATGTCCTCAGCCATTTACATATGAATAGACACCCACCACACTCTGTTTAAGTTCTACAGATTGTCATTTCTGAAACAGATGCTTCCACATTTTGGAAAACCACATACATCAACTATACAACACCTCATATGTCACTGTTCAGCACCCTAAATGACACAACTGATTAATACCCTTTACATACACTAATCCACTTTGTCATTAAGTTTAACCTTGTCTCACTGTGGCCCTGTCACATCCACATATGACTTCCATGCTCCATACCACCATTGACTTATGCACATCAACAACTTTCTTCACTCATTGAAACTGCCCGGTTAGTCATCCCTCGCTGTAGAGGTACAGTCTACAGCTCTCATCTCCTGCCAAAATAAAACCTTGTCTAAGTGGTCTCACACCTATCACATCTACCTATTCATACTACACCTTGCACAGAATTTAACCAGTGGCATACTCTAAATCACACCCTCGTATCTTTAAACACTAACACTGGGTGAATGTGGATACCTAATTTCTCTTACACAAGAACTGTCTATGAACCAAAATAATACCTTACACTCTCTGACAATCACTAAATTTGTCCTGCCACCATGACGTATGAATCTCCACTCCAACCCAACATTTGAAAGACTAGTCACTCTCACCTTTACTGTTGTTTAAACAAGCACAGCATAGCACATGCAACATGAACCCTTGATAATACATCTGCAGCTAGGACGCATATTCCCACAAACACATCCTCCCCTGTGTGGCAACTAAGAGCATGGATGGGACTCTCTTTTCTGTAGAATCTACACGGTAGACGGACACCCATCCTTTCTGTGCACTCACTGTCCACTTGGCTTACCACATGTAGCACTTGGCAATCCAACAGACATCACAGCACTCATTGTTCAGCTCTGTGTGACCTGGAACAGCATCAATGATAGCTTTAATTGACCCCATTGTCAGTCATCCACAAATGACAAATTACACACAATTCATATGTGTGTAGTTGTAAATATGAATTCCAAGCATCGAGAGACAAAACACACCATACATGTAATGTTACCAAACAAAAGCAGGATGGCATTACTGACTTATAAATGAGAAAGCAATGGACTATTAAGCCAACACACACCTTGCCTAACAAGAATCCCTGCAGCAAGTGGAGTCCTATTGAGGCAACAGGATTGAAAGGATGTGAGAATACTGTTCACCTTACACTCACCATGGGCTCAGGAAATGCATCAGATGAGTACCGAGCCATGAAGGGATTTTGCACACAGTGGCATGCCACCTGTGGCAAGGTTGACATTGCCACTAGTCTACCAGATCTAAAGAAGACACAGACATGGATACACCACTATCAAGACACATACAAGTATTGTACCATTACTTTGAGTATATGGATGTGTCCAAAGTCACTGCCAAATAGGCAAACTCAATAAGTATCCAGGTGTATTGATGAGACAGGTGTCTTTCTGCACATCACAAACATATGCAGCATGCTTCTCCAAAACTGTTGCACTGTGAGACACTTACACTATGTTGACATATGTAAGCATGACCTATGTGCAATTGTGTTGTAAAAGAGTAAAGGTGTGTGACCTCTTGCCACACTCATTGCCAAAACAGATGTGAAAGGTGACACATATAAAACCTAGACACAAAGGGAACATACTCCATAGACCATATGCAATCCCTGCAATAATAACATCATCGTATATTTACACTACTAATTGTACATGGTTTACAGTTAACAAAACAAAAAAAATCTGGGACACAGAGATCTGCAATAAAACAGTTGAAAGCGGCTTTATTCTGCATGAAAAGGCAGAAACATAATAAATAGAAGGCCAAGGGCCAGTCCATAAATGTTCTTATGCCCAATGGGCCAAAACGACTTGCCCATTGACTCTTGCCTGCACTCAAACTGCAAGGGGTCACCTCCCCTGGGAGGGGCATCTAAGGGGCATGCCAGGCACCAAAGGGGACAAATTAATAGTGACTGGGTTGGGTTTGTGGAGAGATGGGATCAGGAGGGGTGGTTGGGTCCACTGCAGTGGTAGATTCTGATTGAGGGGGCCTGGCTCCACTGCAGTGTTTGGCTCTAATTGAGGGGGAGGCAGCTGTAGTGGTAGGGGTAGATGGAGGTGGTGATGGGGAAGTCTTAACTATTTAGGGGATTTTAAAATGTTTGAGAGGTTTGTCAGGAATAGGGATGGGACTCGTCTTTTTAGTGGGGGTTGTTTTTGGGACGGTGGTACTGGGCAGGTCTGGTGAAGTATGGGTTGCTGGAGCAGTTTTTTTCTTTTGAGACTGGGGGGGATTTGCTAGTGGAAGTTGTTTTTTTTATGTTGTCTCTTCTTGGGGAAGGGGGGGGGGGCAGATGTTGATACCGGGTCAGAGGGGAGGTATTTTCGCTTATATGGGGGGTGTAGGTTTGGGTAGGGAAGAATTCAATTGTCACAAGGTGGGTGCCTGGGATGAGAGGGGAACAGGAGAGGAAAGGGTAGTGGGTGTTGAGGCAGAGGGTTCTGAGGTCTGTGGAGTGTCTGTGGATGCATGTGTGTCATCTGATGTTATGTCCCTTGTGGTGAATGTGCGGTCTGTCTCTTGAGTGTATGTGTGTGGGGGATGTCCTTGTGTCTGTGTGGCTGTTGAGGTGTGTGCATGTTTGTGTTTGCTTGTGCTTGGGTCAGGGAGGGTAGTTGGGAGTGTGGATGGAGAAGAGGTAGGAGGGGGAGGGAATGCTGGAGCTGGGACATTGCTGCCATCGGTGTGGAGGCCAGAGCCTGATTCGATCTGTGTAGGGCAGACATGTCCGAGTGAATGCCCTCCAGGAATGATACCATTTGGGTAAGATGAGTGGTATGCACCTGGAGGACATTCAGCACTGCTGTCTGCCCCACAGAGATCTGACTCAGTATATCAATGGCCTCCACACTGAGGGCAGCAGGGGAAACAGGGGCTGGGGTGGGTGAGGTGCCTAGCCCGAAGGATACATTCTCCCCTACCATGGTAGTGGCCACGGACACTGGGCCTGAGAGCAGTTGGGAGGGTAGAGATGGGAGTGGTGGTGGTAGTGAACTCTAAGGATGAGGATCGAGTCACGGTCTCCACCACATGGTAGTCTTCACTGGAGCTGTGATCTGCTTCAGAGCCTGCTGATGTAGTTGCAGAGCTGCCCCCAGTGAGGATCCCCTCACCCTCTCCATCACTGGGTCCCTCCTCCGCCGAATCATCACTGGACCCAGACTGACGTACTGCTCCCACCACATCCGTGGCACTGTCTCCTCTGCCGATGATGCTGTGAACAAGAATGAAAAAGAATCACATAAGGCATCCGTATCTACTTGACACATAGGTAACATCACAAATCTGCACAGATCCAAAAAATCATCATATTGAGTAGTGATATTACCTCTTGCTACATTAAAATACATGGCACTTGTTAGTCTGCCAGTAAACCATTGCTCACTCACACATGATTTTATCTGCAACATTGGGTGCATCAACATCAAATTACACAACCACATGGTCATCTACAGCACTATGTAGCAGGGGATGTATAGTATCTTGCTCCTGACGGTCTTGTGTCCTGACATACCTGTCTCCTCTCCTGCAAGGGAGTTTAGCCATCACAATGGGAATTGGATTCACAGAATTGAATTGAGACATGATATCCATTCTGCAATCCTTACTCATCAAATTGGGAACCATTGGCTCATTTGTCACAGCTCAAATGTTTTTCTTGTCAAACATTCACATTGCGTAGTCATTGCATGAGTCATGTCACACAGATAACAGTGATTGTGCACATTTGTCCTGTAACTTAGGTACTTTACTGTCAGGTCACACATTTGACTCTTATTGCAGAGACACCAAGGTAGTAGGCATAGCTATGGTGACAGCCATGTGGCACACTGTCTTGTGTTATCTATGCACAGTGTCATGAAGATTAATCAGAATGTTGTGCACATTGTAAACAGCTCACCTTTTTCAGATGTGAAAAATGGTCTACACACTTCCAAGTCTGATGACTGCAGCTTCACAATGCTTCAGGTGGAACACCGTTCCACTGGCACATCTGGGTACATTGTCTGTAGAGACTATTGTCACTGAACCTATATTCGTCATGAGTCCAGTCAACACTGTACCAATCCTATCTAGACTGCACAAGTCCCCATTTGTATGGGCAAAGTCTGAATGTCCCCCACTTCTTTTAAACATATTGCACACTTTGTACAGCTTACATTGCTCTTGTTTACCATCTCATTTTGTTAACTTACTCCAACATGAAGCATATTTGATACCTCTTAATCTGACAGTGATGCATCAAACACATGATTTTCAAAGCCATCAAGTAGGAATAGTTGAGAGCATTTACACACGTCAACTGTTATGAATGTGTACCTAACATCATACATTACAATTACAGCCATGTTTCGACCAGTGACCACCTGTGTGTGACACTGAATGGAATGTGTTGTCACCCTTGTGTCAGGTCCCCACAATTCTTACCTTACTGTTGTGGAGAAATCCCACAGGGATGACAAGGACAACCCCCTCCTGGACCCTTTTCCTCCTGGAAGGACCGAGTGCACTAACCAGGACAGAGAGGGAGCTGGGGGAGGGTGCCACGAAGCAGGTGAGGGTGGTGTGTCGGGATGGGGCGTCTCTCGTGAACAACCGGGGTCTTGGGTCGGGCGCGAATCCCACCTAGACAGAGAGGAGAGGGGTAAGCGCGGTTCCAGGAAAGGGCATGAAAACAGAGGCACAGGTACGTAAACACTAACCCCCTGGTTATCGCTCACTGCAAGTGTTACCTGAAGGTGGCGCTCCTGCGCAGGAAAGACGAGACAAGTCGGCAAGCGCTTCAAGGTGGGAGGCGAGAGAGGGCCTCAGCGTGGCGGAAGCATACGCTCCTGCGCTGTATGCTATGGGTACCAGGAATCGGTCCATGGGGGGAAGCTCGTGAATGACCTGGCGTGGCAGCGCACCTGCGCTAGTGAGGAGGGGCAAAGTAAGGGTGACTCCGTGCCGTCACACAAGTCGTGGTGCTCAAGGGGGAAGCGCGCCGGCGCTAGTGAAGGAGGGGCAAAGTAAGGGCGACTCCGTGCCGTCGCACGAGTCGCGGGAAAGCAAGGAAGATAGCGCTCCTGCGCTGGAGAGGAAACAGAAAAGGCGATAGAGACTCTACCCGAGTCTCGGTGAACAGCAGCTGTAGGCGCCCATGTGCGGTCCAGCCGGAAGGTCTGGTTGCTGTTAGAGCCTTCGCTACGCTCCTGCGTATCCGGCGAAGCTCCGTGGATGAATCCGAAGCACCGGCGTGGGCGTCCGTCGGCTAAAAGTACACAATCCGCCGGAAGTGTGGGACGGCCAATGACAGTGGCAGAGTCGATCACAGCCACTAGACCGCTACTCGGTGAGAAGCCAGTATAGGGGAGGAGTCTCGTCCCGTGGAAGGCCTCGCTTCCGGCAGTCGGGAGCGAGGAGCGGACGAGATCATGACACCTTGTAGAGTCAGACTCACTCTTTTGAATGGAGAGAATGGAATATTCCACAATATCACGTGTAAGGCCAGTGTGACGGGTGACTCGAGTTAGCCTAGCTGTGATTACCCCATGGGATACATTTGATCACACTGAGCACCACGGCTGGGACCAAACATTGGCACACTGACCAAGCAAAACTCACCTAGACCTGAACATAGACAACACATTCTGCTGGAATGTATAGCATGGTCTTTCAATACTTGAGTGCTCCAATTACAATATATTTCACTGATTTTTTAAAACCACACTGAGAACAGGCTCACCCATCAGTCAATGTGCAGACACATGTCAAGCTATCGCATTACTGCTGAAGCTTATCCCCATGCACGTTTTCTGAATTAGTGCAGATCACATGAGCATGGCACTGCTGTTGTCACTACACTGAACATAACTTACTCACATGTTCCTGAGGAAAGGGGCATAACCAGGCATCTAATGATCCTGCTGCATATGCATCTTTTGAAAATGACAGTGGGTTTGGCTGACTTGCGACCTGTGAAAGGGCCAGCAGGCTAAGATATTACAACATACAGGGTTAAAGAAAGAAGTGCGAAAAGGCACATACTCAGCCCCTCCTTGCTGCTGTTTGGCTTTCAACCGCCCATCCAGGCCAGGGAAGACCACCTCAAGGATGTGGACCATGTGGGGGTCAGGGTTCGGCACCTGCCTCTCTTGCCTGGCTGTGACAGGCCCAGTTGGACCTCAGCGATCTTCTTGACCCAGCCACAAAGGTCCTGCCTCCTCTTGTGGTAATGACGGATGCGCCGAGTGTCCAACCCATGTCGCGCACCTTCTTTGCGATGGTACTCCACATCTTGGACTTCTCACAGGGGTTGACCTGTAAGGATGACATGGTGACAGACCCTTAGTTCATATGCAACATGTTTCTGAGTCAGACAATTCTACTCATAGGTTATGGTCAAATTGGCAACAATGTCTAAGGAGTAGGCATATGGCTTCATGTGCAGTTGTCCTGTATTCAATGACGACTCTGTCCCATGAGAACAGTGATGATATGTTTACCCCAGTACACACACTTCTACAGCAGAGTATCTGCTAAGAACAGTTCCCTACAAACTGTTGAACTTGCAAAAACGCAATTTAGATGCTTGCCAATGAGATTTCTAATGCTAGTAGTGCATGGTAATTGCACATGTCCAATGGCAATGCACTGTAATTATCACTAATTATCACTCACCTGCTCCTCTGGTTTGCCATACAGCTGGCTGCGCAGTGTCAGGAGTGTGTCCAGCAGGGCCTTGTTTTCCTCCTCAGTGAATGCTGGGGCCCTGGGCTGTGTCCGTACCATAGTAGCTCCCAGATGATGTGGTAACAGCAGCAGAGAAATGGGGAGGTCCAGGAATGATACATGTAGTGCAGGCAAGTGAATTCTCTAGGGAACAGACAGACTTATATCTAAACAGCAGAGTCAGACTCAAATCCATGCAGCATAAGTGATAGGTTCGCGTCTGTCACATTTTCGGTCCAATGTATTACATTGCTTGAAAGCGACACCCCTACCGCGACGTACAAAAACTCATCGGACCGCAAGTGACTTTGATACATTCGTGATGGGAGGTTACAGAGTCAGTTTCCACGCAATGACAATAGGAATCGAAACGCGTGTCTGTCACTATAACAAACAACACCCAATGGCTGTGTCCGAATCGGTTCGGATCCGACTACTGCGCCTTTTGAAAACACACCCTCATCTGTCACCATAGTAACTTTCAGCCAATGGCTGTAACCGAATCGGTTCGCATGCCACTACCGCGTCTTTTGAATACTCACCCGCGCCTGTCACCATGATAACTTTCAGCCAATGGCTGCGACCGATTCAATTCGGATGCGGCTACCGCGTCCTTTGAATAATCTGTCAGCAGGGCAAACACTTCTGTGATTGTTGTATGTTTTGAGCATTACGTGTGTAGGCAGATATTTCATGCTGAAATTGACCTTTATATGCATAGCTCACACACCCATGAGGAGCTAACTTTGAGGGGCACATGACACACTGAATTTGTGGCTAATACCAACAATTTTCATTAGTTTTCCATTTACCCTTCTAGGCTTGGTCACAGTGCCAATGACTTCAGGGGGATGTACAAGTCCATATTTTAACATATTAATGGCATTAGGCGAGTCTGTGATCCAGTGCACAATCAGTGTGATTTCTGACTATTAAGAATTTGTGTATGATTCATGGTTAAAGCATTTACATTAGAATGAGTAGACCATGACAATATGCACCCAAACATATGATCTGTTTGTTGTGTGATTTACCAGTGTATCTTTGCTGTCCCAGACTCAAGTGTATGAAGGCATCATATATGCAACTCCAGCATAGCTAATGGTTTGTGTATTTAATTGTATGTGTGATGCTGACCTGACAACATGACAGTGCCCATCCTGGACAGTAGTGTACAAAATTTCAGAGTGGTACGCTGTATGTATCGGTCAATTTTTGATCCTTATGTTGCTACATTTTAAGCATGTAATTGTTCTCACAAATGTATATAAAACCTTATTATGTGTTAATTTGTTTAGTATGTGATGCTTGATTGACATGAACGGTGACGGACAGTAGTGAATTTGTCACTGTGGCACTCAAATTGCTGTGTGACCATACCGTGGTAACAGATCTGGCAAGTGTCATAATGCTGTGATATGTCTCTGAAATCAACCATGTACATTTAAACATGTATTACAAATGTTCTATACTATATTTTGTGCTCATATTTCGTGTTCTGTTTGTATTGATGCATGTTAATCTTATATATTTGTATCTAACAACATGTGTGTTTACAGAGGTATCGCAGACGACCACAAGTCTACAGGCCTTTCACAGACCTGCTGACCATGGAGGAACGTGACCAAATTCATAAATACCGTTTCGCCAGGGCAATAATTGAACAGTTGGCTGATCAGTTGACACCAGATTTGATGCCTGGTCGCACATATCAGACTACACTGACCCCCAAGGTGAAGGTTATGGCTGTCTTACATTTCTTTGCCACTGGTTCTTTCCAGTATTCTGTGGCAACATCTGGTGGAATGTCACAGACGATGTTCAGCCATGTCCTGCGTGATGTGTTGGAGGCATTGCTCCATCTCCTGGAACAGTACATCAAGCTCCCCACGCCAGGAGACTTATCTGACATCAAGGGTGAATTCTACACCTTGGGACATATACCCCACGTCATTAGAGCAATTGATGGAACACTTGATGCTTTGGTACCACCACAGGCCAATAAACAGGTCTATCGCAATAGGAAGCACTTCCGCTCCATCAATGTCCAGGTGGTGTGTTTGGCGGACATGTCGATCTCCCACATCTGTGCACGTTTCCCTGGCTCTACACATGATGCCTACATCCTGAGGAACATCGTCATCCCCTACATGATGTCTCAGCACATCCTGAGGAACATCGTCATCCCCTACATGATGTCTCAGCTGCAACCTAACCGTGCCTGGATTATTGATAGGTGATGTTTCATGTGTATGTTGTAGTGTGTGTGTTGATTGCATGTCAGATAGTGCTCTGTTGTCAGACAACTGAACGTTTTTCTATGTTCTATGTAGGTGACTCTGGATACACCAATCTTCCTTGGTTGCTGACCCCTCTAGGCAACCCAGTCACCCCTGCAGAAGTGCGTTTAATGAGACACAGGGTCTTACCAGGCGAGTGGTTGAGCGTACATTTCGTCTCCTGAAAACAAGGTTCCGGTGTCTGGATCGGACAGGAGGAGCACTAAAATATGGCCCCTTGAAGGTGTGCAAGATTATCACAGCTACATGCATGCTCCACAACCTTGCAATCCGGCAGCAAATTCCACTGATACTGTATGACTGTGACCAGCCACCGCCAGCAAGGGAGGATCCAGGCTTGGGACATGATGCCAATGATGATAATGTTGAGGATTTTCGACAACAACATATCTGCAGCCTCTTCACCTGAATGTAAGTACTCAAAGAGAAGTGTCAACACCAAAATGTTTGTTTGTGTGTTGCTGTTGTCCAATGTGTATGTATGCTGCTGAGTGTATGTTAATTATCATGAGGTTTGTGCTGATTTGCTTAATCACATTTTACAGGTGACATGTACAATACTACACACAATATTAGCTTGTGTTCAGACTGACATTTGTATGCTTTAGCTGAGAAAGTTAGCAACATCGTTTCTGAATCTGTTCCAAGTTTCTCCTTACCAGGGTACTTTGCTTTGTTGTCTGCAGACTTGTGACCTCACCAGACCCATGATGTAGTGACATATTCCAACATTGGACTGTTGTGGAAATCCTTGGCACGTACTTACTTCTGACCTGTGGTAGTTTTTTGTTCTTTTGTGCTTTTTCACACAGTGTGATGTGATCTGAGTTTGTGTGAAGGCACCAGGTTGAATCTGGAGAATAAACCTCTGCACCACACTCAGGTGTGCCATGTCTGTTTTCACACATCCAAAGGTTATTCTGAAACAAAACATGTTCCATGATGATCTGGTTTGTTGACAATGATTGTTGTTTGTGCTTGCAAATGGTGATATATTTGCAGACAGTAGACTTAAATTGAAACAGTACCATGTACTATGGGTTGTGTGATAACCTGGTTGTGTCTAGCTATCATGCTTTGACAGGTTACATTTACTCCCAAGCCAGTAGTTAACATATCGGAAGTGATTTCCTATCCAATGTTGTTGACACTTTCTTCTTTGTGATTTTGTGCAGCATTTCAATCTGTACATTTGTGTTTCAAATTCACGACATCAGCAAGTATTTTGTGCACTGTGATTTATTTTAGTGCGTGACGTAATGATTACAATTCACAGAATGGGGGAGTGCTTAACAAAACATAAAAAACAAAGTGCAGAGAGGAGTTGGTAGTGTTTGTAGATGAAGTCTTCAGATCTAAATCCACAGTTATTTGAGTCCAAAGTACAACTTAGACTCTACAGCCAATGTTGAACAGCTCAATGACAGTCAACAAAGTGAACGCTTGGCACATAATGGAGGATATCAGTAGCAGGTTATCACTTCCTGGGGGTGATGCATAGCCTGTGGTCTCTCAAGGATGCTTCTTCGGATGACCCTTCCCATGTTTGGTGGGGGGACCTTCAGGTACAGGCAGTGGCAGTGCAGGGGGCTCTCCGCCAGAGTCCACATCCCTCCCTGTGGTTGGTGCAGATGTTGATACATCAGATGTTGTGGGCACATAGGGAGGTGTGGACATGTTTGTGGCAGTCCGACGGAGGCAGGTGAGAATGTCCCTGTGCACCGCAGTGAGGTCATCAATTTTGATCATGTCCATTTTCTCATAGTAGGCTGAGTGCTGCTGTTACATGGTCCTGAGGATCCCAACAACCTGGCCAAAATCTCCTTGAGAATTCTCATAAGCACTGAGGTTCCTGGTGAGGTTTGGGTCCTCCTCACCAGCAGCACCAGCTGCATGATGGCGCTGGTCCCAACGGCCCCTCCGACCACCCTTCCCCACCCGAGCAGGCCCAGTTGTTCTTGGTACAGTCAACACTGAGCCTCCTTCCTCGTTGACAGGGATGTGGTTGTCCACCAACTCCAGAGTCCCTGTGTTGCTGTGCTTTTGGTTGTGTCCTGGCTGGTATGTCCGTGAGGGTAGGGGTCAGCTGGGTGTTGTAGCTGAGACAGGAGTGGTTGCAGATGTAACCGCTGCTGGTGCTGTGGGCTGACCAAACCTGATGGGCCAGGTCCTTCCTCATCATCCGAAGATGGTTTGAGAGAGCTAAACGCCGGAGAGCTCAGAGTCAACCAGAGTCTGGGACTGGCTGACCTTGTTGGTTCCAGAGGTGTTCCCAACTTGCCCTGTGAGTACATAAAAGACACAGTGATTGATGAGAATGTCCACAACCCCTCAAATCATACCAATTGCATAGGCTACTGAACCTAATGATGAGATTATGTACATAGATTGGCCTCCTTCAGCCATGATGCTGGCCTATATTTTTGCATAGAAACACAATAATGTCGAGGAGTAAATCAAAACAACATTATTTCTACAGGGAAGAGCAAATTACTCCATACAGATGAGTAATTAATATCTAAACAGGTTTTTTTTCTTTATAACTCTGATATCAACTCTAGGTGTACAATCAATGAAAAACTTTATCTTTTTTAAATTGTATAAAAAAACAACCAAACATACACACAAATATGTACACACGTATACATTTACAACTCCTTCCTATTCATTCTAAATCAATACGGTTGCTAATTACTAAAAAAAGAAAATTCTTTCCAAAAGTAATCCGGAAAAAGAGGTAGTCCAACACACTAGAAGGGGTAGATCAACCCTCCACATAATACAAGAAGTGTGTATTAAATGTTCTTATATGTCAATCGTAGTCTGTGGGGCTCCTCCATGCTTTTTGGAGAACAATGTAATTTGAACAAGATGGGGACTGATGAGCATATCCAACTATGTGCATGCATGGGCATGTTGTGTTTAGTTGACTTTACATGTCCAAATACATTGACTGGTTTGTGAATGACACAGGTGTGTTGGTGCTTTCCACATCTGTACTTTCACAGTGACATACATACTCTTTTGCTCGCAATGTAGTTATTTTTTATGCCTGTGTACTGGGCTTAGTGCTTGTCTTTAGCAGTCATATTGGTGTGTCTACCTACACACTCACAGTCTTGTATTTGTTATTGATATTTTTGGGATTGTTTTGAGTGAGGTGCTTCTTGTTCTAATCTCATTATACACATGGGAATAGCGGTGAGTTGCACAATGTTTTACTGCTTAGCTTTGTGCCTACACAGATCATGTATTTTGTAAATTGCCTCCAGAGACAGATGAGTTCCCAAACTCTGCTTTCTGCCATTTTGTGGCAAAGACCTTTGATGAACAGAGGTTTGAGTGTGTGTGTTCTAATTGTGAAACTTACACCCCTCCTCCCACCCAGCCCCACCAGGCCACCAGGAAGAGTGTTGTCCAGACAATGCTGGTAAGTGTACTTGCAAGATGTTTGTCGCTGGTGCTGGTGTTTGTAGCACAGAGGTAAATGTGGTAGCTGTGATAGTTTCTGACATCAGTCCACAGTGTCTGACATCTTGGTAGTGTACATGAACTCACTGTGAGAAATACATATCCTCGATGAAGTGGTTGTGCTATGTGTGTGGAAGAGTGTTTGCTGTTATTCCAACTCCCATCAGGTTCAGTCCTACATACACATTCCTACCCAGCCCAACCATCCAACCTTGAAGTATGCTTTCCTAACATTGAGTGGCGATGGACTTGCAAGATGTCTGACACTAGGGAAAGGTGTCTGCCTTTAGACCATCTCCCATCAGTGGTTTGTGCTCCAAAATACATTCCCCAGTCACAGGCATTTTGTTGTAACATTCACACTCACTGTCAGATAAGCATGCTTCATTGTGGGCCTGTAGGGCTGTGTAGGAGGAGGCAGGGGCATAACATCGTCTTCATTGCTTCATTTGGCATGCTAGAGAGTGGCACTCATAGTCGTTGAATGTCACTCATAATTACACTAAAATTATGAAAATGTCACACATAAGCAATCCGAAACCTTGGCAGCTATGGACTGGTAATAAGGGTCGTTCCTCTAAAAATTATGTGGGAGTCTGCAGCAAAAGTAAAATACCAGAAAGATGCTCATCACAGAAAATAGTCCGAGTTTTTGGGGGGATGGGGCAGCTATGTACGTGCCGGGCGGGCGTATGGAGTGATTCGCCTTTGAGGCACAGTCCGGCTTACTGATATCACGATGGTGGGCGTGGCCATTGTAAGTGTCATGATGCAGCGACTTCTGTGCGCACGTTCAGTATGGCCCCTTGCTCAGAGCCAGGCCGCTTGAGTGTGCACTCTACTGTTCTCTCGGTACTTTGGTGTTTTGTTTTATATCCTGCGTGAAAGGCCTAGCAAGTGCAAGACTTGAGAGGATGAGATGAGACTCGAGGAGAGGATGTGGCCTTACGGCCAGAGATGCTAACTTTTGAACTGGGGAACATGGTTCGAGCCTCAGCGTCTGCTCAGCACCCTGTGATTCTGGGCAAATCACTTACTCCCCGCGCCTACCAAAAAAAATGAATGAGTCCTTGTGTAATGTAACGGTGATCGTGTAAAGCGCTCCAATACCTTCAGGTCGAGTTCGCGCTATATAAATCTGCAGGAAATAAAAAAGACTTTTCTGCTGAACGGGGAACTCGTAGACCGTCAAAGATTTGCATTGTCACACCTCCCTTCATTCCCTTGCTCCCGATGATCGAACAGTGGGAGAGTGCCATAAGAATATTATATCACTTTTAAGAGCTGCTGAAGCCTGCCCTTTTGATCCCACGCCCTGGATAACTTACTGACTGGGAACTCGCCAGCAGTGCATAACTGTCACTGCGGCAGCTTGGATCCAGGAGAGGTGTGTATGTCTATGTGAAGTCGGGGGAGAAATTCCTTTATCACTTTGTGAAGTCGCCCTCTTGCCACAATTTCAAACCGAATAGGAGGCCTAATTTTACCTACTATTGACAAAAGCCCAATTTTTTTTTTAACTTTACAATCATGTATTAAGGTTTGAAACTATATTTTCAAGAGACAGCTACCCATCTCCATGTCCGATGTTAGAACACAGAAATTTAAAGTGATCTCATGACACCTGGAATACCTTATTTATAGCAGGCTGCTCGGCTGTTAGCATTCTGCATATCTGGACTTGGTATTTCATTTTTTTGATAACCATAACCCAACGAGTCCCAGAATAAAATATGCTTCAAGTTTGGAGGGAAGTGCACAATATAGATTTTTTTTTTTTTTTTTAATTTACTGCTGGCTGGCATTTTTACATATAATAGGTCTCCTCACAAAACTGCCCCCGTCCATGATTATAGTTCTGACACATACTAGACCCCGTTCCTACTCTGAGGTGACAGCAAGCTACGCAGATTACCTTGATGCCACCTGCTATGCTGACTAAGATTCATAGAGGAGTCCCAACATCAATCTAAATCAGGAGTGACCAAATAATACAAGATTTGTGACACGTGAGTTGGTCATGGCTGAGGTGTGTGTCCATGTGTAGCTGTCTGTAGCTATCTATATATGTAAAAGAAAGAGAACTCATTTCCCACACCATCCTGACTTCTCTTTCCTTTTTCAATGACTCCTTTACCTCCTCATGATGTGTGAAGTTGAGCATGGCACCAGTGCATTTACAGACTAGTTTACAGTGTGTGCATTTGTAGAGTTTTGTGTAGTGTATGAAGCACAATTATTTAAAGAGCAGTGTGTGATTGCAGTTATCACTTTAAGCTACGCCCTAGGGCTTGAAATCTTGTCTACTCTCCGTGCCCTCATCCAGTTTGGTGGTCCTCTCCCCTCCCAATCCATTTTTGCAATCCATGCATTTTCTGAGCAAATACCTAACATGCCTAAACACAAACCCTATCGCCGTTGCCTTCAGAGATGTCACAGGTGTCGAGACACATGCTTTTCATATATTGTGCATGTTCCCTCACCATCTTTAATACTTGGAAGAGCATCTCCCCGAGCCATCTGTCTTCACATTCTTCAACTGATTGATTCACTAGATATGCTCGCTTGCCTTGCAACGATCCCCTCCCTACTGATATGTCCCTGAGAGCTGGCATTCTCTCTATGCCTACCTTCCCTCACTTTCTCCGGACATGCTCCTTGATATTTCACCCATGTCACAGGATCTCTTCTGCACTAGAACACCCTCATTCTGATTTGACATTATCACTCCCTTTGTACTTGCACTTTTTCTTCCTTTTTTGAAAGAGTGTGTCTTTTTTCTTGAAGGGTACTCTCTCTATGCCCCTGTACCAGAGCCATTGTGCCCCCTGCACTTCAGTCACCTAAAACTTTAGGATGTTTCTGAACATGTCCCTTCAATTCGAGACAGATATTCCTTGTGCCAGAATCCCTCCAAATGTGGTCTCTGAAGTCTCCTGCTTCCTTTTGGTAGCTGCTTCTCTCCATAGGCAGATGTTCTATTTTCTGAGCGTATGTCATTGTGCATGTATGTCTCTTTTGTCAAGTTAGAAGTCATTTGTGCAAAGTGTTTCATAGTTTTTTTCTGTTTCTCCTAAATCTTGGAAGACTTCCTAATGATTAGGTATTACATTCGAGAGATGAAGTGTTGGAAATGGAGTTTCTGGTTGGCCTAGGTATGCATCTAAGTCAGGCAGAACCCACCACTCTAGTCAGGATAAGGGAGTTACACACCCAAGATAACCCATGCGCATCCCCTTGGTAGCTTGGCAGAGCAGTCAGGCTTATCCCAGAGACAATGTGCAAAGCGTTTTTGCGCAACACACACACACTCCAGTGACACACTTACACACACTACAAAAGAGACTCCACACAGTAGTATATAAAAATATCACCTATATTGTATATAAACACATTACAACACAATCACATAAATCTCAATCAGTTTGCCAACTAGGCAATTGTCATAAGCATAAAAGTTAGAACATTGTAGTACACACTTTTAGATTGCTTATTTCATTAATTAACTTCCACTGCACATTATAGGAAGGGCCTGCAAACAGGACACTTGTTCTATGGTCTTCAGAAGGAGTAAAGAAATACCAGTTATTACCATCTACAAAGACCATGTGTAGTGAAGGAACAACACCAGGATTACCACGTTGTTGTTAGTACTATGGTACCAATGATCTTTGAGCAGACCGTTCCGGTGCGAGGTTGCTGTTTCTGGTAATTAAGCCGCCTGCCTGAACACCGAAGCAAAATGCAGACACATAAAGAAAATGCCCCCTAAGGATTTGCACAGAGGTGGAAGGCACCGCTACTGCAGCGGTGCACGGCATGCTGGCCTAGTGCGGCTGGTGCAGCAAGCAAGGGCGGGGCTCATGCTCCGGTTACCCGTAGAGCATCCTGCTCTGTCTCGCCTGGGTGCTCCTCTCAGTGGTGCTGGCTGGGCGGCCGCTGATGACGCCGCATCTTGTTCGGCCTCCCAGGTGTTGCTGGGCAATGGCGGGAACTCCTGTTGGCTGCGCGGTTGCCTGACAACTCTGAGGACTCCTTCGCGTTGGTTTCCTTGACGTGCGGCCACATTTACACTCCCAGATCTTCTCCGATCTTGGCCTCTGCACACAGCGGGTGGGGACTGAGCCCAGAACTTTAAGAAAGATAAACGCTCACTTGGCTTCCAAGGAGCGAAGCAGAGGGAAGTTTCCACGAAGGGAAACACAAGAAAAACTCCCAAAATGAGTAAAGCACAGAGTAGCTCTCAGTAAAGCGCAAGGAAATTTCCAGCAACGCTCAAGGAAATTCCCCTTAAAGCACACAGAAGACTTTGATGTCCCTAAGTCTTCCAAAACAGGAGGCAAGCATACACAAGCCCTTGGAGATTCTTCACAAATAGAATACCACAGTAGAGCAAAAAGAGTCAGGAGTCAGACCTTTTCCTCTGCCACAGACAGAAACAGCAACTGCATGCCAACCCACCCCTCACACAGAAACGGTAGCGCTCCTCACACAACTCTTCTTCTTGGCAGGGTCCTCTTGTTTCTAGAAGTGATCTAAAGTCTTGGTGTTTAAGGTCCAATCCTTATACCCCATTTTCTCATTGGTCTCTTTGTGGCAATGGTATCTGAGCCCAGTCCAAACCAGTCCTGGTCTCCTTGGTCCAGCTGAACCACAGAAGGTGGAGACAGCATTGTGAAAAGGAGACACAGCCTATTCAGGTGCTAGTGAAACCCCTCCCAGCACTCTAAATGCAGACAAGGTCTATTCAGCCTGGCTATGAGTCACCCAGGCAAGGCAGGGCACACCTCAGACCCCCTTGTGACTGTCTAATGTGAATGCACATCCCCAGCTCCTGTTACTTCAGAAACCAGAAGGTGAATACACAAACAGGCAGGGGCACACAGGATGATTAAACAAGAAGATACCCATATTCTAAAAGTGGAACTTTTAAACACACAATTTAAAAACAACTTTTACTAAAAGGTGAGTTATTAAAGTCTGAGTTCAGAGAGCTTAAACTCCATTTCTCTATCTTGCCCCAATGGCAAGTTACAAGGCAGCTCCTATGTTAACCTATGGGATACACAGCCTTTCAACAGTGAAAAACGAAATACACACTATTTTAGATCAGGACATATAAAACACACCAGTACATGTCCTACCTTTCACCTACACTGCACCATGCCCATGGGGGTACCTTGGGCCTACCCGAGGGGTGCCTTACATGTAAGGGACGGGAAAGTTTGGGCCTGGCAAGTGGGTACACTTGCCAGGTCAAAATGGCAATTTAAAACTGTGCATGCAGACACTGTGGTGGCAGGTCTGAGACATTTACAGGGCTGCTCATGTGGGTGGCACAACCAGTGCTGCAAGCCCACTAATAGCATTTGATTTACAGACCCTGGCACTCTCAGTGCACTTTAACAGGGACGTTCCAGTAAATCAAATATGTAAATCATGGATAACCAATCATAATCACAATTTACACAGGGAGCGCTTGCACGTTGACACTGATCAGCATAGCCCATAGCATCTAAACCAGCAAAAACAAAATCACGTACACAGTCACAAATGCAGGACGTAGAGGCAAAAAGTCAGGGGAAACTACACCAAGCCTAACCTGAAGCAACCAGCAAATGTAGAGATAGGATTGTGCATGGAGACTGGAGCTGTGAAGATCATTCTGAGGTGATTGGAAGTATTGCACTCACCAATTGGAAGTATTGCACTCACCAATGAACCCTTTAGTGAGTAGAGGGTCTTGTATAGAAGAGGGGGGCACATACTGTTCAGTGGGCTCTGTGCTGAGCAATGCACCCTGCTAATTGCTGAGTGGAGAGCTCTGAACTTACATGTAGTATGTACTGAGCAGATAGGACTTCAATTAGCGCAAGGATGCTCCTGCTGGGGCAGCTGTTTTGCGCTTTATAAATCCCCTTCATTCATTCATCTTAGCAGAGTAGTCCTATACTGAGTATCTGGGGATGTGAACTTTATTCTAACTAGAGCTCTGCACTCTAATAAGTATGGATGGAGATTTGTATTCAGAAGGGTGTCCTATGAGTAAGAACTCTGTACTGAGCCATGAAGGGACAGGATTTTGCAAACCAGGCTATTCAGTATTATGCCATTGGTATCTCTCGACTTGCTTCTAATTAATTTACCTGAACCTTGTGTTGTAAAATGTACCAATCAAACTCCTGTTCTACTCGGGAAGGCCGATCCCGAGCCCTCGTCTTTCATTTTGGTGTGCTTGCTGTACTCACTTGCTCCTTCAACTTGGATCTCAGCTTTTCGCTCCACCCCTTTTAGGATCCACCTGCCGCCACTGGTGCATGGGCAGCAGGCCCCTGATCTGAGAGCTCCTGACTGAGTCTGGAGCGTGGGGGTGTGGGCCCTCCATGTTCTTTGCAGGGGGGCCCCCTCAAGTTTCGTCATGCCACTGGGAGGAGGAGTGTTTTCAATGACCAGATGTGCAATCAGGCCCTGTACTACACACACACACATTCCAATGTGCAAAAACGGTACCCCTGGAATTATGCTTTCCATGAGAGCGAGTGGATATGTACTGACAAAGATTGCTGACACTGGTGCCTGGTGTTTGGAGCACAAGGCCTAGTTGGTAGTTGTGGCAAAGTCAGACACCAGTGAAATGCATCCTGCTAGTAAATTTGGACACACTGTGGGAAAGCTTCATTCCTGTTGGGCTGTTTGTTCTGAGTGGGAAGGTGTATGTTGGACAGTGCCTGATGTGAGTTGTAGCCTTTCCAAATACTCCTCCTCCCACCCAGCCCAGATAACTCATCTGAGACGATGGCTAACTATCAGTGAGGGGAAGTGTACTAGCAAAGAGGCTGACACTGTTGCATGATGTTACACTTGAACGCAACTCCCAACAAGGCCTTGTGCACCAAAGATCATGCAACAGTGTCAGCCATCTTGCTAGTGCACTTCCATTTACTGTCAGGTAGCCATAGGCCCAGATGAACTGGTTGTTTTGGGTGTGGGTAAGAGTGTTTGTTATTATTCCAACTCCCATCAGGCCCTGTCCTCCACACTCCTTCCCTGCTAGCACAAACAGACCACCAGGAACTATGGTTTCCTGAAAGTGAGTGTGATGTGTACTGGCAAGATGTCTGACACTGGGGCCTGTTGTCAGAGTTGACCACAACTCCCATCATGGCCTTGTTCTCCAAACACCATTCCCCAGTGTCATCCATCAGACCTCAAATTGGCAGTTCAGTCCTTAGTTATATCAAGGATTGAATATGGCTGTACAACATTAACAGGTCTACCTAAAATCTCCACAGCAACACTAAAAGCCTGTCTCAATGCGGCTGCAAGACTCATTACAGGTTCAAGAAAATAGACCACATTTCCCCACACCTTAAGGCACTAAACTGGCTACCATATGAAGTCAGAATTCAACTTAAGCTGGCATATATTACCCACAAAGCGCTCCACTACAAAACGCCATGGTACTTAGCCCAGAAAATTGAGCTATCTGGGGGAAGCAAACCATACCCGAATGCCAGAGACCTGTTGCTGAGACCTCCCTTCTTTCAGAAGAAGAAAACTTATGACAGAGCATTCTCCAGAGCGGCCCTCAGAATCTGGAATTCACTCCCTCCAAACATTAGAAAAATTCCAAACACGTCAACCTTCAAGAGGGAAGCGAAGATTTTCCTAATGAGCAAGTTCCTACCCTAAACAATGACTGATCATTATCTGCATCGTGGGATCTTTGTAATATTGATGCAAAAGATACAAAAGGTACACATCGGCACCATATGTATAATACTACTTTTATACCTTTTTGTACACCAAACCGTTCCTAATCCTGTTATTGTTGAAACTGATAAGAAAGGCATGTACCAGAACCATATGTATATTACCTTTGCTATACCCGTTGTATTCTAAACGAGTTACCTGACCAATGTACTGGTACCATACACACCCACGCGCCGTATGCGATCTATGGGGTCATGCCTGGCTCTTGTCCCGCGGGTAAAACGCTTACGCGTTGGGGGACGATCTTTCCGCTGTCTAGTGGGCAAAATTTGGAACTCCCTCCCCCTTCACATTCGCAGCCTGGAGAACTACCTGACGTTTAGGAAGGCAATAAAAACCCACCTCTTCCCTGCAGTGTAGGCCCTAGTTTTCAGTCTGCCTGTAGTAAGAGCCGGGACGCCTCTACGCTGAGGCACCTGTTGCGCTATACAACTTGGACTAACATAACATAACCTCATGTAACTGTGACGCGCTCTGATACCACTGGGTCATGTTCGCGCTATATAAAACTCTAACAATAAATAAATAAATAAAATCCATATTGTCAGTACATTTCCACACAGTGGCAGGTAAGCAGAGTTCCATGTGTGCTGTTTGTGATGGGTGGGAAGAGTGTGTGTAGGACAGGGCCTGCTGGGAGATGTAGTCAGGGCTAACACGCCTCCTCCCACCCAGCCCAAATAGCCCACCGTTAACCATGCTTACCTGCCAGTGAGCAAAACTTTGCATTCAAGATGTCCGACACTGGTGCCTGTTGTTTGACTTGACTGCAACAACCATAAAAGCCTTCTGCTCCAGACACCATGCAGCTTTGTCAGTCCTCTTGGCAGCACATTGCCAGTCACTGTCAGGAAAACAGAGTCTCTGGTAAGCTAGTTGGGATGTGTAAGAAGGTGTGTGTGTGGGACGGAGCCTGATGGGAGATGTAGTCAGGGCAAATACTCCTAGCCCCACCCAGTCAAACCGGGTCATCTGTGCCTATAGCTACCTGACAGTGAATGAAAGTGTATTAGCAAGATGGCTGACACTGTTGCATGGTGTTTTGTGCACAGGGCCTTAATGGGAGTTAGCTTCAAGTTCAACACCATGCAGCAATGTCAGCCACCTTGCCAGTACACTTCCCCTCACAGTGAGGAAAGCATAGGCACAGAGGAGTGAGCAGGGTTGGGTGGGAGGATGAGTATTTGCAGTGGCTACAACTACCATCAGGCATTGTCCCACACACACACCTTCCCACCCAGCACCAGAAGCCTCCCTGTAACTCAGCTTCCCTGACAGTGAGTGGGAATGTGTTTGTTGCAAGATGTCTGACACTGATGACTGGTGCCTATTTGTCCACAACTCACAGCAGGGCCTAGTGGTCCAGAACACCAGTTCCCAGTGTCAGCCATCTTGCCAGTACTTTTCCACTCACTGTGAGGGAGGCACAGTTCCAGGTAGGCTGGTTGGGCTATGTGGGAGGAGGAGTATTTGCACTGACTTAAACTCCCATCATACCCTGTCCTCCACACACCTTTGCAGCCGCCCAAACAGCACACCTGTGACTATGCAGTCCCTGAGAGTGAATGGAAATGTACTGGCAAGATGGCTGACACCCGGGCTTGGTGTTTGCTTTGACCACAACTCCCATCAAGGCCTTGTGCTCCTCACTCCAGTCCCCAGTGTCAACCATCTTGCCAGTATATTTCCACTCACCATCAGGGACAGCATTGTCCCAGATGGGCTGTTTGAGCTGGGTGGGAAGGTGTGTAGAGGACAGAGCCTGATGGTAGATGTAGTCAGTGCAGACACTCCTCCTCCCAGGCAGACCAACCAGGCCATCAGGAAGAGTGATGTCCTGACAATGAGTAAAGTGTACATTCAAGATGTCTGACACTGGTGCCTGCTGTTTGTTTTGATCCCAACTCCCATCAAGGCCTTGTGCTCCTCACACCAGTCCCCAGTGTCAGCCATCTTGCCAGTACTTTTCCTCTCATTGTGAAGAAAGCATAGTACCAGGTGGGCTTGTTGGGCTATTTGGGAGGAGGAGTGTTAGTTGTAACTACAACTCCCCGCAGGCCTGTGCCCACATCCACCTTTACAATTATTCCAGCCATCCTTCCTGTGACTCAGCTTTCCTGGGAGTGAGTAAAACTGTGCTGGCAAGATCGCCGACGATGGTGACTGGTGTTTGGAGCACAACGCCTTTCTGTGAGTTTGTAAGAAGTATGTACATGTAAGGAAATTGTTAAATTGTCCATTTCATTGCAGATATGTTGTATACACATTTCATGTGGAGAAGTGTGGCTCAATGATTAGAGCGGCAGACCCTGATGCAGAGGTCTAGCCCGGGACCAGGGTTCAATTCCCCGCCTCGGCGGGTCTTGGGCTCAAAAAATTCCACAGACCTGATAATTCTCGCCTCGGTGCCTATTCCAATCATGGAGTCCCACTCTGCATCTCTGGGCAATAGCTTGCTTAATCTCCACAACGGCCCCCACAACGCTAAGGATGCCTGGCCTCCACCTTGGGGGTGCCCAGGAGTGGATGCCTCACAGGGAAAGCCAGGATGGGTTCCACAGCGGTATTCGTACAAGCGCCTTGAGACCCTTGCGGGTGAGTAGTGCGCTATACAATTATCAATTTACATTTACTCTAGATTTTTGTACCATTGATAACTGATCATTGTATCACTGTATGTAGCTGCTGTGTGTGCTGTGCTGTGTGTGCCCCCTCGCCTTGCCCTCTGCCTCGCTGCCTGCCTCGCTGCCGGCTGACGCCGCTGGCGTCTGTTTTTGCTTGTTTTGTCTAGCATTTGTGCTTGTTTGAACTGCATTTTCCTCCCGTGTTAGCAGCTTTTGTCTGACTTTTGTGCCTGTATTTTTTCTAGTCAGTTTCTGCATTTTCCTCCCGTGTTAGCAGCTTTTGTCTGACTTTTGTGCCTGTATTTTTTTCTAGTCAGTTTCAGCCCTTTGCGTTCTCCTGCCTGTCTGCCCGCCTACCTCGCCGCCCTCCGCCTTCCCTCCCCGCTCCCCGCTTCCCGCCACCACCGCTGACCACGCCCCTTTTTCCTTTCTGTTCCCTCCCCGCTCCCGCCTCCCAGCTGCCCCGCCCACCCGCGCACTTCGCCTTATATGGCGACCGTGCGAACGCGCAGCGGTCACGCGCAGCGGGCGCGCCGATTGTGCGCCGAAGGCGCGCCAAAGGTAAGCCCGTCTGCGCCCGTCCGCGACCGGACCGCGCCCAGCGCCAGGACCCCTGGCCAACGAAGATCCCGACCGACCCGCCTGACGTACTCCGCCGCCACCCTCACCGCACTCAACACCGGCCGACTCCCAGAATGCCATCAAGCCACTCCACGACGTACCCACGGACCTTTCAGCTGCCACGCCTGCAAGTTCACCTGCATCCGGACCAGCCTCGCACCAGCACCCACCAAGTCGAACACCAGCAGCACCCACCTCAAGTGCATCCTGCTCAACACCCGCTCCGTCCACAGACACGCCATCGAACTCTGGAACCTTCTAGACGCCACAGCCCCTGACGTCGCCTTCCTCACGGAGACCTGGATGAACGCCTCTTCAGCTCCCGACATCGCCATCGCTATCCCAGAGGGCTACAAGGTCGTCCGGAGGGACCGAAACGCCAACCAGATGGGAGGAGGCATCGCCATCATCCACAGGAACACCATCCGTCTCACGACCAGCACCGGCAACACCCTGACCAGCGCCGAACACCTGCATTTCCAGATCCACACCAACCCGAACACCACCCTCAGAGGCACCCTGATCTACCGACCCCCTGGACCACGCACACAATTCAGCGAGGACATCGCCGACTTCGTCAGCCCGCATGCCCTCCCCTCCGCCGACTACATCCTCCTGGGAGACCTCAACTTCCATCTGGAGAACAACAACGACCGCAACACCAGCACCCTGCTCGACAACCTCGCCAACCTGGGACTCAAGCAACTGGTGTCCACCCCCACCCACCTCGCCGGACACACACTCGACGCAGTCTTCTCATCCAGCACAGACATAGACTTCAGCCACGCCACAGAGCTTCAATGGACGGACCACAGCTGCGTCCACTTCACCTTCAAGAGAACGACGACCCACCAACACCAGCAACAGGCAGCCCGCAGAAGCTGGAACAAGATCACAGCAGACCAGCTCGCCACCTCCCTGAACCAGCACCCTCCTGCCAGCTCAGCGAACCCCAGCCAAGCCGCCGACAACCTCACGAAGTGGATCAGCAACTGCGCGGACGAACTCGCCCCACTGAGGACCCCGCCTAGCAGACCCGGCAGCAAGAAGGCCCCATGGTTCACCGACGAACTCAAGAGCTCCAAGAAGAACTGCCGAGCCCTCGAGAAAGTCTGGAGAAGGGAACCGACACCAGACAACAGGACCTCCTTCAAACTTGCCACCCGGAAACACCACCAGCTGATCCGCGCCGCCAAGAAAACAGCATTCAAAGACCGGTTGGACAACAACGCACACAACTGCAAGGAACTCTTCAACATCGTGAAAGAGCTTTCCAACCCCAGCGCAGGAAACAACGACATCACCCCATCGCAAGACCTCTGCAACTCCCTCGCTTCATACTTCCACAACAAGATCGCGGACATACATAACAGCTTCAACAACCAACCAACGCACACCACGACCGAACAACCACCCCCCACCACCACCCTCCACGCCTGGACCCCGATCAGCACCGAAGACACCATCCGCACGATGAACTCCATCCACTCCGGATCACCGACCGACCCCTGCCCTCACCACGTCTTCAACAAGGCCGACGCTGTCATCGCACCCCACCTGCGAGACATCATCAACACTTCCTTCGACACCACCATCTTCCCTGAGAGCTGGAAGCACGCCGAACTCAGCGCCCTACTAAAGAAACCTACAGCGGACCCCACCGACCTCAAGAATTACCGCCCCATCTCGCTCCTCCCGTTTCCAGCCAAAGTCATCGAGAAGACCGTCAACAAGCAGATGGTCGCCTTCCTCGAGACAAACGGATCCCTCGACCCCTCACAGTCCGGCTTCCGAGCCAATCACAGCACCGAGACCGCCCTCATCGCCGCCACCGATGACATCTGAGCCCTGATGGACAATGGAGAAACAGCGGCCCTCATCCTCCTAGACCTCTCTGCGGCATTCGACACGGTCTGCCACCGCACCCTAGTACGGCGCCTCAGCAACATCGGAATCCAGGACAAGGCGCTGGACTGGATCATCTCCTTCCTCGACGGAAGAACACAGAGAGTCCGCCTACCACCGTACAAGTCAGAGGCCTCCGAAGTCACCTGCGGCGTCCCTCAAGGATCATCTCTGAGCCCCACCCTCTTCAACGTCTACATGAGCCCCCTCGCGGCCATCGTACGCAAACACAACCTCAGCATAATCTCCTACGCCGACGACACCCAACTGATCCTCTCCCTGACCAACGACCCCGCCGCCGCCAGATCCAACCTGCACGAAGGGATGAAAGAGGTAGCCGAGTGGATGACGACCAGCCGCCTGAAACTGAACTCGGACAAGACGGAGGTCCTCATCCTGGGCTCCTCACCCTCCGCCTGGGACGACTCCTGGTGGCCTCCCGCCCTGGGCACCGCACCCAAACCGACAGACCATGCACGCAACCTGGGCTTCCTCCTGGACTCCTCCCTCTCCATGACCAGGCAAGTCAACAACGTCTCCTCGGCGTGCTTCAACATCCTACGCATGCTACGGAAGATCTTCTGGTGGATCCCCACCGAGACCAGGAAGACCGTCACCCAGGCCCTCGTCACCAGCCGACTGGACTACGGCAACGCCCTCTACGCCGGTACCACCGCCAAGCTCCAGAAGAGACTCCAGCGGATCCAGAACGCCTCAGCCAGACTCATCCTCGACATCCCACGAACCAGCCACATCTCCGGACATCTGAGAGACCTTCACTGGCTCCCCGTCAACAAAAGAATCACCTTCCGCCTCCTCACCCACGCACACAAAGCCCTACACGACCAAGGCCCGAGCTACCTCAACAGCCGAGTCAACTTCCACGCTCCCAAACGCCACCTCCGATCAGCCAACCACGCCCTCGCCGCCGTCCCCCGCATCCGAAGAGCGACTACAGGAGGAAGGTCCTTCTCCTACCTGGCCGCCAAGACCTGGAACTCCCTCCCTACCGACCTGCGCCTGACCCAAGACCACCTCTCCTTCAGGAAGAAGCTGAAGACCTGGCTGTTCGAGCAGTAGCGGCACCCCCCCCTCCCCCCCCCCCCAGCGCCTTGAGACCCTACGGGTATGTAGCGCGCTTTACAAGTGTCACTGATTGATTGATTGATTGTATCCTTGATAGTGATGTCTTTGGATGTGTAATTGGTAACATTAGTGGAATATGGTGTGGGTACTCACCAGACTCTGGTGCTCCTGGTATTCCATAAACGTCCTCCGATGGAAGGATGTCATGCACCTCCTCCTCCTAGGAAGCGAAGTACACGGGTGGTGCAGGAGGGCCACTGCCAGTCTGCAGAATTTGGGCGTGTTCTCTTGCTATCAGTTTCTTGACCCTCCTTTCCACATCGTAGTACCTGTTCCTGATATCATCCATTATGCACCGTACAGGTGCTTTAGCGTTCACCTTGTTGACTATCCTGTCCCACATCCTATTTCTCTGGGACAGGGGGTCTGTTGGACCAGGTTCCCAAATAACTGTGGCTCTACTCTGATTATTTAATCTACAAGCACTTCCAACTCCTTCTTTGTGAACCTTGGCTGCTGCTTCTGGGGCATTGTGAGGGTGAAGATGGAGGTGAGGGTGAATAAGAAAGAGTGTGAGTTTGACAGATTACTTTTGCCAAAGAAAAATCTGTGCAAGTTGAGTGGTGGGTGAAGTGGGATTGTATGAGGCAGAGAGCAGTGAATCTGTGGCTAATTCTGTGTCTTCTCAGCAGTTCAGTTGGTGCAAAGGATCATGGTCATCTGTTTGGCCCTTTATATAGGTGGATTGGTGGGTGTGGCTAATAATTTGAATTTTGTTTTTTAATTTGGTGTTGCCAATGCTTATTTTCTCATATTTTGACATTTTCAAGTTGCTTTTAGTGACACCAACCGACATGGTTAAAAAACTGAGTTGGATGCATCATCATCTGTTCGCGGGGTAAACCGAGTCTAATTCATACCCGGAATGCTATATTTCAGCATTGGAGATGGAGTTGGCCCCATCTGGCCTGTTTCCGGACGAATCGGTCGGACGGTTCGAACTCCGAACGAGTCGGTGCGAGTTTACATGCATTGCATCGTACTCTGTCATTCGGGCAGCTCGCAGTTGAGTCGTTCGGAAAGCATTCTGGAACTGATTACGTAGGAATGCTTTCCTGACGAGATCATAATCGGCACCCATTATGTATATATTTATATATATATTTAGTTTTAACTGTAGAATACTTACATATTCGTGGTTAAGTCATGCATGGTAACCACATGTTTTTTTTTTAAATTACAGGTAAGTAAACACCTTTTTTATATATATATATTTACACATATATATATATGCATACACGCAAATGTATTTATTTGTATATATGTTTTTTGAATATATTTTCACACACATTTATTGAGAATGTGTGTGCATATATGTACTATATGTAAAAACAATTCTCATATAAATACATAAATATCCATTAAATCCCCACAAGCTCTCAACCCATACCCACGCTAAAAACACCCTTGCCACCCAAAAACCGCTACCCACCCTAAACCCTAAAATTACCCTTGCCATCCAAAAAACCCATACCCACCCTAAACCCTAAAAACCCATACTTACCTAATATTTACATTTAAAACTCATATGCCTTTACCATTCATACCTTCACAACGAAATTCGTTGTAAAGGCATATGCATGGTAACAGTTTGCGTTGTAATGTCATCTGCGTTGTGATAAACGCGTTGTAATGGCATGCGTTGAAATGACAGCGATGTAATGGCTGTTTCCTGATTAGTCACGACAACGAAGATGAACACAGTCAGCTCACGAATCCCAGGCCCATGCGTGAATAACCCACCCAGATCACGGGGTTGTAATGTGGCAGGAGATAATAATCAATCATTTGGAGTGAAACAGCCTCTACTAGAGCATTTGCTGTTCTTTGGGAATGGAAAAAAATAACATACGACAGTGTTTTGTTAAGAATCCTGTGAAATAGAGTTACACAATGGAATTCCTGACTCCACCCCGCAGCATTGCCTCCCTAGACAGAACCCTCTCATCTGCACAGCAAAGCGCCAAAGCATGGCCAATTCAGCGGTACTGTCCCACCAATATGCACCCAGGAAATACACAGATGAAACTAGCACAACAACATCTGCTCACAGGAACATCTCGGACCCTGGGTTAGGCGCAAGTAATTGATGGAATTCCTAACTTTACATCATCCCAAAAGTCCCATGAACGGTGGACTTCAGACACATGCCTTCCTAGCTGTATAGAATAGACGCTCTACATTTTAGACCCCAAAGGGAAAGTAAAGCATCCGGGATATTCAGTTTCTTTAGTTTTCAACCATAAAATGTCATGATTGCCCGGATGGACAGCATCGCGAACGTCCACTCCTACCGACAGAATTCCGCTCTCTGCCTGCTCATCACGTTTTCCTCTCTGCCATACCCACAGGGATCAGGGCATTGTGTGCCCTTCTTGCTAACCACTTTCTTCTTGAGTTCCTTTGGATGATGTGCGTACACTTGCTATCCTGCGACACATGGGCCTGCAATGAGCCTTGCGGCCCACCAGACGCCTGCTGGACCTCGGGCACAGATTTTGTTTTAAATAGGAAAGTCACTAATTACCTCACAATTACTCTCCATGTCTGTCTCTTAAACTGAAAATCAGCAATGCTCCCTGCGACATCGCCAATGCTACACACAAGATGAACCTGGCCATGTTCTTTTTAACCATCGGATCTTGGCTGAAGTCCAAAGCCCAGGCTATCCTAGACTTCCGAGTCCCACTGAATGATGGGGTGTCTCTTATCCTTTGAACAGCGTAATACGCACAAAATGTAGTCCACCAAATGTTTCTCCTAGAAATACCCCCAGGATAACATGGGTCACAAGCATTTATTGACGAATTCACTGAATACCTAATGGAGCATCAAGTGTCTAAGGCCTGAAACAATATGGGGATTTTAACATTAACTGGGAAAAACCCAATGACCACTACGTAGTGGATACTAGCAAACGTCCTCGACCAATTCCACCGCAGTCAGTCATTCAAGTAACCGTGCCACTCCAAGGGCAAGATTCTCAAGCTAATCATACACAAAGACTCTATTTGAATTGCTGACGAGCAAATAACATTGGACTGGTCTGACCAGCTCCTGATTGCCATCTCCATTAATTGTGCTTGTCATCTCAACACAAAACACTCCCCTCCAGAAATTGTCTACAAAAGATCATTCAAACAGTTAACCAACATACACTGGGATAGTGCATTTTCAAGCATTTCAAAAAACATCTGAACATGTGATGGACACAAATCATCTCTTCCATTCCTACAATTATGCTCTTCGTAAGGAAATAGATTCCACAGGCCCTTTGTGTAGATGCATACTAACAAAAAATAAATGTAACTCCGGGTTCTCTGCTGATCTCTTCCGTTATCACCCCCTCCTGCACTCTCTCTGTCACGACCCCTTAGTGCGTCCCCTGCGTAGTGGTCTAGCGTGCAGGGCTCATGTTGTATTATCCTAGTGGTGCTTTATGGCACGCTATGATACCATGACTGATGCTCCCCAAAACCCGTGATTTCATTGTGCTTGAGTATTTGTGAGCATCCCCCAGAACCCATAATTCCATTGCGCTTGAATCCCAGAAACCTTTCTCCAGAATCCCGTGAGTCAATGTCAAGCCTTGCTCCCACTGTTACTAAGGCACTGGTGTTTTTTTCCATTATGCACGTTCAAGCGAAAATGATACATTTCTTTCCTGTTATTTGGTTCCGAACATCAAGTTGCACCTTCTGTTTCTGTAAGGTCAAAGCGAGTGTACTAACATGTGTTTTCTAAAGGGTTCAAGAACCTTCCAACCGGCCATGTGCCCCAAGTGAGCTAGCTACATCCATTGAGCCTTTGAGAGGGTATATAAACCCTGCCCAATCCTGAGTCATTGTGTGGCCTCACTCCCTGCAGAACAAGCTTCACCCTTCCCATTCACCTGAATTAATCCAGCCCGAACCAAGAAGCACTCCAGTATCCTTCAAGTCCAAGGTGAACCAGTGGTTCCATAGGCTCCAGCTCCCTTGCCGTCTTCCTCCTTTCTCCCCACTGCGACTCCCTGAGTCAGAGCCTCAAGATCTTCATCGAATTTCAGTCAAGTGGAAGAAGTAGGCTAAGTACCTGATACCAGGTTAGAGTGCACTAATCCTCCGATAGTAGTAAGCAAGACCAATTATCAGCATCTTCAAAGACTATAGACTTTTCCTTCATGCCCTGTGATTTTCGCCAGCGCTTCTTGTGTGTTTATAGTCCGGACCATTCTTGCAACCTTGGCACTAGAACTGTGATTGCACGAGGACTAAAGACTTTAGATCTGTGTTTCTCTGATGAACAGTTGTGCCAAGAGAAAGCACTCCAGAGTCTTTGATATATGAATGAACCTTGTACCTAAACCTGTAGCTTAACCTTGGGGGAGTAAGTAACTCCAACTGGTGTTCCGAGTTTATCCCTGGTAGTGCCATACTCCAATCTGTGAGTTTGGTTATTCTGCTCTCATGCTGTTCTGCTGATGAAACCTGTAAGTCAAGTCAAAAGTCAAAGAAGGCTTTATTCGATTGAGTGAACAAACAATCATAAAAGCTCAAAGTTAAAAACAATCTTACAATTCATACAAACATAATTCATTATTAGTTATATACATAACGGTAAAAGATATTAAATTTACAAGGCCAGTTTAAAAAGTCCATATCTCATTAAAAACAGTTAGGTGCACCTTTGTTTCCTTAACCCCTTGAGTGCCCCGCCCTTTCCCCCTCCTGTGCCGGGCATTGTATTAGCGGGCGGGGTCCATGACGAGATAGTCTCGTCATGGGCACAGCGCAACCGCGCTCCATGACGAGACTATCTCGTCATGGGCATAGAAGAGGTTAAACTCAAAACCTTTTTCAGGAAGATTGTTATTCTAAAAGCACTGTGCTCATTTTCCAAATGTTGGAGAGCCAAGAAAGCAGGACAGCATTGACGTAGCCCGCAGTGTTTCAGAATAGGAACAAGGAGGGAGCTCCTAGGTGCAGAATAAAACCTACAGAAAAAAGTGACATGTATCGTGGATTGTGGGGAAGTATTATCGCAGGGACATGGAGGTTTTGAGACCAGTCGTTCCTTGTAGGGAAAGTAACCAGTCTGTGAAAAACCCCCAACCTAAAAAAAGTTAATAGAAATCTATCATAGGCACCAAGTACAAAGATTAGGTAGGGTTGAATATTAAAAGTAGTTAAAACCATCTGATTGCGCAGGACTGTGGGTTTTAAAATCTCAGATGACATTCTGATAGTGTCCAAATGGAGAATACTCTTGTGCTTTAGTTCCTTCCTTGTTATTGTCCTGATTGTAGTAGGATTGATAAAATACTCTAAGTGGCCAAGATCCTTTAGAACATTTTGAACGAAGTTTAACCAAGAAACCTCATTACACCTTCAAATTTCAAAATGTCAGTAAGGATGTCTCTGTTCAATTTGGCCTCTACTTTAGTCCACAGCCTGTGCCATAACAGGACAGGCTCAAGCCTAATTAGATCTGAAATAAAAGGTAGTCCTAGCTCAGCATTACAGATACATGCTGAGGTACTACTCCGATAAGATGTACCTTAGGAAGGAATTCTCTACTTTCTGGATTGGTAGCGGATCAACATGCTTCCAAACCCCGCTACCATACACTGCAGCTGAACACACTTAGCCTTGTATATTTTAATAAGGTCCTCTACGGTTTTTTTACCTAGTTTTTTCCACAAAGGCAGTAAGAGCAGAGGTAGTGCGTAAAAGTACCAATTTTATTTGCTGCAGTTGCCTGCACCCAGGTGTCATTATGGGCAAAAAGAATGCCCAAATAAGAAAAGTTCATTGTTACCCCATTCTTTTGTCCTGCCACATATATATCTTTGTATTTCTTTATTCCGGTGCCGCAGCGCATAATAAAAGTTTTGGAGGAGTTTACCCGTAGACCTAAATCTTTCATAAAAAGGGAAAAACTATCCAAAACACGCTGTAGGCGTACGTGTGTGCGGGACATCAGCACCGTGTCATCTGCGTACAGAAGGGCCGAGATGGAGCGGCCAGGGAACTACCTGGGGGAAGTCCTGGTTGTCTTTAATAAGAGCCTCCCCCAGTCCATTTATGTACAGATAAAAAAGGAACGGAGCCGGGACACAACCCTGCCTGACTCCGCTCCTAATTGGAAATGTAGCCGTGTGCTCGCCCTTCAGTCCGCAGCAAACGCGGGTCTTGGCATCGCTGTAAAAACGTTTGAGAAAATAAATAATATTTACATCAACCGCCATGCCGTCTAATATTGACCAAAGCTTAGTGTGGCGCACACAATCGAATGCTGCTGTGAGGTCAACGAATGCTAAAAAGAGATTCCCTTTTTTTGCTCTGGTGTACTTGCCCACTAAAAGGAAGAGGTTTATCCCCTGTTCAACAGTCCCCACACCAATCCGAAAACCATACTGGAGGTCAGACAGGATGGAATTCTCATCAGCCCAGTCCTGAAGGCGTTCCAGGACAATTCTACCCACTACATTTGTTATGGCATCCAGCAGGGAGATTGGTCTGTAACATCCTGGATCATGCCCTGTCCCCCTTCTTGAAAATGGGTACGATAGTAGACTCTAACCAAGTGGGTAGAAAATCAGTGCTACAACTGGCGTTAAGCACCTGCACCAGTAGCTGCCCCCATAGAGGAACGTTTGATTTAAACATATCCACAGTGACCCCGTCCGGGCCAGGCACTTTACCGCCTTGACTTGCATCTAAAGCTCGCTCCACTTCCTCTAGAGTGAATATTAGTTCCTTGTGGTTTGAGGGATGAATTGGGCCCTGCGCCCAACGAGCTTAGATATCCTCTGTGTCAGGGGAACCCTGTCCCTCAAGGCTTCCCTCACCCTTATATACTTGGGTAAAATGCCCAATCCACTGCTCTTCCGTTATGGCTATCTCGATTGACGAGCCAATTTCACTAGTTAAAATTGGTGCCCAGATTACCTTCCAGAAGGCCGCCGAATCTCTAGATATTGAGACCGCATGTAAAGCCTCTCATACCTCCTTCTTCAAAATATTTTTTCTCTCCCTTATTGCTTGATTGTATGCCCCTCTAGCTAGCCTTATATCCAGTGTATTTCTTGGGTTTTTATGGAGTACCTTCTTTAGCTGGGTGTAAGCTTTAGTGCACCTTGTGTCAAACCACCCTTTCTGAGAGCTATTACTCTTTTTGAGCCTTATGAGAGACTCTCTTATCGCAGTGGTTATTGCCATAAAGGAGCTTAAAATTATGTCAGGGGGTGCTGTTTCAGTCAAGCACATCTCTATGTGTGATTTACATTTAACCACCACTGCTTTGGTCACAGCGGCTTGATCTACCATGGCCCAGTGAAGGGAATACCCGTTGATACTACCAATGGATATATTTTCTAACAGCCGATTATTATTAATATCGAGGCTAGGAGTTTTGCTAGAGGGTAGCATAGTAGTCAGACAGAGGGGAAAATGATCGCTAAGTGAGTTCTCTGAGACACGAAAAGCATGTAAACTTTGTGCTTGGTTGTTTGATACTAAAATATAATCTATAGTGGAGCAAAGGCCCCTACCATTAAATGTCCATGGCATTGGGGCTGGTGTTGGGCAAATTTCGTTAGCAAATCCCAAATCAAGGCTAAAAATAAGTTTGTTTAACTGCTCCCCCAAACTAGTGTGCCTAAAATGAGATGAGCATACTCCTACTTCTCTTAAACCTCCACACAAGTTATCTTCAGCATTCGCACATAGTGCACAATTAAAATCCCCTACTAATGTAAGTGTTGAGTCTTTGCTCATGATTTTACCTACTGATCTCAATTCTTTAAACATATGCCTTACAACAGTACCCACTTTCCCAGGGGGGATATTGTTGTAAAAGTTGACCAGGACTATAGATGATAATTTATTGAGATCCAGTCTGACTAGGTGATAGTAATCATCACTAGCAAGCATCGTGATATTTTTTATATTCAGACCACTGGATATGTACGTGCATAAGCCACCCTTAGCCCTTTCACTCTGAACATTAACTGCTGGGGTGTGGTAGGTCCTATTTACATTCAGGTGGAGCGCTTCCTTGGACCACGTCTCCTGAAAGCATAGGACCTCGAATTGATAAAATAAATTCCCACCACAATTGGATATTTAACTTAGAACGAATCCCAGAAATATTCCATGATACTATGTTACAGAGGGGGGGATTAACATCAGAAGGGCGGTTACAGGGGTGTGCTGCAAACCCGGATAAGTCATCATTTACATGTGTGGATGGAAAGGGGACAGTTAAAATGTCCTGTAGGGTAGTTTGAGCTTCAGTCTGTGGGCCCAGAGATCCATATGCCTCAAGTCTACTATTGACAACCAAACATACATTTGGGTTACTAGTTGAAAGAGAGACATTTGGGATATCATGGCAATCGCCCTGTATCTCCGAAATCGTTTTCAGGGGCCCTTGAACCAATCCACTATCGTTACTAACATAATGATCACATATAGTGTCATCATTTCTCATTAAATTCAGCCCAAGATGACTCCCGTGGTCTGATCTGCTGATGATATGATTATATAATACGTGAGTCCTAGGGTCCAGTCAATCAATATCTTCTAAGGAAGTCAGGGGATCGAAGCTTTTATAGACTGGGACAGGATATCTAGGCTGCCTTAGTCTAGAATAGTTATCTCTCGCAGGGAGAAGACCCTGTTGTATTGGCGAATATAATGGGCGGTATAAGTACCCCAATGGTACTATGTTTATAGCATTGGGATCTGGAGGTCCCCTATTGCCCCTTTCTAGGATTGTGTGCACCAATGAAGGTGATTTAAAGGTTAGTACAACACAGTCCCCATGAAAAGATTTGGCTGAGGGACCGACCCACCCAATCCTACGCGCCATTTTAAAATCGGAGAAAAGGGTCTCGTTTAGGCCTATCCTCCTGGTTAAAAAGTGGATGGACTTGTTCTTTAATGTCGACCAGTGTTCAAAAGCATTGTTAGTTAGAGGAGGGACATTCGCCAAGACTACCGTATACGGAGTGACTTCTGGGGGCAGATGTAAGTTAAATGGTGGACTATGGACCTGGTCTGTCTGTTCTTGCGGTTTTCTGCCCTTCTCAATTGCTTTATTTCCGCCTATCACCCCTTCAGCCTGTACTGCCCTTTCTGGGCCAACGGGGTTACTGGGAGCTATCGTAGTGGGTCTATCTGTGCAAGGGTGTTGGCCAGCATGGGCAGATGAATTCTCTACGTTAGAGGAAATCGTATGGGAGTTATTACTCCTATTTGATATTTGTTCAGTAGATTTTGAATTGGTAGTTGGGACAGCAACCATACCCAAGCCCCTATTAGGTGGGTTGCGTTCGTTTGAATTGGTGTTAGCTATCGATCTTACTGAGAATGTACTACTAATCAGCTCCTCTATTTTTCAAAGTCTGGCTTCTACTGTGGTTACCTTTAGCATGATAGGTTCTAAAAAAGTTGACAGCATTGTCTCAAGTCTACCCCAAAAGTTCCCGTCAAGTACATTGTCAACAGGTTTAACAGTCTCGCTCTGTTTCCCAGTAGTCGGGGGACCTTTATTGGGTTCACCCGTGTCAGCGACAGGTTCCACCTTGTTCACATTTACCCTTTGTGCGGGTTTACTCTGTTTTGAGGTGGTTTTGCCTTTCCTTTTATTTCGAGCAGATTCAGTGGTGTAATTTAGCTTGCGAATGGCCTTTTGCCTTCTAGTGGTGACTTTGGAACTGACAGGGCTTAATCCGCAGTCTGGGGGTGAAGGTAATGGCTCATTATTAGTTGTCGTGGCAAGGTCTGTAAGTCCTGGTGTAGTAGAGAGTCTGCTCCGGAAGGGTTGAGGTGTTAACGAAAGCCTTCGTTCTGTCAGTTTTATTTCGTTTATCAGGCATGATTCTGCCCTTTGGAGAAAGGCATCTAGTGTCCCAGTAACATTTGAACCTTTAACGTGCTTTAGCTTGCTCATGTTAAGCGGTCACTAGCCACAATAATACAAATTAACAAGGCAATTACACTAAATGTAGCATTGGTCCCATTAAGAAAAGAAAAGAAATGAAAGAAATCTTAGGGAAATGGCCCAGCCCAGCCTCTTACTGTCTCTGACGGGCGCAGAAAGGACCGCCCTTGGCCCCGGCTTCGCCCGGGCACACCCGCGCGCGTCCCGTGCTGCGGAAGTCCTGAAAAGCTTTTAGCAGTGCCTCCTGGCGTGCAGATGGTGCTGGCAAAAGCGCAACAGCGCTGTTTACTGCTATGGACCTTGGGGAGTGTAGTCCTCGCTCTACTCCCGGTCCGTGGTCCGCTCATGGTCCGTTCTATTAGCTCCTCTCACTCCGACCGCCAGCAGAGATTGTGGCTGTGTGCATTTGGGCGTCCCGCGCTGCGGGAGCCCTGGAAAGCTTTTGACAGCGCCTCCTGGCACGCAGATGGTGCTGGCGAAAGCGCGACGGTGCTGTTTACCACTATGGACCCTGGGGAGTGTAGTCCTCGCTCTACTCCCAGTCCGCGGTCTGCTCCTGGTCCGTTCTATTAGTTCCTCTCACTCTGACCCCCAGCAGAGATTGTGGCTGTGTACATTTGGGCATCCCGCGCTGCGGGAGCCCTGGAAAGCTTTTAGCAGCGCCTCCTGGTGCGCAGATGGTGCTGGCGAAAGCGCGACAGCACTGTTTACCGCTATGGACCCTGGGGAATGTAGTTCTCGCTCTACTCCCGGTCCGCGGTCCGCTCCTGGTCCGTTCTATTAGCTCCTCTCACTCCGACCCCCAGCAGAGATTGTGGCTGTAAGTCTTTGTCACTGAAGTCAATGTATGGGGATTGTACGTGGAGCCCTGATAGTGTACTGACGGTAACTGCTTCCTCTTGTTATTTCTAGTGTATTGCATTATCGCAAAACCAGAGGTTCTGATCCAGTGCACATCTACCTCGCTAACACCAAAGATCTGAGGAAAAGCATCATCCCTTCTGATAATCCAATTAAATCCTAGCAAAAATAATCTGGTCCTATACTTGCCCCAAAACAACTTTACAAAAGGGTGAAAAATTCAATCAGAGTATGACGCTCAATATGTCCATGACTGCAATGAGTTCCTTAAATTCTTCTCCAACAAAATCATGCTAATGAGCAATACAATACCTTTGCTAGAAAGGCCAATTTATGACCTATCCTTGCCATCTCTACAAGTGTTAGACACGGATAAAGTTCTTGATCACTAAACCAGATCTTACTAACTGTAACTGAAATCTAAAACTATTGTACTGGCAACAATAATTAAAGTAAACTTGCCAGCATTTCCTATTTACTGTGCTATCTTATTAATATTTATTTTTCTGAGGGTATTTTGTTTTTTTGCTAGACTGTTCAGACCGTTCCGCTGCAAAAAACAAACTCAAGTTGACCCGCACAATTTCTTAACCTTTAGACCTACATGAAACCTTCTGTGGCTGATTAAAGTTTCATAGAAATGTTTCTATATTCAGCTTAATAATCGCATTGAAGAAAACATCTCCTTACTTCCTAATTATCTGATTCCAGAAAGTGCTGATGTCCACTCTGAACATTTTGGATGACTTGCACTGCATGTTCAAGGATGGAACAACCTGCCTTGTTCTTTCGGACCTCTGTGGCATTCAGCACTGTTGAAAGCAGAGAAAGCTGCAGATCTTGGAAATACGCAAGGGCTTTGGAGAGAAGCTTTTACATTGGTTCAAGTCTTGCCTGAAGACAATTTGTCAAGGTAAGAAGATACTCACCTAAGTTGGCAGGTACCCAATGCGGAATCCCACAAGGCTCCATTCACGCTTTGAAGCTTTTCAGCCTTTGCATTGATTCCTTGGGCAATCCTAGTGGAGAATGTGTGTAGAGATTTGTCAATATGCTTAGGACACTTACATAAGCCTGAATACCTATATTGAAGGCATCTTAACTCTAAAGTCCTATCTTAAGGGGATTTAACCCTGGATCTCCGCCAGCTACACAACCTAAAAATCCCAAAATGATTAAAGACTGTCTGGATGAATTCAGCATCAATGGACTCTCTCCACAGAAACTAAATCTCTATGTATTTGATTAGATCCTCACCATACCATGCTGTTCGATGCGGAAGAAGTAGTCAACAGAGCCACTCTTGCTGTCAAGAAACCCAACCACTTCCTTTAACCCTATGACTTAAGACTTGTTGTTCAATAACTAGTTGTAGTAGTGAAAACGCTCCACAAGTTACAATTGGAACAAGCTTTATGGAGCATCCACTCGTGTCTCAACTCCAGCAGCAAATGCCTTCACACACATTTGGAATTAAGAACCCAACTTGCATTTCAACACATGACATAAAAGCTTGTTGCTAAGCTAGGCTGTACATTACAGTGTACCCAAACTGTGAAGAACTAGGAATTCTTCACATCTAACATTCTTCTACATTACTACATACCTTCCTTCCTTATAATAAAAATTCAACATAAAAATAAATAAAACTGAATACAGAAAATACCTAAACTATGAACCGTACTTACTGTTTCCAAGTGTAAATATCCACTTGTACAATTAATACAATATAAAATTCTCAAATCTTTTAGGTAAACACCACTTTCTGGCCTGTAAATTAGAACTATTAGATAAACCATCTGACTCATAGTTTGGAGATCCCACATTTTTAACCTCCACAGTGTCACTGCTACAATCAGGAACATTGTAATTATGACATTCTTTCAGCATAGAAATATTGACTTTGGCCAACCTGGATAAACTCCACCACGAGCCATTACTTAAATAGGCTGATGTTTCCCAAGTTTCAAAACTTTAAATACCCCAGAAAACTTAGAATAACATTTCTTGGCATGTAATGGCAGCTTGATTTTGACTTTTATCGCCTACAGTCAACTGTTTCTGTTTACAAATTCCCCCCTCCATCATGTACTTTTCCTTTTTTATACCATTTTCATTCACTAATTTGTACATTTATTTAAGATCAACCATATTCTCTTTTGGCATCAACCAATTAGGATTTAACTCTTGCCTAAGTTTCCTTTTTCAAGTAAAAGAAATGGTGAAAATGTGGCCGTACAATGTAGTGCACAATGGTAAGACCAAATAAGATCCGCTACATGTTTCCTAACTTCTAAGCGTGCTTTAAGGCTAATTGAATACCTTCAAGCAAGGTTTAATTGAACCTTTCTACTAAGCCATTCATATTTGGTGAATGTAATGCAGTCTTTAAATGTTGAATATTAGCTTTCTTAAGGAAAGATGTGAAAAACTGGACATAAACTGTGTACCATTATCCGAAACTACATACTCTGGTAAATCTTCTCTCCTGAACAATTTCTGTAAAAATTCTACCGCATTCGAATTCGCATGTGACACCCATTTTACTTCCACCCATTTTTTAAAATAATCAATCACTACTATAATATATGCTTTGCCATTCAAAATACCTTCATAAGGATTTAAAACATGGATAGCTAACTTTTTCCATGGCTTCTCGGGGACAGACAAATGTAAATGGGTAACTTGTTGCGTTTTAAGTACTTTGTCAGAATCTGCACAAGTGGAACAATCCTTTACAAAACAAGTAATATCAGTGTCCATGTATGGCCACCAAAATTGCTCCCTTGCGTTCTTTTTTTTTTTTTGTAAATCTATTTTATTGATTTTATGTTTTTATCTCAAATAATACATGTATACAAGTAATATCGGACTTTTTTGGGTTGGTACAGTAGTTTTGGTACACGCACATTTGAATGCCTCAGATGCACTCCCAAGACAGTAGAAATGCTATGAAAAAAACATATGGTTTTGGGTGCAGTTACAATTTATGTCCATTAATCAACTCAGAAAAGAGAGTAGGGACAGAAAGGCAGGACAGTTACTATGAGCATGCAGTTCTAGTTGTCCAGCAGACCATTCACGTTATTATACATCTATTACTGATTGCCTATACATGTGTTAGCATACTGAAAATATGATAGCATTGATACTTGCAAATGGCTAGATAATACTAATAGATTAACAAGTGAAGGCAACAAGATTGCATAAACTAACGGAAAAAAACAGAAAACGTGTGTAACAGTAGCCCAGCCCGCAATGCCTCACTGCTTCCATGTGTGGTTTTGTACGTTACTCTCACAGCTGGCGACTACTAGTAACCCCTTCGCTTCCGGGCTGCATGTTAGTATATTTGTACAACCAGCATGTACTTGTCAGCTTAAGAAAAAGGGAAGTGTTGTGGTGTATACGCTATCCAAACTCGTATGCATGCTAGTTGTCCACAGAGTGTACTTCAGTGGAGTCCCCAAGCATCATGTCTGCATTCTGTTGCAACTCAGTATAAAGAGTGTCCCAGCACTCAGCAATGGGGACCTTGCACAGTCCCAGGGTTTCCTCACACCTAATTGCGAGATTTTCTGCCTTGGCCCACCCGAGCATTGAGTTCCACCAGGCCTTTATATGGGGAGGGTCTGGTGCTTTCCATTTTTTTGTTATCAGCCTCTTAGCCACTATCAGTCCCAGATCTAGAAATCTGGATGTGACCTTCGTGCTGGGTGTCCTGCGAAATTTGTGAAACAGGTATGTTGGCTAATCAAAAGACACCTCCTGACCGATACAGGTACGCAAAATTGTGGCCATCTCACTTCAGTATGCGCCCACCCGGGTATAGCTCCAAAGCATGTGTATTAAATCAGCCCCATTCTCAGCCAAATCTCGGACACTGCATTTGCGCTACTGAAGTATTGGTTAATTTTGGCAGGTGTGAGATATGCCCTGTGGACTATATAGAGCTGTATCTGCCGGAAGCGCATGTTCCTGGGAATGTGTATTGGGCTTTCAAGTACCCAAGCCCAATCTGTGTCAGTGAACTGGTATCCCAAGACCCATTCATGATGGAGTGAATCCAGGCTAATTGCTGCATGAGTCTTTAGTGAGGCTGCGAACCAGCGCTTTAGGTGTATGCCCAGCCCCATGACATGTAAGTACTGCATGGTGAGATGCATTCGTGGTTCTGTGGTGATGTCCCCCCATTTTGCCGTGAGTGAGGATATCAGTGAGTGATGTGCTTGAATTCGCCCTGGTGGGAGCCCCTCTTCCTCTACAAACGACATATAGGGTATGAGCATTTCCTCACGATAGAGGTCTCCAAGCGTTTGGACTCCGTTTTCCTGCTACCCCCTGGATGCTGATGCAGTGATTACCGCCTGCCCACTGGGGGTTCCCTCTATAGGTATCGCTGGCGCATAGGGGATCACAAAACCAATACAAAAAGGGGAACCCCTGTAACGAGAATAAGGGTAGAGATTCAGGGGAAAAGACAAAATGAATACAAAGAAAGGGTCTCTACCCGTAATTTTGCAAACGTACAACGTATCGTTATTGAATAGATCAACACTAGGACTAAGGAAAGGGGAGGGAACAAACAATAAAGTCAAAACATAATAAAAAAAACACAATTTAAATGTAATAATATTTTTTAATTTTTGAAAAAAAGTTTTTTTGGGAATATATTAAACCAATTTCAGATGAATGAATTCAGTACACAATTAAAGCAAAAAAGATTTTCAGAATAACAATGAAAATATTGGACAGGGTCCCAGGCGTACTCAAAGAATCACACACTTACACATTCATACCAGGATCAATCCACAGAATCAGCACTCAAAATATACATTCACATATAAAAGGATGCTCAAAAGAAGAGCATGACTCAGTATGTACACAAAATGAAATGAACATTCAAAATCGTATTAGGCGACATATGTTCAGTTTTGAGGAATGGGGACTTGGGTGTACCACATGTAGACGCCGACGCGCGTTTCGGTGAAAGCACCGAAATCTAGGTGCCACCTTCCTCAGGGCTAAACAGGGTCTTGGACTGAATATAGTTACGTGCTGGGACCTATCAAAAAACATAATAATGATGAAGTGCTTATATTATATAGATAAATAACATTGCTTGTCCAAAAGTCAAAAAAACATAAGTGAACCAAAATCCTTAGTCGTAAGTGTTGACAGTACCACTGACAATAAATGGAACTCTTGATCCCTACATGGAGGGGTAAAGGATAAATAGGAGAATACACTAGATAAGCCAAGACATATAGCCAGACAGGAAGAGAAAGGTAGATAAAGGGGGGGGGGGGTAGAAAGGAGGCAGGGGGGGGGAAAAGAGAAAGAAGAAAGAGGAAAAGAAAGAGGATTTTTTCACAGGAGAGCTTAAAGGATCGTTAACGCTCACCTGCGTAGTCACATATGAAATGAATACAGGATAGTTATGGTGGTAGTCATTCAACGCTAGAGCTGGGGTGCTTCTGCCAGGGAGTACATAGAAAAAAACGAAAAAGCAACAAGATTGGACGTGCGGATCTTGGGGGGGGGGGTTCAAGTGGTCAAAACAGGTCATAATAGAGAGAATCCAGAGGGTCTCTAGTAAAGAAATGTGTGGGGAACGCTGAGATTTGGAGTATTAGTAAGGTCACATCTCTGTTCAAAAATGCATAACACTGAGGGTCACGTAGAGCATGAGAGGCATGTGAGAATATTGGCAGAGTCCAAATTAGCTACACTGCGATTTTAAGTGTCTGCAGAATAACGACTCAGTTCAAGAAAGCACGACACTGGTAGACTGCAGAAAAGCTGCCGGTGGCACATAAAAGAAAATAGAAAAAATATAGAAAATGTACCTAACGGTCGAGGGTATGTCCCCGTACTCAACTGCAGGAGGCTAATTAAAGGAGTTCCGGGTGTGGCGAGGAGAATCTGTCGATCCTGCGAAAATTAAATAACATCGGATAGAGTGGTAGGACAAACGAATCGTAAGGGAAAAGGGGGAAAGAAAAAAGTAGAAAACAGATAAAGAAATCAAACTATATCTACCTGAATAAATAGGATAAGACAAGCCTAGGAAGGCGTCTTCATAATGGAAGACACTCCGTGTTATGTAAAGACTCCTACGATAGCATCTATAGGCCACAGCAAACAACAAGGGTTCCGGTGGTCGCAATCTTGCGCCCGGATGGAAGAGATTGATTATTCACTCCAGAGGGTAGGGCAGTCGCGTAGTTGTAGTGTCTGCACAATGACGGTCTGTTAGCCACCGCGCTATCCACTGCAGCTGAGAGACCAGGTAGTAATGCTCGAGGCAAGGAACCGCCAACCCCCCTTGGTCCGTCGGCAAGTAAAAAAATTTCAGCTCCATTCTATGTCTGGCGTTGCCCCAGATAAAGTCCCTGATCTGTTTTTCTATGGTGGTGAAGAAGGAGGCTGGTACGTACATCGGCAAGTTTGTGAAATAGTATAACAGCCTCTGGAGTACCACCATTTTTGTGAGCGCCACCCTGCCCGGTACGGCCAGCGGTAGTGTACTCCAAAACCGCATCTGTGATTTGATGGATGTCACCGCCCTTCCCAGGTTCCCATCAAAGAGGTCATCTGATTGGCGATAGATCTGAATTCCCAGGTAGCGGAATGTATCCGCCTGCCACTGTACCCGCTTGTCACTCATGACAAGACCCGGGTCCCAGAGTCCCTCCTTGAATGAGTAGATGTGGACTTGTCTATATTCACTCTTAGCCCAGAGAGTGCAGCAAATTCTTCCAGTAATCGAGCCAGCTGAACAGGGACTTGGTCGATGTCTCTTATGTAAATAAGGAGATCGTCTGCGTATAGCGACACCTGATGCGTGGTATCGTCTAGGGGCACTCGTCATCCAACCGGGCGCGCAGCGCCTCTGCCAGTGGCTCCACTGCGAGCGCGAATAGGAGTGGGGACAAATGGCACCCCTCTGTATTGGAAGGGAGTCTGAGATGTAAGGGCCCACTTTGACTCAGACTGTGGGGTTAGTGTAGAGTAGGCGTGTTAATTGAATAAAATCTGGGCCCAAATCAAATTTCTCAAGTACTATAAACAGATAGTCCCACTCCAGGGAATCGAAGGGCTGTGCCAGGTCTAATACTAGGCATCCCGCAGGTGGTCACTCCCTCCCCGCGTATGTGGACACCCTGAAGAAACGCCTTAAATTGAGAGAGGTATTACAGGATGGCACAAAACCTTTTTGGTCTGTATGGACCAGCGTTGGAACTACTTGTGCCAATCTGTCTGCCAACACCTTCATGAGTATTTTGTAATCGGTGTTGAGCAGGGCCAGGGGCCTGTAGGAGCCCATCTCCACTGGGTCCTTGCCGGGTTTCAATAGTGATATCAGGTGTGCTTCGCACATGGAGGGCGGGAGTTGTTTGGCCTCTAATGCAGTAGTGTACACAGTGTTAAGATTCTGCACAAGAGAGACACGGTATGCCTTATAGTACTCTGCCGGTAAACCATCCGGGCCCGGCGACTTCCCGGAAGCTAGAGACTGTATGGCCTCCCCAATCTCTTCCAGTGAGATCTGTATCTGTACGTTAAGCGCCTCCCTGTGTTCCCTCACCGCTATGGGTAACTGTAAGGTGCTTATAAACCTCTCTAGATCTCGCTCATCACATCTTCTTTGGGATTGGTATAGACGGGCATAGTGTTGTGTCAAGGCTTCATGCATAGCATCTGTCCTGGGACCCCTCGCAATGTCCCGATTGGGGCGCGGGTGCATTCCTGCCTTATTAGCCAGGCTAGCAACCTGCCTGCTCTGTCTGCTGTAGTGTGCGTACGGGCTGTATGCGCAGTATAATTGTGACAGCGAAGTCGCTCCAGTTGCTCCGTGTGATTTGAGCGTAGCGCTTCTGGGATCCCGAGTCTCTGCCTGCCCCTTCTCCCTCTTGTTCGTACTGTAGCAGCTGTGTGTCTATTTTTGCAACAGAGTCAGATAATTGCCTGCGGATATTCCATGTGGCTCCCATGCAATGACCCCTAATCGAGACTTTAAATACCATTCAATAAGCGCATCACTAGCCGTGCCTTCGTTTAATTCAAAATACGCTAGGATTGCCGTCCCCAGCGATGATCGGAACGCCGAGTCCTCTAACGCACTGGGCTGGAGTCGCCATGTAGGGACCGGGGGATGCTGCATCTCCCATCTGAGCTGTATCAACAGGGGTTTATGGTCGGAGTGGGTCCGTCCTAGGTATTCAATGCTTTGGACCAAAGAGAGTAATGCATGCGACCCCACCAGCCTGTCCAGGCACACATGCAGTCCGTGCATTGTACAGTAGTGAGAGTATACGCGAGCGGTGGGGTTAAGGAAGTGCCATATGTCAGGTAGAGCCCAGTGTGTAAGCCAATTAATTTGAGAGGGCCGTCGCATTGGATGTAGAGGGGTGGGAATGACCTGTCTAGATCTACGTTGAGCATCGAATTGAAATCTCCGCCCACCAACCAGGGGATCCCACTCCACTGAGCCAGTACCCCTGATATGCATTCGAGAAAGGAGGCTTGGTCCGTGTTGGGGACATAGATGTAGCCTATCAATATCATTTGGCCATTTAAACGCCCCTTCACAAAGGTGTACCTGCCCTCCGTATCGTTTATGTCCTCTTCACGGACAAACGGGACTCCCTCTCTGACCCATATCAACGTGCCTCACGCATGTGATGAATATGTAGTGCCTGATACCTGACCCCTCCACCTCCTACGCAAGCGCTCAAGTTCAACCTGTGACATGTGTGTGTCCTGAAGTAATGCGATACTTGTCGCATGTCTTTGCAAGTACGAGAATATAGAGTACCTACGTGTAGGTGTGTGCATGCCGTGTATATTCCACGTTGTCACTTTAACCTGTGTAATGTCTGGCTAATGTACTTTTACTTTGGATTTGGGGCGAGCTGTGAAACATCAGGCATGCATTGTACGCGGGGGCTACGGGCTGACCATGTGGAACTAGAGCTTGAAACAAGAACCTTAACCAAATTAACGATTGGGGCGAACTCTGTGGTGACGCTCGTCCAAACTACTACTTTGCTCAACCAGGCAGTGACTGTTCCAGCGCGAAGACTGATAGGGGTGTAGGCAGCGTGTGTCCGACTATATACCTCTTCTATCCCTCTATGTTAAAGCACCATAACCCGTTTCCCAACCTGTGTGCTAGTGCTCGCGGTTCACCAAAAATGCGCTACATTGGCTGCGGCCTGTGTGCAGAGCATGTGTGTTTGACACGCTAAGGCTCCAGCGCTAGATTGTATATTGATAAGTAATCAGTAGTATAATCAATTAATTCAAGGAAGTCTCTACTTGCGTGTGCAGCCACCTTTACTATTCAAGTCTTTAGTAGTCTCTCATATGACCTCATCTGCGGTGTGACCCCAGAGCTGCACACCGTCGAAATCCTGAGGTCTGGCGGTGGACGAACCACTGTCAGTTGCCGAATCAGAGGAGCTTATTTCCCGGGACTCACTGTATATCTGGGTCCCCAATGTCGCAGCTACTTCCAGGGCGTCCCAACGCTCCAACTTGCTTTGTTCTGGATTTGGCGCCACTGCCCGCATGGTAGTGTCTCCCATCCGTCCTTGCCTACCCTACGACAGATCCTTTTGTTGGTTGGTCTAGATGCCTTCGCATTTGAGGGACGAGGTCCCGTCCGCATTCCTGACTCTTCCAACCAGTCCCACGTCTCTTCAGGTGAATCAAAGAAACGGGCAACACCCTTAGCCACCACCCTCAGCCTGGCAGGGAACAGTAGGGAGTAGGGGAGTTCCAGTTCGCGCAGTTGGCGTTTCACAGCGGTGAAGGTGTTTCTTCGCCTCTGCACCTGTGCCATATAGTCTGGGAATATCATGACCGAACTCCCACTGACCTTGAGATCGGAGAGCTTACGAGTTTTGCGTAAGACCACGTCTCTGTCCCTATAGTTTAAGAGTTTGTAGAGGAATGGTCTTGGTCTAATCCCTGGAGGGGGCTTGTGAGCCGGTACACGGTGTGTCCTTTCTACTACACAGTGCGGCGACAGTGTCACCGGGGGGCAGGGTGTCTTGAAGCTAACGCTCCACATAAAGCTCCAGGGTCCGGCCTTCTTCTCCCTCTGGAAGTCCCACCACACGGACATTATTGCAGTGAGCGCGCCCCTCTGCATCCTCAACTCTGTCCTCCAAGGTGTGCATGCAATCAATGACGTCTTGTAAGGCCGCGGCATGGCTTTGGGTGACGGGCTCCAGCTCCAATTGTGATTGAACATGTGACTGGACGTTCTCCGCAAAATTGTGGTGGTCAGTGCGTAAAAGAGTAAAGTCGGATGTTACCTTATCAATCCTGGACTCAAGGGATGATCGTCTCTGGTCCAACGCGGCTCTGATTTTTTCTACCGCTGCCAGTACCGAGTCCAGTATTGCAGCGAGCACCACGCTCGAGGTTTTGCTGGCCGTATCACCTCCTGTGTGTGTTGGCTCCAGAGTGCCAGTGCGCGCAACATTGTGCTGCCCATTACCAGCTTTTGCGCAAAGAGCATTGACTCCTGGCGTGAAGCAGCTGCTCAACAATATGTGCCTAGCCGAGTCATAAGTACAAGGCTGCCCCTGGTATCCGCTTATGCGCCCATGGGGCCGGCGCTGAATTCCCCAGTGTAGCGTTCTGCCACTGTAGAACACCATGTGATCAGGGTCCCATCCCCAGCGCACACCTCCACCAGGCCAACTACTGACAATGTGGTCCCACTGTCAAGGACGCGGGCATCTCCCAAACTTTCCGTGTGATTAGTCACCCGCTGGCAGGCCCGGGTTCACAGTAGGCGGTTTACACTCAGGCGGGGCCTTTCCGGCTCACCTCACCGCCGTGGGCACTCTGCATGGATGGTTCCCGGAGTCTTACCACCTCGCAATGTTGCCTCAGGATGTGGGAAAACGTGTGTCCTTGCCTGCTATATTCCCGGTGCCAACGTCTGTTGCTGCAGCCTCGTGGTAGGGCGGCTATTCATTGAGGGTAGCAGCTTTGGGGTGAGGTCACCACGTTTGCACTGACAAGCTGACTAGATTGCAGGTAGGCGCAGGGCGTGTCGCCTTTCCCCGCTGTGATTGTTTATGTGTCTGCCCTGCTCAGTTACAGCCCTACCAGCTAGGTCCTGCAGGAACAGGGTACAGGCCTCACCCGCTTCCAGGTTGCTGCCACAGACGGGCCAAGGCTAGCAACCGCTAGGCACTCCTGTCATCGCATCTCCGGCAGCATCTACAATCCCGGCGCCACCTCGTGCCGCTTCCGGGCAGCCGCATCACAGCAATTGAGACTGAGCCTCTTCTTCGGCACTACTCGGGCAGGGTCCACCTCACTGGACCTCCCGAGGACAAGCACAAGCGTGATAGTTTCCAGGCCGACTCTCCCGTCAGGGCAGCGCCCAAACGGCCGGGTGTCCGCTTCCCAAGATGCCGGAGATCTCAGCAGGTGCAGCTGTGTCTTCCCCAAGCAAACAGCACCTCTTCAGCCCCAGCAGCTTCTTCATGATTGTCGGTGCGCTCCCGCGCTCGCTACACAGCTGCACAGGCCGCTAACTCTTGACCACCAATATCACTGCCTGCGTCTGTTCTTATTTTGGTAATGGGGTCCCAACATCGACCGCAGCCTGGCGCCAGTTGAGTGCTGCCATTCTCCTGTACAGATGGGTCGGATTCAAGACAGAATTCAGGAGAACTGAGGGATTTGTAACGGAGCACTAGTAGCTCACGTCCACCATGATGGCTCCCTGGCCATGCCCCATTAATCCCTTACGTTCGTGATAGTATTGGGTTGTCCTAAATGTCCCAAATGGGCAATAGACATCAACTTTTTCCTAATCCTAACAGGAAGAATAATTACTTCGCCCTTTAATGCAATATCATTTGCCAACGAAAGATCATGCCTGACTTAACAATAAACACACTATTCCTTAAATAAATGCTTCTCTAACAGCCAACAATTAATAATATAAACTTTCAATATTTTCATGGTCTCTTCACCAGAAGTAGCTACCATCCATTCTTCTTTGGATACAACCTGTCCCATAGAAAGTACAACATCTTACGCATGGGCAACTACACACTTCTCATGTGCAATTAATTCATCATCAGAAACCACATTTCCAGCCAATCTAGATAGGCAATCTGTGCCCACATTTTGCATTCCGGGTATGTACACTAGGGTGAAATTATATTCATACAGTTTTGCCAGCAACCTTAGCAATCTAGATGACGCTTTTCCTGCTCCATTCTTAGATAATAATGATATTAATGATTTATGATATGTTCTAAGTTTAAAATGTTTGCCCCATAAATATGTCTTGAAATGTTCAACTGCCCACGCACATCCCAAGGCCACTCCCTCTATAGTGGAATATCTAGTTTCAGTAATAGTTACCGTCTTGAAGCAAAGGCAACGATATTCTCACTATTTCCCTTCAACTGGCTCAGTATAGCTCCCAGACCAGTGACACTTGCATCTACTGTAACAATACTGGTCGCAGTTTGTGAAAATGCAGTTAATGGCTTGCAACCTATGATTGCTTCCTTAACTGCATTAAAGGTCTCTAGATGTTCACTCGTCCATTGAAACTTAACTCCTTTTCGTAATAAAACTCTCAAAGGAATTACAAGGTCTTCAAACTTGCTTACTAACCTCGAATAATATTTGCACAAAGTCTTAAAAATGACTTGAGCTGATCTTTATTCTGAGGTTCTGCCATCTTCCTAATGGAATCAAGTACATTTTTCTTTGGAGCAATACCTGAGCCACTAATTATATGACCTAAATATTTCACCTCTTAAGCAAAAAATGTACACTTATCCAGTATAACAGCCATACCCTTTTCATTTCATCTAGTCAAGACTTTACCCGCCATCTCATGATGCTTGTAAGCCGATTCAGAGTATATCATGATGTCATCCTGGAATGCCACCACCCTATCAATATCTCCAAAAAGACAATGCATCAATTTCTGGAAAACGGATGCAGCAGAGGAGAAACCAAAAGGCATCCTAACATATCTAAATGTACCTTCCGGAGTTATAACTGTTATACTATGCTGCGAGTCCTCCGTCAATGTAATCTGATGGTACACAGCTTTTAAATCTATTGTTGTAAAATATTTAGCTCCATCAAGTTTTGCCAGTAATTCTTCCACTTTAGGTAACGGGAGACACTCAAACCACAATTGGTTTGTTGACAGATCTTAAGTCTACACACATTTTGAGTTCTCCATTCTTCTTTTTGACCAAAACAATAGGTGAAACCCATTCTGAGGCATTCACCAGTTCTATCACACCTTCTTCACATAACTTCTTATTCATATTCATATTCAATAACTCATGGCTGACAGATAATGGCATGTGTCTTAATTTGTGTTTAGCTGGTATTGCATTTTTCTCAAGTTGAATTTTGTGAGAGAATCCTTTTGCCTTCCTAAGTTCCTTCCTAACTACCTCTTTATGTCGGTCTAAGAATTCTTCCAATTCTTTATTTTCATTTGTGTCATTTTGAACGGATAACAATTCTTCTGCCATACAAACTTGAACTTTAGCGTTTGGATTCAATCGAATGTTAAATCTGCCTTGATTTTTCCACCCCAAAACTTGTAACCCATCTACTGCAACATAAACTTTGCCAATGGTCATTTTATGTTTAAATGAAATGTCTGCAATAAAATATCCTAACACGTTAATTTATTTTCCTCCAAAACCAAAAACTCTCACGTCATTAGGTAACAATACATTGCCCTTCCAATTTTTGATAAAAATTAGACTGAAATTATAGTATATCGGGATCCTGAATCCGCCCTTACTTGTAAACTTCTTCTATCGATAACAATAGTACACAAAGGAGGAACATATGTTTCATTATCTACCTCAGAACCTGTCATGGCTTTAGCTGCTACCCCATCATAACTTGTTCCTTCCTTTCCTTGACTATCTTAAAAAGTTGCTGCTCCCTCCTTTTCCTGAATAATATCTTGCTTTCTTAAACACAACACCTTGTTCTCATGCTCATTTCCATCATCCACAACAGTTTCAGAACTTTCCTCTAGGACCACCACTTTGACACATACTACCAAAATGACCAATTCTTTTACATTTGAAACATTCCTTCCCTCTTGCTGGACAATTTTTAAATGGGTATGTATGTGATTTGGACCCACATTGAGTGCACAGAGATTTTTAAGTAGACCCCTTTTGTTTCATAACAACATTAGGTGCATTATACTTTACTGGTTTACTCTTATTAACATTTTGAATTTTAACCGAAATTGCAGCTACACCTTCAGACACACTCTCCACGTTAATAGTTTTAAAAGAGATAATAGATCGTTCAATGCTCTATGCGATTTCTATAGTTTCTTGTAATGTAGGGTTTCAATGTCACAAAAGTTGTTTCTGAATTTCCTTCTTAGCATAACATATTATCAACTGGTCTCTGATGTACGTATCCGCTTATATCCCAAAGTCACAATTAGCAGCTAGTGTTCTTAAAGTTGAAACATAAGCATCTACTGATTCATCAACCAGCTGATGACGTGTATAAAAATGATACCTTTCCAATACAATATGTGTTTGATCTACAAATCTCTTCTTTAACCTGTCTAAAGCTTCTGTAAAATAATCATAATCTCCATCTTTCATACCCTGAGCAGGTGATAAGGGAGTAAGATGTTCAAAAACATCTTCTGCATCTGAGCCCATTAAATTTAATAACAACGCTTTTTTCCTTTTGAGTACTAAAGGTGTTGCCATTAATAGCCAATAAATAGTTATTAAATGAACATAACCATTGTTCCCATTTCATGCTAGGTTCATTTGGCCCCTTAAAAAATGGTGATGGTGGATTCCCACAAACCGTAGCCATTGTATAAATTGCTCAGGAAAACGTTTAACTGTTTACCACTACTACAAACATATAATTTTAGTAGTAACTTTAATAGACTCTCAAATTTAGCTTGTGTAAATAATCAAATTTGCACATTACAAAATGTCCTTAATGCTCTGTTAATTGTGTGCACATCACAGATTTATAGATCCTTTTGTGCCCATAAGGATTTCTTCCTTGTTTTGTTGTTCTTTCCTCCAGCTGACAATACCTTAAATACTGTATTCCGCTTATTGTGTGCGCATTACAGAGACTATTCGCTCCTCTTGTGCGCAACAATAAACTTCATGCTCTGCATTCTAATCATTGTGTGCACATCAGAGGCATTCCACTCCTCTTAGGCACGTAAGATATTTTCCTTGTTGTCTTCTCAGCGCTTCTCACGTTGTTATGCCCGCATATGTCAGAGGACTTGTACTGCTGAACCAATGGCAAGTTGTCGATAACTTCCAGACCAAATTACTTCCTTATTAGTGGTTTGAGAACTGGCCAATGAGCTTCTTCCAACATACATTTAACCAATCACCAACGCGCTGACGTCAATCTCAATCAAGGTTGCCAGATTGGGCTATTTCCCGCACAATTGGGCGACTTTTTTCCCAGTTGTGCGGGAAAAACCCATGCCTGGCGGGGGGCTGCTTTTTGGGCTGGATTTATGTGGTTGTGCGGGAATTAGTGGCCTGGGGCGGGCGCCCACCATCGCCACATGAGATCACATCATCGCACTGAGTGACTGGCATTAAATTGGCTCGCCCAGCCCCCCACCCACCCCCCTACCCAGAGAGAGCAGCAGCACGTCTTCTTTAATAGTAACTAAGTTGATTTGTAACATTGTTGCTGCCTGCACCGGGCCCGGCTGCAGCACCTGCCTGCCACCAAGTCTGCACAGTAGCACAGTGCACACACACTCTACTGTCACCACCTAACATTACCGTTTACCTCTCAGTACTTATTTACTGAAGGAACATAATTAGCTAAGCCAATGTGGGGGTCTCCCAGGGCCGTCATGTTGTAGCGCGCGAAAACGCTAACAATGACGGCCCTGGGAATTATTTTTAGGTCAGCCCCTGCGGTTCCCATATATGCGGGGGCTGAGTGACGAGTGCGCCGTAACGGTGCGTGACCTGACGGAGGCTGGCCTGGGCTGGAGCTCTTACTTTCGGGTCAGCTCGACAACGGTGGACGCCAGAACGCATGGATTCATGATGAGTCGGACTGGAGTCGGACGCAAGTGGTGTCCCTGCTGCTGCCGCCCACTGTGGTCCACTGGTGGTCACCCAGGCCACAGGCGGCGGCGGGTGGGGCTCGCAGGCAGCGCTCTCTGCGCAGCGCAGGCTAGCCAGCCCAGTGAGCCCACCACCAGTCGACAGCACAGCCTGGAGTCACGCAGCACAGCAGCAGGCCGCCCGGCGGTGCCCGCAGTTGCTGAGTCCGGACTTCGACACCCGCCCCGACCTCAGGTGAGTGAGTCAGAGGCTGCATTTTTATTTTAGGAAACTAACAACCATTAACATAGCAAATGGTTCTGGCTTGTTGTAGGTGTAACGTACTTGTTATTATATATATCTGGATGCAATGACAGAAGAGGCAAAATACCAGTCCGGCGATACACAATGCTAAGCACAGATTTTTAGCTTAGTTGTTTTAAGCAACACCATTAATTACATCAGACACGCCCCTTGGAGAGACCCTCAGTTTTTTCATCCCGCTTAAAGCCCTGGAAACACCATGTCACAATCACCTCATGGCCTGGCACTGTGCATCATGCATGACTCATGACTTCTACTTTTTCAGATTGCCTATGTGCAGGTGCATAGTGAACCCTCCCCCACCCCACCCCTTGCTTTAGGAAGACAGCAAGGGCGAAATTCTTGATGGGCCTCTTCTGTCTGCAACTCTGCAGACAAAGGCTCAGTTCATAATTAAAAGGAAAAGGTGGGCGGGTGAGTAGGTGAAGGGATGGGTGGATGGCTGGATGGATTAGTGAAAGGGTGAATGGATGAATGGAAGGGTGAATAGATGGATAATGAGCGAAAGGATGGATGGATGAGCGAAAGGGTGGCTGATCGTTGAGTAAATGGGTGGATGGATGAGTGATAGGGTCAATGGATGGATTCATGAGTAGATGAGTTGAAGTATGGGTGGATCGAAGAAAGGAAGGATGGCTAAGTGAAAGGGTCAATAAAGAGAGAAAGGGAGGATGAATGGATGACTGAAAAGGGGACTGGGTGGTAGGATGAGTAACTGGGTGGATGGATGAGTAAGTGAAAGGATGGGTGAGTGGATAAATGGCTGGATGGAAGAGTGGATGGATGAGTGTACGGATAGATAGGGTGAAAGGGTGGATGAATGGATGAGTGAAAGTGTGGATGGAGGGATGGATGTGTGAAATGATGGATGGAAAGATACGTACGTTTTCAAATGGATGAATGTTTGGATATAGATGGAATTACTTATACACTATTACGCGACCTCCTTTGATGTGTCTGTAAAACGTACCTTTTGTCCCGAAGTTTTGTCCTGAATTTTGACCTCCCGTCCTGAATGGTATTGAATGTTTACACTCGCCGTCCTGAATTTGCACCCATGCCAGTTGGTCACCCTATTTATAGGAAGTGATGAATATTGATAAATGCCAGGAAGTTGACGTAGGTAAAGGGAGTGTTTTAACACCCAAACCAAAACTGACCACATCGGTTGTTCGTAGGCCAGCCCAGCTTCAAAAACGGTCGTGCAGGGGCCACCCAACCTCGCACGCACCTGCTGGCAGCACCACGTGCGTCTGTTTACCACTGTCCTGGCATGGATCTGACACTCCGTGCTTCACCACGTTGCTGATGCCAAGGCCCAAGGCGCGCACTGACACACACTGTTTGCCGCTCGATCTGGAGCTGATTTCAGGGGGGGGCTGAATCTTTAAGCAATAGGCAGAGTGGACCTGAGGGGCTCTTAGAAGTCGCAGTGAGAACTGGTCTTAAACATTAATAGCATTAAGGCAGGTGCCCAGTTAACACCCTCCCACCATCTGTATATTGAATAGAATTTATATTTGTCGTTAAAATTGTTTCTGATGACAATTTGTGCATAATTGGAGACTTGCTAATTTGGGCTGGTTTTTGGGCTGGAACTGGTCTGATTGGGCTTATTTTGGGCTTATATTTGAGCAGCTTTGGGCTTGGGACGGGTCTAAAAATCTGGCAACACTGATCTCAATCAGACTGTTTACTCTGATAGTTCGGTGAGACATGCGACCAAGCACGAGTTTCAATCCCTCGGTGAAGATGCGTGACAAAGCACGAGCTTCAATAGTCAACAAACATGCGTAAGTCGCACTATGGATCAATTCAGAAGATAAATACCTTACATTCACTAGCCGGTTTACAAGATGCCTTAGAGTTCTCCTTTACCTCACCGCAAGAGTTGTAAACCGCACACTGCTACTCACAACAGTGTAAAGCAGGTCGCTGATAGTTCGGTGAGACATGCGACCAAGCACGAGTTTCAATCCCTCGGTGAAGATGCGTGACAAAGCACGAGCTTCAATAGTCCACAAACATGCGTAAGTCGCACTATGGATCAATTCAGAAGATAAATACCTTACATTCACTAGCCGGTTTACAAGATGCCTTAGAGTTCTCCTTTACCTCACCGCAAGAGTTGTAAACCGCACACTGCTACTCACAACAGTGTAAAGCAGGTCGCTGAAGCAGGCAATGTACAATCGTCATTTGTGGATCCTCCCTTCAGTTCAGATTCCATCCTCGTCGCGAAATGTAGTAGTAAAAACGCTCCACAAGTTACAATTGTGAGGAAGCTTTATTGGAGCATCCACTAAAGTCTCAACTCCAGCAGCAACTGCCTTTACACACATTTGGAATTAAGAACCCAACTTCCATCTCAACACATGACATAACAAAAGCTAGCTGCTAAGTGCATTACAGTACATTACAGTGCACCCAAACTGTGAAGAACTAGGAATTCTTCACATCTAACATTCTTCTACATTACTACACTAGTCCTCCCAAAATAGATCACAGAAACTATGTTCTAGCTGGAGTACCTGCTTCCAAACTAGGTCCCGTCAAATGAGTCAGGCTGCTTCCATCCTAGCTCCCGTCAAATGAGTCAGGCTGCAGCCAGACCCATCTCTGGCAGCAAAAGATTAACCACAAAACTATTTTAATAACCTCCTAGAACTTCACTAGCTTCTCATTGAAGTCACAATCAATTTCAAAATCGCATTCATCATCTCAGTAAACTAGACTATTTACTCTCATCAAAAGATCCAGCCACCACAAAATCTTGCAAAGCTCACTGGGGCTCATGCTTGAATCCAAATGTTTCCAGACAAGGGGAGCAGCTATCTTCTCCAGGGCAGCCACCTGGGTTTGCAACCTCTTGCCTTTAAACATCAGACTTTCTGAATCTCTTCTAAACTTCAGAAAAACTGAAAATGCTCATATTTGACTTAACCTGAACTAAATATGTTACATTAACTACTTCTATTACCAGGAGAATTCCCATTTACTCCTTTGCTCCTTAAAGAATCTTTCCTGTTGCCTTTCTTCTCACACTCTCCCCTCCCTTATCTGCCTATTCCCTCTTCCTCAGCATTCCATAATCCTTTCTTTGTATTTTTCCTCTCCTTCCTCTTCTCTCTTCGTTAACTGCACTTTTCTTACCACCTCCCACTCTTTACTTGTTTCCTTCTCTCTAGCACAATTCTACTTCTCACCTCACATGATCCAATTTCAGCTCTTTTACGTGTTTACCTCGTTTCAACTTCTACTTGAGTTGGTATTGCACCGTGTTTCTTTTTAGCTAGTTAGCCATTTTATGTCTGACTGCATTCTTTGTTGACTGAGGTCTTACTTCACTCAGTTTCAAATGCAGGGTGCTTACTAGTATGAGTGTGCTTTATAAGAACGTATAAATATATACAAAAAACCATGTTCAAAGCCAAGCACTGAACTATCAAGCCCGATGGAAAGAAGAAATGAGAAAACTCCTTTGGCAAAACCAACTATACACATTATACTCCACAAACATTTTCTAAGCCTGAACTCACTTACCTTTCAAGCTAACACAAACCATTTCAAAACATAACATTGAATGCATTATCTACTAACCATGAACAAACACCAGCAAAACACATACTATTAAATTCTAATTTGTAGAATTTAATAGATGATCTTTCCCAATATGGATGTACAGAACACAAAGATAGAGAATACGCTGCCATAAAAATGGTGGCTGGCACCATACATATGCAAGATAACACTAAAGAAATATTTTTTTTTAAAAACCTCTTCAATGTAATAAGGAAGTCTCCTTCTACTGTGCCCAATATTTACACACGTGTTGCGCTTCCTTGAAAAGTACCAAATAATTATCTTACATTTTCTTTTTTGTATTCTAACCCAATCCAAGATCAAACTATTGGCTGTGCCAAAGCCTTTTAATGAGATGCATATGGATGCTTGGTCATTTGTAGTAGGGTTTCTGTTCAAGAAATCTAATCCAAGATGGCTGCTGATGCATCATGATGCATGAAGGCTATTTGTATTTACCTTTCTAACATGGCAATCAAAAAAAGTGTGAACAAAAAATAAACCACAAAAAACTGAAACAAGCAGCCGGGTGGCAATTTTCAGCAGCTGGACCCCTGTAACAAATGAAAACAAAAAAAGGAAAATAAATAAAATAAGAAAACACACAGAAGCCAGACAGGGAGTGTGAGAAGTTGGCCTGATATGTAGTGCTCACTATTCTAGTGATCACTGTGTATCATTCCAAACGACCCTTATTGATGATTGGTTGTAAGTCAACCTTTTAGACCAGCTATCCTAGTAGCGTGGATACGAGCAGTCTTTAGGCTAAACTCTAGAGGGCGTGTTAAGCCAGCTGTTTACCATCACATATACCCCTTGAACACCAAGTGAAAGGACACCACACAAGTTGTTATGAAAATAAAAGGATATTTATTTATAACAAGACTACCCTGGCTCTTTATGAGTCAGGGAGCTAAGCACACTACAAAACTCTTAGGAAAATACTTCAGTTGCACAATTTACACAAATGCCCGAGGGGCACGAGAAACCATCTACACTAACAGTGAAATGCGAATGGTTAGAGTCTGGAGGTACTGATTCCGGAGTGATCCGATCAGTGGGACTAAACGAAAAAGGAACTGGACACTTGTAGAGCGAACCTGCGATGGAGCACCGAGATGCTCGAGTTACCTAGCCCGGAGGCTGCGGCTGCGTGAAGTTCGGCAAGATGTCGGGAGTCCTCGTGTAGTCTCAGGAGCCTGAAAGAAGAAGTTGCTGGCAGGCGACCAGTGACGATGTTCGGAGCGATCCAAGCCTGGATCGGTGATGACGGAAACCTGAAAGCAGAGGGGACTCAGTTCTCAACCGCTAGCCAGCGATCGTGTGGGTACCAGGAGGGTACCGGCTGAAGTCACCTCGACCAGGTGAGTGGGTGACGTCGGACTCGGCTGTTCCTCGGACCAGGAGGCGCGGCGGCGACCAGGATGGAGGGCGAGCTGTCCCACGAAGGTGTCTCCTGTCGATGATGCGGGGCCCAGGCAGGGGCAGCGGATCTTGGCAGTGGCAACCCAAGCGGGGGAGTCAAGATGGCGTCGGGAGTGGACCAGGAGGGTCCGTGGTACTCCTCTGTTGAAACAATCGTGGTGCGTCGTGAAGAGGGCCACAAGCCGGTCGGCAAGTGGTCGAACAACGCGGTGAACAACAAGGAGCGGAAGGGCCCCCACGCAGATCTCGGGGATGCTGGGGAGGCAGACTTCGATGCTGGAGCTGCTCAGGGTTAGGGCTTCTCAAACCCTAGGTGCACTCACTCGAGGGTCCCTCGGTGGGCGTGCTAGATAAGCGTCGTGCAGGTTCTGAAGATAGCCGGTCCCGCAGGTCTCGTCACACCTACGACTCTCAGCTGGGCTGATGAGGTAGGTAAAAGGTCAGAGATGGCAGGGACTCGGGTCTCGTCGAGCTGGGCAGTCTTGATCCGTAGGAGAGACTTACAGCAAACCGCAAGCGCTTAGATGGTGCCTGCTGGTGCAGGGTGGCTACTCCTTAGCCACAAGGGAGAGTCTTCAGAAATAGTCAAGAGTTCCTTTCGTGGAAAGTAGTTCGTGATTCGGAGTTATCCGATTATCTGATTATCCAATTTGGGAAGGGGACTCGCTCCTACCTTTATTCTAAGAAAAGGGGCTGGCCCGTGACTAGGTTCTACCTATGGGTGGAGCCAGGAGGGGGGTGGTTACACCCCTGTCCTTTGTCCGGCTTCGCGCCAGCTCAGGGGCTGGAGTGCCCCCGAAACTGGTTTGAGCCGGGCTATGCACAGTGAGCACCGGGGTGCCACTGGCAATCACCTTCCTTTCAGCCCTGCCTACCTGGGATACACAAACCCTGTCTGGGATGGTGCTAACACCGCCCTCGACAGGAAACCCTTTGTCCAAGCTCCCTTTGCTGGAAGGTCCCCCAGCAGCAGGAGGTCAGACTTGTGTCTGGTGGCAGCATCCATTTTGTGATGCTGAGGCTTGAGTCAACTTTAACCGGGGTTCAAGGTTACTTCCATGTCGTGTCCCTCTAAAAGGGGGGAATGCTAACCCCGTCGCCGGGGCTGGCGAGGGGTTCGTATTCCCATTCGTATGACACCTTACTCGACATGTATAGGTGAGGTGAGGCCAAAGTTAGCAATTGCATTAAAAGTAGTTGGCCCGCGTCACCATGGAACGGCTATTAGGACTTGGTTCCGCAAGCCGTCGACGGGCTCAGCTCGCGCCAGAGCACCGTCCCACATGATTCCCTGCACTCTGCCTTCAGGATTGATAAGGCCTGCTATAGGAGTGACTGATAGGAATCCATGTGTCCATTTTTAGGGTTTAGGTTGTGGTAAATAATTTAATTACCGGGACTTAATTTGATACAGAAACATAATAAAATAGCTCAGTAAATAAGAGGCAGAATCCGTGGTATTAGAGGTTCGGAATGGGCTTTATTCCAATGGTCGATTATAATCGGTTGCTCCAAGTTCCATCACCACGAAGGTTCAGGAAGTGAAGTACATACATTATTGATAATTATTCACTTTTATACAATAGGCATTACAGTGAAGCCAATGCAAGAGGCGTAACAATTGATAGCAAAGATAACATTTCACATGCGTAACTGAAGGAGGCGTAATTGGGTGTAACAAGGAAAACGTCATTGGTTATGATGTCACATATGGGTGGACCTATGAAATAATTTCGCAATGTCAGCAGAAATACTTGGCAGAGATGCGCGCGCAGCAGTATGACGTGTAATTGACGTGCAACTAGGGGGTGAAGGGGACTTGACATTTAACTCTACATGTGGCGACAGAAGTCTGGAGGGTCAAGTCAACCTAATCCTAAATCATATCTAACATCCTATGTTTAAAGAACTATGTTATCCAAAAGAGAGGTCTTCTTAGAGTAGAATCTTATTCTATACTGACTATACTGACTGTTAGTGCGTGTACAAGCGTCTAAGTGTCTACACTAGATGCGAGGGTAGAAATCTTCCATAGTAATAGGGCTATGAATTACTTGCATAAAGACAGAGAAGCCGGGCCTTTGCTCGGTAGCTGGCAGAATGTTTACTTAAACTACTAGACAGGAATGCATCGGGCAGGGAACGGAGCAGATAATTTCGAAGGTGAAATACAGTTTCTTGGCAGGCAACAGGCTGATGTCAGGCTTCGTGAGCCGCGCAGGGAATGAGACAAAGTTCATGGTCACAGATGCAGGCTCAGACTGGAGCTTCAGAGGCAGAAAGCAAGAAAAACTTGATGACAGAATCAGGGCCTACTTGCCTGGACTGTAAAATGGCATAAGTGAACCATATAAAGCCGGTGGCCTTTCATACTTAGGAATGGAATATCCGGCCTATTCATGGCGGATCTGAAAGAGGACATGTTGACGGTGGACGCACATGGGTTTGCGTCTTCATAACTGAAACTGGAGGGAGCATACATGTACTCGTGATTCATACATGAAACCGTTGGGGTCCAAGATAGGGGACATAACTGATCAGAAAAATCCATATTTCCACATTCCCTCCTTGTCCCCTACTTGCCCGTCAAGAGATATCAATCTTCATCAATCCATTGATCTGTTCATATAGCATCATTTGTTCTTCTTTTTTCTTCTGGGACGAATGAGATCTTGGTGCTGGAATACACGATGTGGCACACAGACCACATATCGCTGGTCCACATTGTAGGCATAGACAGCAACTGAATAGTATGAGAAAGCCAATACCTAGGAAGGATAGGACCTTCCATCCAAAGGTAGATAATACATTCCAAAACCAACCGGACCAAGTCCAGGTGCCTGGATTCTGGTGTATCTGGCTTACAATCTTATGAAGGCGAGTTATGGCTTTATATACAGATGGCGAATTTTCTGGTATGAAAATGCAACAACTTGATCCGATGACCCTACAAGCTCCGCCCCTATCGGCCAGGATGACGTCAAGGACAAGACGATTTTGAAGCACAACAATCCGCATAGCAGACTGCTCTTCTGTTAAATTGCCTAAGGCGGAAATAGTTTCGTTCAAAACTGCTTCAAGGGTTCTGGTTAATCTACGTATCAGCTTACTATTAGTAACTGTACCTATATAGGGAAAGAGACCTTTCTTGAAATCTGTGTATTTTTCCCATGCTGTTTCAGTGTAATCGACTATCGGGAGATCTCTCCTTACTCTATTATATACTAAATGAGTATTTTTGTGATAATCAGGAGGAGCTAGGAAAACAGGTGGCAAAAGAAATCCAATGTAGCAGGTACCATCCCAATCTAGAGGCAAACGTACATATGCCGTCTGACCACATATAAAATAGGAATGGCGGGAAGCTCTAAATGTAGACTTGCCTTGATCACTAAATTCTACTACAGTGGTGCATCTACTATGGCCCATATGTATGGAACCATTCTTTCTTACACATAATTCACCTTTTACTGGAAATATTGACATAGCGGGCAAAATTGGAGTAGCTTCGGATTCGACATTTAGGATCATAAGATTAAGCGTAATATTACCTAATCCATACACTTCATTTTCTAGATCAGTTCCTGTTCTCTGGGGAAATCCCTCCTTGTTAGGATAGCAGACCTTAAGTAAAACTAAATTCAAATTTCCCCATACCCAGTTGTCTTGATAAACTGCAGAATTTGAATCTAAGGAATTAATTAAACTAAACCATGCTCCACAGGAGCCGTTGTGTGTGAACGGGTATGGAAAAAGAGGTAGAATTCCTTTATAGTTCTGATAGGGAGGGAGTCGGCCACATATCCAACAATTTGTAGCATTGCTAACCTGATGGGAATGATGTAACATACTAATAAACGTGTTATTGCGCAGCGCAAATCTATAAGACAACTCAAGCGGAGGTAATTCACTAAAAGAATGTTCAGCAGTAACATTATAAACGTGTCTAAAAATAGGGTAATATATATGCAACAATATACTTGCAGTAATTATTAAAAGACTTAAGGAAAACAAAATTAATAACGTCACTGTACAATGACTACGCAGTGATTTACAGTACGCCTGTCGTTTCAACATTTTTCGGGTGCATTCTCTATTCAGGTCCAAGGGATACATGTCAGAGACAATTCAACCGCTTCACCTCGGAGAGGACTTAAACAATCAAATTGCTTGACTGATTGGACCTGAGTTTTAGTTTATAAAGTTCGGGATTACTCTTTTCAACAAAAGGAAGTTTTGAGTCAATGGGTGAAGACACACGAGGTGTGGTATTCACATCCGCTGGTAGTCCATGAAATTTCTTGATATGACTTGAATGAATCCAGCCTTTCCTGCCCTCGATCTTCACGGCTGTCCTTGTGGTGAGCAAGACCAATTTCGGTGACTTCCACCTAGGATCCAGCTGAGTCTTTCGATCAAAGTTCCTCACTAAAACGAGATCCCCCGGAATTACGTCATGGGGTTTCACCTCAGTGTTGTCAGGAAAAGCTGCAGCTACCTGTGAACGACAAGATTGTAGTGCAGACATCAAGGAAGCCAAGTAATCTGTCAGCATATTACAGTCAACATCAGTTATTTTGCGTGGTATAGGCGTCCCCCACATATTTGGTGGTCTGCCGAAGATCACTTCATATGGGGATAGCCCTGTTCGAGAGTGTGCTACCATTCTTGTGTAAAAGAGTGCAACTGGTAAGGCTACTACCCAGTCGACACCTTTCTGTCTGCATATTTTGGACAATCTAATTTTCAGGGTCTGATTATGTCTTTCTACGAGACCTGCTGCTTCGGGGTGTCGGACACAGTGGAATTTCCACTGATAGCCTAACAAAAGTGAAACGTGTTTCATTAATTCGGATGAGAACGGCTGGCCGTTATCTGAGTGAACAACACGTGGTAAACCGTATCGTGGGAAGAATTCTCGAACCAACTGTTTGGCAGTAGTCGGGGCCGTGTAATCTGAAACCGGGTATGCCTCCGTCCAACGGGAAAGAGCACAGACAACTACGAGAACATATTTGAATCCTCGACATCGTTCCATCTGGATATAATCTATCTGGAGGACTTCAAAAGGGTGATCAGGAGGCTGAAATCCACCCTGTTCCACGGGAACGCTTTTTCCTGGGTTGAACTGACAACAGATCATACAGGTACGAACTTTTTGTTTGGCTGCTGCTCGTAAATGTTTATTGAACCAAATGTGTTGAATGCTGTCTAGCATAGCTTTTTCTCCTAGATGTGCTGGACTATGTACAGTGTTAATTATAACCTGGACCATTGAATCAGGAAGGAACCACACAGACTTTTCCTTCATCAACCATCCTTGATCCGTTTGGATCCCTCCTAATTCAGTCCATTTCTTTATTTCGTCTGGTGTAGCATGTGTCTGTATATCAATTACGTCAAGAGTAGGATCTTTAACCGTCATACAATGTGTTGGCGTCGGGACTATTGTCTTTGTCATGTCGGATGTTTGAGTTTGAGCAGTCTGTTTAGCTGTTCTGTCAGCTAAATCATTGCCTTGAGAAATGATATCAGTAACTTTCGTATGAGCTTTACATTTCATAATTGATATTGCAGTGGGTAGATGTATTGCGTCTTATAAGGCATGAATGAGGGGTCCGTGCTGAATGTGGGCACCGTGAGAAGTTAAATAACCTCTCTCTCGCCACAGCACGCCGAAGTCATGTACAACTCCGAATGCATAACGTGAATCAGTGTATATGTTGACTTTTTTATTTGTGGCTTGAATACAGGCTTGTGTCAGAGCGACGAGCTCGGCTGCTTGAGCGGACAAGGTATTTATGCAATTTGTTTCAATGATTTCAGTGTCTGTTGTGACTGCGTAAGCGGCCACTAGTTCTCCTGTACCTTTTCTCATACATGAACCATCTACATACAACGTCAGGTCTGGGTCTGACAATGGGACATCGGTTAAGTCTTGTCTGGGTTTCGTCGTGATTGTAATAACTTCAATACAGTCATGGGCTAGTGGGTCTGTTCCGATTACAGGTAAAAGTGTGGCAGGATTCAATGTGTTACAACGTCTGATTTCTATATGTGGCTGAAACAATGTTAGTTCATACCCTGTAAGTCGTGCTATAGTCAAGTGTTGTGTTTGCGTTCGATTCACAAGAACCTCTACTGCATGTGGTACTTGAACTGTCAATGGATGTCCTAACACTATAGCATCGCTTTGTCTGATTGCTAAAGCTGTCGCTGCCACTGATTTTAGGCACGCAGGCAGAGCCTGAGCTACGGGATCTAATGTACTAGAAAAATAAGCACATGGTTTGTGTGCTCCTGCTTGTTCCTGTGTGAGTACTGACAAGGCAGTGCCTTCGCGTTCTGTAACAAAGAGTGTAAACTGTTTACTGTAACATGGTGTTGCTAAAACAGGTGCTTGACATAAGGCTGTCTTTAAGCTTTCAAAAGCTTGTGTATGTTCCTGAGTCCAAGGGAGAACAGTCGATGTGGCTGCCTCCTGTGTTGTCAACTGAATGAGTGGTTTTGCTAGAAATGCATACTGAGGGATCCACTGTCTACAATATGAAGTGAGGCCTATGAAAGCCCGTACCTCCTTTTGTGTCTTGGGTATTGGCATGTTAGCTATTAACTGAATGCGGTCGGGTGTAAGCTGCCTTCCCTCCTTGGACAGTGAGTGTCCAAGATAAACAACTCGCTGGACACAGAATTGCAGCTTAGAAGGGGACACCTTGTGCCCCTTTTCGGCTAGAAATTGTAAAACTGTCAGTGATGCTTTCTCACATTCGGGTTCGCTTCTAGCGGTGATCAGCAGATCATCGACATATTGAAGCAGGGCAGTGTTGACTGGCATGTGGATACTGTCGAGTTCTCGTTTCAGTGCTTGGCTATAGATGCTGGTGCTTTCTGTAAATCCTTGAGGTGCGCGTGAGAATTTGAAGCTACGTCCATTTAAACTAAATCCGAACAAATATTGGCTTTCCGGATCTATTGGGACGCTGAAAAAGGCATTTTTGAGATCAATTACAGTAAAGAATGTTGCTTCGGAATCAATAGCTGTCAGTAATGACGAGATATCTGGGACCACAGGAAATTGTGGCACAATGCATTTGTTCAATTCGCGCAAATCAATAACCAATCGATATACTGGCGGGGCCTTCGGATCTGTTCGTTTTAGAATCGGAATTATCGGTGAATTACATACATTGGAGTCTGTTTCTACAACCACTCCTTGGGCAATGAGCTCGCCAATGATTTGTAGTAAAGCCACTACAGCATCTGGTGGTAACTTGTATTGCCGCATTCGTGGTAGTACCACTCCTGCCTTTAGTGTAACTCGATATGGTGTAATATTCATGCAACCAACATCAGTAGGGCCTTGTGCCCATAGATGTGTAGGTAAAGTCTGCAGTCGGGGATCCATGTCCCGAGACACATAGTGACCTTTGAAATCCCGTAAAAACAATCTTACTCCTTCCGGAGAACAACATATTATAGCTCCTAGAGCTTTCAGTGTTTTTATACCTAACAAGTTTTCTGGACATGATTTAGTAAGCAATAAATCTGTAGTTCGGGTCAAAGGTCCTATCGTAAGTGGAAGAGGCTGTGATACTTCATTAACAATAGGTTTTCCTGAAAAACCAAGGGAAATATTCTGTGAGCCTGAGAGGGGTGCCCCTGGAACTTCACTACGTTTTATGGTTGTTCGACTTGCCCCTGTATCTAGTAAAAATTTTCTATCTTGACCTAATAATTCACTATGTACATAAGGTCCTTCTTGGTCTACAGGGACCTCGATAAGGGGTAAGTCAACTTCCCTCTCTAGGCTGTTTCATGCATATCGTTGATAATCGGGATAGTCATACTGTGCGGTCTGGTACAGCTGTCGTGTCGTGGTTTGTGTGGCAGCAACAGGCAGCGCAGGTGCAGCTGGCACAAACTGTATAGACTGTTGTGGAGCTGGCATGGACTGTGCATGCTGCAAGGCTCCTTGTTCATTCTGATCCTGTCTAAGTGGCCGTGGTCTTTCTTTTGTAATACCTGTGGCGATATTACGCTTCAGGACTGGACAATCGTGTACATAATGACCTGGTTGTTTACAATAGTTGCATGTCCCTTTTACAGGTCCTGCTGAATCACCGGAATGTGTCGTACCCTTTTTATGTCCTTCAGCTGGAACTGTCTGGGAGACTAGCATTTTCATTTTCGTGTCTTTCATGCGTCTTTGTTCATGATCTTGTTCCTCTCTAATTCTATTGTGATGATACTGTAACATTTGTAACATTTGTGATGGGGTATTACCTTGCCAGGTACTCTCGAATTTTAATACTCTATTCTTCACTTGGGGCAAGGAATTTTCGACTAATTTTGTCACAAACAGATGTGGGTATGATTCGCTACTTGCTTTTATGCCACTATTTATACCAAAACATTTTTCAAATCGTGCATAGAAATCACTAGTGTCTTCATCTTGCTTTTGTTTACAGGCTGAAATTGCACCCCAGTCTTCCTTTTTCGTGGTTAATAAACGTGGCAGTACCTGTACTAGTAAACCTGGTAGTGCTTTAGTTTTGTCCCCAAGCCCTGAACCTGGACCTCGGGCCTTTTCTTCATTTTCTAATGCTGTCCAGTCTATCTTTTGGTCTCCCACCTCCCACTCTTTTTCCTTGAGTTTTTCATAAATGCCAGCAGGCATTAATACCTTTAATATCGTCATAATGTCGGGATAGGTATACTCTCCCATGAGTAACATGTCTTTAATTTCTCGGTGGAAACCCGCTGGGTCTTTGTCATGACTGGGTACCACTTTCTTCATTTCTAACAATTCTATTTTCGATATGGGCGTATATACAAATACACGTTTAAACTCATTGTCCTCGCCCTTTATTGGGTGTACTTCTCGTAAAGGATTCTGTCTGTCCATGTAATACATCGGTCTTTCCTTAATGGGCAGTGAGACATGTTCTGGACATACGAAAAGAATGTACTGCTTTCTTGATTCTAGTATTTCTTTAATTAGCTTAGTACCTGAACCTCTCCATCTATTCGTGAGTAATTCAGTCAATATATCAGGTAAGGGACCAGGATCTGAATGTTGGCTTTTATATAGTATAAGAAGTTGTTGAATCATATAAATCCCAGCTAAACGCTGTTCATCTGGGGTGAGATTCAAAAATGTGTGTGCTACTGTATCATCATCATACTTTCCGGGACTGTCAACCCAATGAACGGCTGACCTGGCTAATTCTTGTTCATCCATAGAATCGAGAAAATGATAACCCCTTCGTTCTCGCAATAATTTGTCAGCGGCTTGGAACGAATGCTCGGGGGACCTTATATTTATTATAGGTGTTTGAAAATTCCTGTTATTTTCTAGACATATCGGACGTATCGGGTCAGTAAGACATCTAGTACTATTACAAGATCTTCCTCTACCTACATAGGCTATGGTTTCTGACTGTCCTGTGGGCAGTCCTGATCCTTCCTCCTCCTCATTTTGTTCAAACTGGTCTACCGCTAATCTCTCTTCGTGTAGGCGTTCTATTTCTTTACGGATCTTTCGGCACATGGCTATTATACAGTTTTGCTTATCATGTCTCCCTTCTGATATATTCTGGCTCCATCTGGTAAGAATTTGCATTGCTTCCGGGTCTACCCCCGGTCGGTCTTGATTTCTGATCACACAATTTATAAGGAAACGTAACAGTTCCCCCTGTATCTCCACTTTCTGGTATTCCATAGCTCTGTTAATACATTCTGAATCTCGCCCTGTTTGGACAAAATGATATATATTATCTAGGTGCGCAGTCATTCCTGGTAACTTCCCTAAATACACCGCGGCTCGTCTGATACGTAATGATGCCAGGGTCATTTCGTCCTCTTTTCCGGGCACAGGGTCATATCTACAATCTATAAGAAGTTCCTTAAGCGTACGGGCATTTATGAGTTTGGGGGTACGTGAATGTGCAGATTCTTGAAAGGTAAGTTTATTTATTCTGGGTGGCGTAGAAAAAATGTTGGTAGCACCTCCCGTAGCCCCATCTGGGGTATCGGGCGTGAAAGGATTCGTTGAACGCGATACAGCAACTATAGGTGTGGGCACAGCTATAGAAGTAGCTGTAGGAACAGATGTAGAACCAGATGTGCTTGCCGGAACTTGTGTCGGAATTTGTTGCTGTAGAGATACAGATACTGGATCTCGGTGTTGAACCTCCCTGGCAGGCGGTCTATGTGGGGCGGGGTTAGCATACTCGGGAGCTGCGTCATCTAAATATGAGGAAAGAAAAACATCTTCTGCGGTTCTAGGATGCCCCTTGGGATGTACCTTTATTGGAAATAATGGGGGTGGCAAGTCTTTTGGTATCCCCGCAGTAGCCTTAGGTAATCCCTCGGCCAGAAGGGGATACATACCCTTCATAAGGGCATGTCTTTGTCTGTCTACTTGTTCTGATTTCACTCGTGCACCTTCTTCAATTAATAGATTTTCTCGGACTTCATTTGAATTCTCTTTACTCTTCTCTTCCTGTCTACGTGCTTTTTCTGTACGTCTATACGATTCTTTACGCCATAATTCAATGGCGTCTTTCTGTGATTGTCTAGCTTTCTTTTTCCATAATTCTTCCTCTACTTTCACGATGCACTCTGCATCCCAGGTCCCAGCCGCGGGCCACCTCTGACTTTCTGGTAATTCCTTAGTGTAGTCTACCCATAAATCAAGAAATAATATAGCGTCTAAGCCGTGTTTATGATACATGAAGTACCCTGGAGTGTCCCTAGGAGGAATAGGAACAGCTTCTTCGAGTACCCCTTTTCTAGTTGTGATCTGTCTTAATTTCGAAAAGAGCGGCATATTGAGAACTGATCTGATACTTGATCTTGAACAAACTTAATACAGTAAACACAATAATGAACAGTCATTCATACCACAATATGCAGAACGTATTAACACATTTAACATTTAACATTTAAGTGAGCACAATGATGATACGATCTAAGGAAACTTAATTACTGAACATAATACTCGGCATTAACTGAATTATTCTGAATTTATATACTAGATATACTAGATATACTGCTAAACAGTACCGATACACTGCTAGAACAGTGCAGACCGGATTTGTGTACCCAAACCCGTCTGGACCGGCACAACTTATGTGCACGCCAGAACGCCTCCCCAGTAATGGTACTCACCGGGTAGCTCGGAACGGAAGGCCTCGGAACGGAACTGAACTGAACTTGAACCGGACTGGACTCGACTCGAACACTTCGGAAACTGGACTCGACTTCGGAAACTGGTGGGCCTCTGTATACCTCGGATCTTGCTCTCTCAGCTAGGCTCTGGTCGGGATACTTCGCACTTCTCACCGCCTCGTCTGGGTGTTGATCGCAGCCTCAGTCGCCCCCGCTTGACCGGAGGGAGATACAGGAAATCCTGCTGGTACGCGTTGTTGTCCGTCCAGCTGTGGCAGGAGACCGGGCCTGCAACGCACCACCGGCGCGTGAGATGAGAAAGTGTCCCTGTTCGGGCGCCAATTATGTGGTAAATAATTTAATTACCGGGACTTAATTTGATACAGAAACATAATAAAATAGCTCAGTAAATAAGAGGCAGAATCCGTGGTATTAGAGGTTCGGAATGGGCTTTATTCCAATGGTCGATTATAATCGGTTGCTCCAAGTTCCATCACCACGAAGGTTCAGGAAGTGAAGTACATACATTATTGATAATTATTCACTTTTATACAATAGGCATTACAGTGAAGCCAATGCAAGAGGCGTAACAATTGATAGCAAAGATAACATTTCACATGCGTAACTGAAGGAGGCGTAATTGGGTGTAACAAGGAAAACGTCATTGGTTATGATGTCACATATGGGTGGACCTATGAAATAATTTCGCAATGTCAGCAGAAATACTTGGCAGAGATGCGCGCGCAGCAGTATGACGTGTAATTGACGTGCAACTAGGGGGTGAAGGGGACTTGACATTTAACTCTACATGTGGCGACAGAAGTCTGGAGGGTCAAGTCAACCTAATCCTAAATCATATCTAACATCCTATGTTTAAAGAACTATGTTATCCAAAAGAGAGGTCTTCTTAGAGTAGAATCTTATTCTATACTGACTCTACTGACTGTTAGTGCGTGTACAAGCGTCTAAGTGTCTACACTAGATGCGAGGGTAGAAATCTTCCATAGTAATAGGGCTATGAATTACTTGCATAAAGACAGAGAAGCCGGGCCTTTGCTCGGTAGCTGGCAGAATGTTTACTTAAACTACTAGACAGGAATGCATCAGGCAGGGAACGGAGCAGATAATTTCGAAGGTGAAATACAGTTTCTTGGCAGGCAACAGGCTGATGTCAGGCTTCGTGAGCCGCGCAGGGAATGAGACAAAGTTCATGGTCACAGATGCAGGCTCAGACTGGAGCTTCAGAGGCAGAAAGCAAGAAAAACTTGATGACAGAATCAGGGCCTACTTGCCTGGACTGTAAAATGGCATAAGTGAACCATATAAAGCCGGTGGCCTTTCATACTTAGGAATGGAATATCCGGCCTATTCATGGCGGATCTGAAAGAGGACATGTTGACGGTGGACGCACATGGGTTTGCGTCTTCATAACTGGAACTGGAGGGAGCATACATGTACTCGTGATTCATACATGAAACCGTTGGGGTCCAAGATAGGGGACATAACTGATCAGAAAAATCCATATTTCCACAAGGTGTAGGAATACTACACCTACAGCAACGGGTGATTACACCACGTGGCCCCAGCTGTCGTGCAGCCAGTTGTGTCAGATTTGGGCGGCCATTCCAGGGGTGGCATAATACATGCTTCAGCCCCTGGTAGGCCCTGGGTACACCGATGCCCTGGATACCTGTGGTATGCTGAGACAGGGACTGACAAGGCGGCCCAGTTCCAATTAGTGGATGCACCTAATGTACATGTGATAATTTCGAGAGAGAACAGCTAGGCTGTGGGTCTGATTGGCAGGCCCACAGCCGGGGAAAGTCGTAAACCAATGAAGCAAAAGCAAAAAATCTGGGTGATCATAGGATTGCAGACCCTACTCTCCTACATGACCCCCCCCCCCAAACTTTGGGACAATAAGCTAACCTTGACCAGGTGAGTCTTCTTGCTCTAAGTGGAAATACCTGGAGAGCCCATCTGCATTGCCATGATCAGTGCCAGGTCTATGCTCCACTGTGAAGTCCATCCCCTGTAGGGAAATGGACCACCTAAGTAGTTTGGGGTTTTCACCCTTCATTTGATTTAGCCACAAGAGGGGCTTATGGTCGGTCTGAATCTTGAAGTGAGTGCCAAACAAGTATGGCCTCAACTTCTTCAGGGCCCAAACCACAGCAAAGGCCTCCCTCTCGATAGCTGACCAATTCTTCTCTCTGGGGGTCAGCCTCCTGCTAATAAAAGCTATGGGCTGGTCATGACCATCAAAATTCAGTTGCGATAGAACAGCTCCCACACCCAGCTCCGAAGCGTCTGTTTGGACAATGAATAGTTTGGAGTAGTCTGGACTCTTTAGGATAGGTGCTGTGCACATGGCCTGCTTTAGGTTATCGAATGCCTTCTGACAGCTTGCTGTCCACTGAACTTTTTTTGGCATCTTTTTACTTGTCAGGTCGTTTAGCGGGGTCACAATGGATCCATAATTTCTGACAAATTTCCGGTAATAACCAGTCAGGCCCAAGAAAGCTCGAACCTGAGTCTGGGTGGTTGGAGGAGCCTAGACCTGGATGGCCTGTATTTTGCTCTCCAATGGTTGAACCTGGCCTCCACCTACAAGGTGGCCCAGGTATACAACCTGTGTCTGCCCTATCTGGCACTTGGTGGCCTTGATAGTGAGGCCTGCCTTCTGCAGGGCCTCTAACACTTTCCTCAGGTGGACCAGGTGATCCTCCCAGGTGGAGCTAAAGACAGCGATATCGTCCAGATACGCCGCACAGAAGTCGTCCAACCCAGTGAGAACTCGATTCACCAGCCTTTGGAAGGTGGCAGGTGCATTTTTCAAACCAAAGGGCATTACCACGAACTGATAATGCCCACCCGGGGTAGAAAATGCTGTTTTGGGCTTGGCCTCCTCAGCTAACCTGATTTGCCAATACCCAGCTGTCAGGTCAAACGTACTTAAGTAGTTGGCCGAGGCCAACCGGTCGATAAGTTCGTCTGCTCTTGGTATCGGGTGGGCGTCAGTCTTAGTGACTGCATTGAGACCCCTGTAGTCCACGCAAAACCTCATCTCTTTCTTACCGCCCTGGGTGTGAGGTTTCGGCACGAGCACTACGGGACTAGCCCAGGGGCTGTCCGAGGGTTCAATGACTCCCAGCTCCAACATTTTCTGCACCTCTGTCTTGATGCAGTCTCTGACATGATCAGGTTGCCGATAGATTTTACTCTTTACGGGCAGACTGTCCCCAGTGTCGACCTCATGGGTACACCACTTGGTCTGACTGGGTGTCAGAGAGAACATATGTCGAAAGGATTGAAGAACCTGTTTACAATCCTCTTGTTGATGTCCAGAGAGGCTGCCACAAAAGACAACACCATCTACTGATCCATCGTCAGGGTTCTGAGAGAGCAGGTCTGGGAGAGGGTCACTCTCCTCCTCCTGTCCCTCATCTGTGGCCATGAGCAAGCCCATGCCCTCCCTGTCGACATATGCCTTGAGCCTGTTTACATGGAGCACCCTGTGGGGGCTCCGGGGAGTTCCCAGGTCTACCAAGTAGGTGACCTCTCCCTTTTGCTCAATGATCGTGTGGGGCCCAGACCATTTGTCTTTGAGTGCTGCTGGGGCCACTGGCTCCAGCACCCACACCTTCTGTCCAGGCTGGTACACAGTCAGGACAGCCTTTTGGTCGTGCCAAGCTTTCTGTAATTCTTGGCTCGCCTCCAGGTTTTTAGACGCCTTTTCCATGTACTCCGCCATCCGCGAGCGGAGACCGAGCACATAGTCCACAATGTTTGATGCCGGCTTTCTGAGAGGTCTCTCCCATCCTTCCTTTACCAAACAAAGGGGTCCCCTTACAGGATGTCCGAACAGAAGCTCAAAAGGGCTGTAGCCAACCCCCTTCTGCGGGACCTCTCTGTAGGCGAACAAGAGGCAGGGTATCAGGACATCCCATCTCCGCCGAAGCTTTTCAGGTAGCCCGTGAATCATCCCTTTTAGGGTCCTGTTGAATCTCTCAACAAGCCCATTGCATTGTGGGTGATAGGGTGTGGTGAACTTGTAGTTGACACCACATTCCTTCCACATAGCAGTCAGATATCCCGACATGAAGTTTGCACCTCTGTCTGAGACGACCTCCTTAGGGAAGCCCACTCTGGAGAACACTCCAAGTAGGGCCCGTGCCACCACAGGTGCTGTAGTGGTCCTAAGGGGAATAGCTTCAGGATACCTGGTGGCGTGGTCCACCACCACCAGTATAAACTTGTGCCCTGATGCTGTCTGGGGTTCCATTGGTCCGACAATGTCGATCCCCACTCGTTCAAAGGGTACCCCCACCACTGGTAGTGGTATGAGGGGGGCCTTTGTCGTGCCACCTGACTTACCACTGGCTTGGCAAGTGACACAGGAGCGGCAAAACTCCTTCGTATCTTCGGACATGTGGGGCCAGTGAAAGTGTGGAACAATTCTGTCCCAAGTCTTATTCTGGCCTAAGTGACCTGCAAGGGGAATCTCGTGGGCCAAGGTGAGAAGGAAACCTCTCAGAGACAAGGGGATGACCAGCCTCCTGGTCGCACCAGGTTTGGGGTCTCTTGCCTCAGAGTACAGGAGTCCATCGTCCCAGTACACTTTGTGGGTACCTGTGGCGTTCCCTGCAGCCTCAGCAGCGGCCTGCTGTCTGAGGGGTTCAAGTGAGGTGCAGTCTAACTGTGCCTTCCCCAGGTCTTCCCTGGAGGGTCCCCCTGAGCCCAGAAACTCAACCTGACCAGGTTCAAGCTCTTGCGGCTCAGTTTCCCTCAGTTCTTTAAGGTCAGCCTCCTCGGAGACTTGATCCACGACCTGGGGCAAGGGGGAAGGCGAAGCCTTACCCTTACTGCTCCTTTTCTTGGAAGGTGTCTGGCCCGTTCTTCCAGGATCCAGCACCTGTTCAGTGGGGCATCTTTTGGCCTGTGACCTGGTCACAGCAAGGACATGTGCTGGCAAACCTAACATTTCCATGTGAGTCCTCTGCTCCACTTCTGACCATTGTGACGTTTCCAAATCATTGCCCAACAGACATTCTACGGGGAGGTCTGAACTAACCACAACCTTTTTCGGGCCACTTACCCCTCCCCAGGAGAAATCAACAACTGCCATACTGTGATTGGTAGTGACGTTGCTGGCATTGGTCACTAGGTAACTGGTACCTAGCATGATCTGTCCAGGGTCCACGAAGTTAGGCGTCACCATGGTGACACTGGCACACGTGTCCCTGTAGGCCTGAGCCACTCTTCCATTTATCAAAGGTGTCTGTCTGTATTTGCCCAAAGTATTGGGACTGGCATCAGGGGACATATCCATATCCCCGGTACAGACAAGGACGGCCTGAGTGAGCGTGCCGACTAAGTCGTCACTCCCCTCGGTTCCCAAGGTTAACCCAACTAATGCCTTGGGAGGCGCACTACCACTGCTGACTGTACTAGGGGGCGCAGGTGCCTTAGGGGCTGCAGTGGTAGGAGTTTGCCCTCCTTTCTTGGTGCACTCACTAAACCAGTGAGTCTTACTTTTACAGTATTGGCACCACCTTTTTGACTGGCCTTCTTGAGTCTTCTTCTTCTGTGAAGCCTGACCCCCACCCTCTTTGGTTTGTTGGGGGCCTGTCGAAGACTTCTGGTCATTTTGTTCGTTCTTGTTACCCTTTTGGTCTGCTTTCTTCTGACCACCCTGGTTCTGATTCTGGTTCTGCTTGACCCTTGTTCTGACCCATCTGTCCGCCTTCTTTCCCAATTCTTGGGGAGAGGTCAGATCCGAGTCGACAAGGTGCTGATGCAACAATTGGTTCTGACAGTTGTTTAAAATCTGTTCTCGCATGATAAGATTGTACAATCCTGTGTAATCAGTAACCTTGCTACCCAGCAACCAGCCTTCCAAAGCCTTAGTGGCACAATCGACAAAGTCAGCCCAATCCTGAGACTGAATTTTCTGGGTGTCCCGGAACAGCACCCGGTACTGTTCCGTGGTTAAGCCGAACCCATCAATCAGTGTGTTCTTCAGGACTTGGTAGTTGTTAGCATCCTCAGCTCTTGTAGTGAGGAGCTTGTCCCTTCCTTTACCTTCAAAGGAAAGCCACAGTATAGCTGCCCACTGACTTGGGGGGACGCACTGGACAGTGCAGGCCCTCTCCAAGGCAGTTATCCACTTGTAGATGTCGTCCCCTTGTTTAAAGGGGGGCACTATTTTACTCAGGTGTCTAGTGTCTATACCCCTGTCTTTCTCTCTATTGAGAATGCTGCCACCAGTGGGATCTAACCCACTTAATTTCTGCTCTCGGGCTAAGGCAAGTCTTTCTTTGGCGAGGGCAAGTTCTTCCCGCTCGATCCTTAGATTGACCTCCCGCATCTTCGCTTCATGCTCCCTCCTCTGAGGGGAAGTCATTCCTCTCTGAGAGGGTGCCTGAGAGACATGTGTATGAACCGATCTGCCAGAGCCTCTGGAGAGAGACCTAGCTCGTCCGTTCCCAAGGTTAAGCCTGCTTGAGCGTGGGCCCGGGGCTCCCCCAGTTCCGTTCTCATGCCTGCTTAAGTTGGTCCTTGTAAGCCTGCCGACTACCACTGGACCTTTGTCTGCCTCGTCTCCCGATAACTCGTCCTCGTCCTCCTCCTCTGTGTGGAGGTCGAGGTCTGGGTCACCGAGGGTTCCCTCTAAGGGAGGCATGTTCCCATCTGCACTGGGGGGACCTGGGTTAGAGGACCTCCTAGCATCGTACGCCTCTAAGAGACCTATCAGTATTGCGATGGTAGGGTTAGAACCCTGGTTTAGCTTCCTGGAGGCACACAGTTGTCTCATCTCCTTGAAGCTAAGAGTTGCATATCGTGACACGACCTGTGGAGGGTCACTGACCACTAAGGGAGTCTGCGCAGACTCTCCGTGGATCGACATGCTTTTCTAGTGAGGTGTAAGTGTTGCACCTACCTACACTATGGGTTTACCTACTGATCCCTTGCTAAGAGTTGTAGTCAGGGTGTGCTAAGCCCTGTTACACTACAACAGCCGGTTCAGTAGAACTCGGAGTATTCTAAGTTAAGTTATATGTACCTGGGTACTTATGTGATCTTTCACTGCGATATTCTTAGGATACGTGTGTGGTAAAACAACAGCAAGCTCAAATCCCAACCGCTGCTCACCAATGTGAGAAGTTGGCCTGATATGTAGTGCTCACTATTCTAGTGATCACTGTGTATCATTCCAAACGACCCTTATTGATGATTGGTTGTAAGTCAACCTTTTAGACCAGCTATCCTAGTAGCGTGGATACGAGCAGTCTTTAGGCTAAACTCTAGAGGGCGTGTTAAGCCAGCTGTTTACCATCACATATACCCCTTGAACACCAAGTGAAAGGACACCACACAAGTTGTTATGAAAATAAAAGGATATTTATTTATAACAAGACTACCCTGGCTCTTTATGAGTCAGGGAGCTAAGCACACTACAAAACTCTTAGGAAAATACTTCAGTTGCACAATTTACACAAATGCCCGAGGGGCACGAGAAACCATCTACACTAACAGTGAAATGCGAATGGTTAGAGTCTGGAGGTACTGATTCCGGAGTGATCCGATCAGTGGGACTAAACGAAAAAGGAACTGGACACTTGTAAAGCGAACCTGCGATGGAGCACCGAGATGCTCGAGTTACCTAGCCCGGAGGCTGCGGCTGCGTGAAGTTCGGCAAGATGTCGGGAGTCCTCGTGTAGTCTCAGGAGCCTGAAAGAAGAAGTTGCTGGCAGGCGACCAGTGACGATGTTCGGAGCGATCCAAGCCTGGATCGGTGATGACGGAAACCTGAAAGCAGAGGGGACTCAGTTCTCAACCGCTAGCCAGCGATCGTGTGGGTACCAGGAGGGTACCGGCTGAAGTCACCTCGACCAGGTGAGTGGGTGACGTCGGACTCGGCTGTTCCTCGGACCAGGAGGCGCGGCGGCGACCAGGATGGAGGGCGAGCTGTCCCACGAAGGTGTCTGCTGTCGATGATGCGGGGCCCAGGCAGGGGCAGCGGATCTTGGCAGTGGCAACCCAAGCGGGGGAGTCAAGATGGCGTCGGGAGTGGACCAGGAGGGTCCGTGGTACTCCTCTGTTGAAACAATCGTGGTGCGTCGTGAAGAGGGCCACAAGCCGGTCGGCAAGTGGTCGAACAACGCGGTGAACAACAAGGAGCGGAAGGGCCCCCACGCAGATCTCGGGGATGCTGGGGAGGCAGACTTCGATGCTGGAGCTGCTCAGGGTTAGGGCTTCTCAAACCCTAGGTGCACTCACTCGAGGGTCCCTCGGTGGGCGTGCTAGATAAGCGTCGTGCAGGTTCTGAAGATAGCCGGTCCCGCAGGTCTCGTCACACCTACGACTCTCAGCTGGGCTGATGAGGTAGGTAAAAGGTCAGAGATGGCAGGGACTCGGGTCTCGTCGAGCTGGGCAGTCTTGATCCGTAGGAGAGACTTACAGCAAACCGCAAGCGCTTAGATGGTGCCTGCTGGTGCAGGGTGGCTACTCCTTAGCCACAAGGGAGAGTCTTCAGAAATAGTCAAGAGTTCCTTTCGTGGAAAGTAGTTCGTGATTCGGAGTTATCCGATTATCTGATTATCCAATTTGGGAAGGGGACTCGCTCCTACCTTTATTCTAAGAAAAGGGGCTGGCCCGTGACTAGGTTCTACCTATGGGTGGAGCCAGGAGGGGGGTGGTTACACCCCTGTCCTTTGTCCGGCTTCGCGCCAGCTCAGGGGCTGGAGTGCCCCCGAAACTGGTTTGAGCCGGGCTATGCACAGTGAGCACCGGGGTGCCACTGGCAATCACCTTCCTTTCAGCCCTGCCTACCTGGTATACACAAACCCTGTCTGGGATGGTGCTAACACCGCCCTCGACAGGAAACCCTTTGTCCAAGCTCCCTTTGCTGGAAGGTCCCCCAGCAGCAGGAGGTCAGACTTGTGTCTGGTGGCAGCATCCATTTTGTGATGCTGAGGCTTGAGTCAACTTTAACCGGGGTTCAAGGTTACTTCCATGTCGTGTCCCTCTAAAAGGGGGGAATGCTAACCCCGTCGCCGGCGAGGGGTTCGTATTCCCATTCGTATGACACCTTACTCGACATGTATAGGTGAGGTGAGGCCAAAGTTAGCAATTGCATTAAAAGTAGTTGGCCCGCGTCACCATGGAACGGCTATTAGGACTTGGTTCCGCAAGCCGTCGACGGGCTCAGCTCGCGCCAGAGCACCGTCCCACATGATTCCCTGCACTCTGCCTTCAGGATTGATAAGGCCTGCTATAGGAGTGACTGATAGGAATCCATGTGTCCATTTTTAGGGTTTAGGTGTAGGAATACTACACCTACAGCAACGGGTGATTACACCACGTGGCCCCAGCTGTCGTGCAGCCAGTTGTGTCAGATTTGGGCGGCCATTCCAGGGGTGGCATAATACATGCTTCAGCCCCTGGTAGGCCCTGGGTACACCGATGCCCTGGATACCTGTGGTATGCTGAGACAGGGACTGACAAGGCGGCCCAGTTCCAATTAGTGGATGCACCTAATGTACATGTGATAATTTCGAGAGAGAACAGCTAGGCTGTGGGTCTGATTGGCAGGCCCATAGCCGGGGAAAGTCGTAAACCAATGAAGCAAAAGCAAAAAATCTGGGTGATCATAGGATTGCAGACCCTACTCTCCTACAGGGAGCATCAAAGAATGACGGGGGAGGGGGGGGGGGATGGGTGAGGGTAGAGTTGTGGATGAAAAGAGTATGTGGGAAGACAGGAGCAGGTAAACCAAGTTTTGGAACAGACACTGCGATGCCTATTGACGTCTACTCCTAAGGGTTGGGAAATATTGTTACCTTTCACTGAATTTGCTTACAATACCTCACAGATTTCAGGCACTGGGATTTCCCCTTTTTATTGGTCGACTGGTACGCATCCACATAGGTTACCCAAAGATGATGTGATGCATTCCGAAAATGTACCCATCATATGAGACTTTGTAAAACATCTGGCTGATGGACAACAGCAGGTGTTATCACACTTGCATCACGTTCAGTTGAGTATGGTAAAAGATGCTACCAGTATATATATATATATATATATATATATATATTCTTATCAATTGAAAAAATATGTGGCACTCTCTTTGAATATTTCAGTAGTTTATTCAAATCATCTCTCTCCTCTTTCCCTGCGCCTTTCGACCTTCTCGGTCGTGATCAAGACCGAGAAGGTCGAAACGCGTAAGGAAAGAGAAGAGAGATGATTTGAATAAACTACTGAAATATTCAAGGGGAGTGCCACGTATTTTTTCAATTGATGAGAATATTAGTGCGAAAACTGGTCCTGTTTTCGCCGTGTGCACCAGCTGGATTGTGCGCCCCCCCGCTGAGGACTGTTTTGTTGGATTATATATATATATATATATATATATGCACCCATCCTGAGAGGGAGGGGCATCACAGTGGCGGAACAGGAACAAGCAGGGGAAAGGGCATGGAAACACACGTACTCCCATTGAGTGCCAAATGCAAAATTTAAAAAAATTAAAAAAATTAAAAATAGAGTCCTATGAAGTCAGCAGTGAAAGGATACAAGTCACCCATTTAGAACACTGTGACAGGAATGCTCTTGGGCAGGACAAACAGAAGAATGGGGAGAAAAGCTATCAAATTAAAAGCAAGATACCTTTTTAGGTCTCAACCAATACAGTGAATGTGACAATCTTTTGGTAAAAAAAAACCTATAAAAGGGGGTCACAGCCCACCCCTTACTAACCATAGGTTGGCTTCATCGCCATTAATTTTTAGGTCGAGCCTGGGCAGCGCATGCACTGTTCTGCGAGCATGCTGTATTCAGATAGTGTCTTGAAGCTCCGCCTATACTCCCCCCCACATGTTTCATTGCCTTGTGTCATTGTCCACTGTAAACTGTGGCTGTTCATTGGTCAAAAGGCTTAGTAGTCCCTCCTTAGTACCGCCTGGTCTAATTTTTGTAACCTCCCACGGTGACATACCCGGTTACGTGTGTTGTTTGCTATGTAGGCTTTAATTACAGCCTACAAGCACTATATTCTCGAATAGGTTTGTTCTGCCTGCTGTTGCAGGCAGGACACGCTCTCTAACGCTTTTTAAAAAAAAAAGAATTTATAGCAGACGTTTTTAATTCAATAGGTTTTGCATTTGCGAGAGTTTAACCTATTGGCATTGTAAATGACAATGCCTTTTATTTTATTATCTGTTTTAAAAATAACACATAAATAAAAGGCATCGTCATTTCCAATGCCAATAGCTCACTCTCATAAATGCGAGACCTATTGCATTGCAAATGCTTATTTTGTTTCTCATTGGCCATTGCATTCCATTTCACGTAGTCTTCGGGTGCTTGTCCCGCCCATGGAGCATGGGCCATGTATTGATTGATTTCTATCTAGGAGTCCATCTGCTCGGCACGCTCGGATTAAGGCACTACTTTTGTTTCTCCCTCCCACCTACTGTTTGTTGCCGCAGTTCCTCCGCTCCCCCGTCCAAGCATATTGGTTAAGTCCGCTCCCACCACAGCCCTTTCTGGCAAAACAAGGCAAATTCGCAGAGGAAACAAGATAAAATCAGTTTGTGTTTTAAATCAACGACTCCACAGAATAAGACAAACAACCACCAAATAATCATGGCTATAGTTATGAGAAGCATGCTGGACATCAATCTAAAAAGCATCAATCAGAAAAACACCACAAAGTTTAGTTTGTCCATCTCTTAGCAACTCCAGATAGTACACCCAGGATTTAAATCCCCAGAAACACCAGTCCGGGTCTTTAAAGTAGTAAGGGTTGTAAGAGGTGGCATGGGTATTCGAGGGTTTTTGGCAATTAGAGGGAGCTTTTATTTCAGTTTCAAACAATGTATGTTTCCATGTCCTAAATTAGGCTAACAATAACGTGATGACAAAAGCCCAATCTTTCAAATTCCTACAGAACTTTGGTCTTTTCTGATGCCAAAAAGCATGAACTGCTGTGTGCAGTTTTGGTGTGTGTGTGGGGTACGGCAAGGGATGAGATAGGGTTAATTTTATGCAGCAGATGCTTATCTGAAATGTATCAGAGGGGTTGTTTGAGTGAGTGTGTGTCTCTCTCTGCCTGGGCCCGTATTACCATAAGGGCACACTTTCCCCATTTACACTACTGCACACCTTAAAACAGGTGTGCCGAAGCAAACGGGGAAAGTGCGCCCTATTATGGAAAATACCCTGCACTCAGTGCAGCTGCGAGTTGCGCTGCCCGGCAGCAGCTTTAAGTGAAATACGAAATGTCTGCTTCAAAGCTGCTCCGTGTTTCACAGTGCAGGTGGCACCCACCTGTACTTTCAAAAGGGATTAAAGATACCCTTGCAGGCGGGTGCAGTGGATAACTGCACATGCCTGCTAGGGGACGTCTGAGGGACCATGGCCCGTTGCACCACAGCGGCCATTTCTGTAACTCGGTCCCTGGTCTGCTAAGTAATGTTGAGCACAACTGGAGGTGGGACATTTTGTGCATCATCGAGATAGCGGTTGAGGTGTATTCATGTACCCTGTTGTGTGCCAGTGGAGCAGCATCTGAACTGCTTCTTATCTGTGTGATCTGTGGTATGTATGTGTAACCTGTGGTATACGCAGTATTCACTGTGGTGGCTCTTAAGAGTATGGGCAAGGCTGTTTTGTTTTTGTATATGATCAGCTGTTTGTTGCATGTGGTCTGTGCTGCATTTGTGCTGTGGCGACCTGTGCATGTGTTATTGGCTTTATACCTGGAAAAAAAATCTTCACTTTGCTATAAGGGCCGCTTCTTTAGAAAACAACAATATCACGCAAAATTGATTTTCTTTTAAAACCATAAAAAAAGATCTGAGGGTGGAAGCTGCGTCATGGTGCATGCTCACGTATGTGATCATGCTGAGCCACCACTGCATAATGGCACGAATATGTACACGTAATCACACTATTTTTACCAATACTGCACAGCATCATCAAAAACTACTGGCAAAGCCAATAGGTCTGTTTTTGCAGCCAAACAGCGAAACCTATTGGCCTTTCCAGTGTTCATTAAATGTGTGTCCAGAGGAGTGAAAAAGCTGCATAGTTTAAAGTTTTTCCTCTGGTTTCAAAATGTGACTAAATTCCTCCAAGAAAGAAAGAAGTATCCGTAAAGTGATCACGCTGTACCAATGGCTTAGCCTAAGGGGCTAGAGAGGTCTGTATTTTGTTGGGGTACTTTACCTCTCCGTGTGATTTTTCTACAGGGAGGGACATTCCAGCTGACCTTACCTTCAATTCATGATAGCAGCTTTCAAGATTGGAAAATTTCATAGCTATCATAACAGAAAGTTTCAATTCTATGAAGAACGCGGAGGCAAGGAGTATGCTTTAGATCTTTACTTCACTAATGTACATGTTTAACAGGAGGACGTAACAAAAAACAAAATACAACCACACCAAGGCAGTTCCAACATAGTCCATTGTTGATATCCATGCTACCTCTATTCTTCAAGCAAATCACTCTACCATCAGTTGCTCATGAATCCTGTTTAGAACCATTATTTCCTAAAAAGGTAAAGAAACCAAAAGAATTTCAAGTGATTCTCGGAGCGAAACCAACAAATCACATCAGTACAAACGATAATGAGTACAAGATCAGGCACATGCAATCGTTACGAGATATTTTAAATCAAGCAAATACTTACTGATAATGGGGAGGGAATAGAACGAGGTAGTTCTCGCAGGGTGGGATAATCCTCGCCTCCATATCCTTAATAGAATTGAAACTTTCTGTTACGATAGCTAGGAAATGTTTTATTCCATGTCAGAACCGTAGGCAAAGATTATGCAATTTTACGTGTATTTGCTTTTTTTATTCAGTTTTTATCTTGGTTTATTTATTAACTGAATAGAGAGTTTATTACAACTACTAGTTAATATTTGCTTACCACCATTCTTGCTACATGTTCTGTAGTATTTTACTGAGAGCAGATACACCCAAAAACTCTATTGGCGCTGAGGTAGATAGCAGCAGGTTCAATGGGAAGTTAGCCATAGACTTGTCTAAACTGTCAAGTTTTTAAGTGTTTCCTGAAACCCTCATAGTTGTCTGTAGATCTCATTTCAGGAGAGAGAGTGTTCCAAGTATGGGGAGCAATCACTGAAAACCTAGCTCCACCAAGCCCGTTCCTTTTGCTTCTAGGAACAGTCAATAGGTTTATTTTATTTATTTATTTATGTCTGTCATTTGTAAAGCGCTTGAATCACCCCGGGTGGGGTATCTCTGCGCTGAGGACGAAAAGGGTGAAGGCTGAATGAGTTTAGAAAAGTGTTGTTTTAAGTTTTTTTCTAAAAGACAGGTAGTTGTTACAGAGCCGGATGTCCAAAGGTAACTTGTTCCAAAGTTGGGGGGCAAGGTAGAAAAATGACTTGCCTCCCAATCTGGTATGTTTTATCCTTGGAATGGTAAGGAGACCTTTTCCTTGGGAACGGAGGGTACGTGAAGGGGAATACCTAACTAGTTTGTCCGCCAAGTATGTTGGTCCCATATGATTGAGGCCTTTGAACACCAAACAGCAAATTTTAAACTGGATCCTCTTGCGTATAGGTAACCAGTGTAGGTTACGGAGTAGGGGAAGAGAAGGTGTGCGGTAGGGTGCACTGGCTACCAGGCGAGTTGCCGTGTTCTGGACCACCTGTAAGCTGTTCAGGGAGGACTCCTTTGCGGCGATAAGTAGGGCATTGCTAAAGTCCAGACGGCTGAGTACTAGAGCATGTATCAATGTTTTCCGAGTGGAAGGAGGGAGAAAATGGAATACTCTACGGAGTAGGCCAAGGGCATGGAAGCATGCACGTTTAGTTGAATTTATGTTTTCATCCAGATTGAGTTTGCTGTCAATTAGAACCCCTAAGTTTTTAATCACTGGTTTAGGGGAGGGGGGCGGGCCTAGTTCTTCGGGCCACCAGCTCGGTGCCCAGCTAGTAACTGCATCCTCGAATAGCATTATTTCTGTTTTTCCTGCATTGAGCTGTAGGAAGTTATTGCTCATCCATGATGTTATAGTTTTCATGCCTTCTGAAAAAATATTTTTGGTGTTGGGGGAGTCTTTATCAAAAGAGAGAAGAAGTTGAGTATAGTCAGCGTAAGAGAGTGGAGTGAATCCAATGTTTCTCAGGAGAGTGGCCAGAGGAGCGACGTACACATTAAAAAGGGAGGGGCTGAGGCAAGAACCTTGAGGAACTCCCTTTGTGACCGACGTGGTCTTGGAACTGAAAGGACCCAGGTTTACTGTTTGGGTTCTTCCTTTGAGGAAGTTCCTTAGCCAGTCTAGAGCTGTGTCCTGTATTCCTATAGTTTGTAGTCTTTCCAGTAAAATCTGGTGTGAAATGGTGTCGAATGCAGCGGACAGGTCGAGCAGTATGAGAATTACTGCTCGGCCAGCATCCGTCTGTACTCGAATGTTATCAATGACATTGACTAAAGCTGATTCTGTGCTGTGTCGAGGACGAAATCCTGATTGTGAATGGTCAAGGCAGCCGGAAGATTCAATGAATGCGGACAGGTGGGTGTTGATATGTTTTTCTAGCAGTTTGCTGTGTAAGGGGAGTAATGAAATTGGGCGATAGTTGGATATCACATCTGGGGATAATTTGGTGTTTTTTTTTATAGGCATGATCTGTGCTGCTTTCCAGTCATCGGGTAGCTTGCCTTCCTCGATAGATTTATTGAGGATATGACAAAGGTTCAGGTAGGCTGATTTAAGATGGCGATTCAGAGTGTAGTGCTGAAGTTTAGTAGATAGAAAAGCTGGACTTTTACCATGAAGGGATAAAAAAAATTATACAGCTTGTTTTTAAAATGGTCCTCTGGGCTACCGGGAGACTATGTAGCTTTTCCATCAGGGGTGAGCTGCTTGGTTTTTCCACTATTTGCAGTCTATGGGTGCAGTGATAATTCGGACAATTGCTTCAAAAGTGAAGGAAGTCCTTATTTTCCTTATCCTCCGAAGTTGGAGAAAGCATGAAGAGGTCACAGCCCCTATCTGGGCATTCATGGATAGCTCCTCATCAATGAGAATGCCTAGACTTTTCACCGCTTTCTTGGGGGTAGGGGGAGACCCCATTTCAGAAGGCCAAAAGAAAGGATTCCATTAGTGAATTTTATTCTTAGTCACCACAGTCTCCGTTTTGTCAGAGTTCAGTTGCAACATCCAGTCCCGGATGTATATTAAGGTATCTTGGAAATATTTATTGGATTCCATCGTATTGTCAATGGTGGGAATCCACTGCATATAATCAGCATAGCATTATATTTCACCTTCCGCTGCTGCAGGGAGTGTCTCAATGAGTGAATGTAAAGATTAAAAAGGCAGACCAATTGAGAACGGTCTTTAAGGAAGGATTCCATCCAGTCAAGGGCAGTACCTTGCAAGCCTGCTGCCCTGAAACTGACGATCAGAACAGTATGGTGAACCGTATCAAAGGCCGCTGATTAACCTAATAAAACTCATGCCTGTGTAGTGCCTGTATCAGCTTCCTTCCTCAAGCCATCCATGAGAGCGAGAATGACTGTCTCTGTAGAATGAACTGTACGAAATCCAGCCTGTTAGAGGGTTGAGAAAGTCATATTCCTCCATAAAAGGCACAGAGATGCTGAGCAACACGAGTCATCATTTAAATAGGGAAGTACTCAGATCCGCCTGTAGTTTTTCAAAGTATCTGGATCCCCCCAGGCTTTTTTTTTTTTTTAAGGTGGAGTACAACCGCCTCCTTGAAGGGAGTGTGGGACCTTTCCCTGCCTGAGGGATTGATAACAAAGAGAAGTGCTATCTCAGAGAAATGGAAGATTATTTTTTGGAATCCGGGGGGCGGGGGGCAGATATCATATGAAGAGCCCGATTTAACTTTAGCCATCAAGTCAATAAGGTGATCTTTACTGATGTCCGGGAAATTCGAGAAGACTGCAGAGATTTTGTCTTTGTGTAATGTTGCAAATTTTAGTGAATTGGGAGGAATACTGTCTTTTATTATCTGTATTTTGCCTATGAAAATAGAGTTCAAGACATTTCATAGCTCCATAGTGGGAATGATGTGGTTACTCCATCTGGATTGTATAGTTCTCTGACAGTCTAAACAAGCATTGGCATAGCCAAAAGGTCTTGCTTTTGGGACCTTATAAGTATTTAGTTATGCAGCACAATATCCTTGGCGCAACAACATCAACTGTTGTATGGCTAAACACTTATAAGGTCCAAAAGGCGAGACCTATTGGCTATGCCAATGCTTGTTTACCTCTCCTTCTCATCTCTAATTGAAAGGGAGTACCAGACCGGTACAATCCCAATACAATAATTCACCACAGCAAGTGACACGGACAACTTTTCTCCGCCAGTCCCCACATCTTTAGGTTCCAAAGCTTTCATTTATCTTCCCACTGGCTAAATTCTAAAGCAGGTTTTGTTAGTGGCTTATTGTGCAATGCTCATGGCCACCAATTTGCAGATATTAGTTTGTATCTAAGACTCAAATGCCCACAATGTCAATGTGGGTTAGAACAGTCAGATGCAACTAGTTAAGCACCTTATGAGTCTGGTGCTCAATTTTTCAAATACTTTTATATTTAATGTAGGAGCTGTTTCTTTTCCTCAATTGAAAGGATCGGGTGAGAAAACTTTGTTTGAATGGCAACATGTAAAGAAACTTAACTTAGATGTGTGTGCAAGTATTCCAATTGCCAAAAAAAAGCAAAAACGGCTGACTTATGGCCCAGTAGTTTGTACTGAACGAGCCAAACCAAACCCTAATGGCTAACCTGGTATGAAATCAGGCAGGCTTAAAATACGGATACATTGCTCAATCAAGGAGACAGGGCCAATGTGTGAGAAAGTGGGTTTCTGTTGCAGTAACCCCCCCCCCTTTTTTGCCTAATAGCTGATGCACTTTTCCTTGTTGTGCCCTGGGCTCCTGCCAATCAGGTGCCCAGGGCCTGTGTTCCTTCCCTAAAATACAAACTCCAAATTGACAAACCCTGGCCACATGTCAGCCCCTAGTAAATGGTACCCTAGGTACCCAGGGCCTTGTGACCAGGGAAGGCCTCTAAGGGCTGCAGCACTCATTGTGCCACCCTTAGAGGCCCTGTACCCTTACACACACACACTGCCTTTGCAGGCTGAGTGTCTGGGCACAGGACAAAACAAAGAGTCGACATGGCACACATCTCTGTGTGCCATGCCCATCACCTACACTGCCAAGGCATATGTCAGCCACCCCTCTGGCTGGGTGCCTTATGCCTATGGTGTGGGCATAGGAGCAGGAGCCCTGTGCCCCTACAGTACCCAGGTCCATTCCTGGGCACTGTAAGTACAGTGCTGCCATTTACAAGTACATGGTGCTGAGAGCTCGTCAAACACGAGCTCCACAGCACCATAATGGCAACACTGAAGACTGGGAAGTTTGGTCTCAAACTTCTCAGCACATTAAACCCGCACTGATGCCAGTGTGGGATTTAATGTACTAAGCACCCCAGAGGGCATATTAGAGATGCCCCCTTACAGCTAACCTGCAATCCACGTCTGCTCTGAGGCTGCCCAGGCTGCCACACAGCAGACACGTTGCTGGACCCCTGGGTGGGAGAGCCCCTGCTCTCCCGGGCCTGCAACAATGCACGTCCTGGGTGAGGTGATAAATCTCCTCCCCCAGGTTGAGCCAAAGGAAGCTTCAAAGGCATGCCGCCTCTTGGAGATTCCCCAGGCCTCTGCAACCCCCCACTCTGGAGGGAAGCTTGGCCGGAAACCCCATACAAGGACAGGGAATGTGCCAGCCTGCCCACCCCACCCCTCAGGTGGGGGAGGCAAGGTGAAGCACATCTCCGGGCTATCGCCATCTTGAGGATGGGGGGCCCTACCCTATCAGGATTAGGCTACTGCCCCCCTCCCACAGGAGAGAGGCAGGATAGGGGGTGTACCCACCCCAGGACAAGGACCCATTGGTCCCTGGCCTTCACCTACCTGTAACGCCCCTAAATCTAGTATTTAGGGGCACCCTGAACCTTCCTTCGACAGATCCCAGATTCGAAACTACAAGAAGAGCAAGAAGAACAAAGACCTGCCCTGCAGCTGCTAAAAAGAGGAAGACACCAACTGCTTTGGCCCCAGCCCTACCGGCCTGTCGACCCTCGAACCTGCTCCTGCTCCAGCGCGGCATCTCTTGTGGCCAGCAACCTCAAAAACACCGGAGGACCTGGCTACCTTTGAACTCTAAAGCCCCTGGGACTCCCATGAGTAGAGGCTCTACTCAGAAACCTATCTCTAACCCCTGGCAGCAGCCCGGAACCGCGAACCCAGCACACTCTGCACCAGCCAAGCCTGGCCAGTGCCGGAGTGAACAAAGACCCTGAGGACGACCCCACGGCGACTGTGACCCCGAGTCCGGCACCCAAGGACCCCCCTCGACATTCCGGAAGAAGCCTGCAGCCTCAGAACAGAGTGCCTCCCCAACCGCGATCAACAAGAGGGTAAGATTCCCGACATCAAAAGGCACCCCTGCACCCCTGCACCCGGCGCCCTGCGGCCCCCTGTGCCCAATCCCGGGGTACCCACCTAACCTACAACTACCCAACTTACCTCTCGAAGTGGTGGTGGCATCTGAAGCATCCTCGTCCCCGAGCTTGCAGCCTTTTTCCAAACCGGAACATTCCCATCGACTTCCATTGAGCGCCCGAAGGCTCAAAAGCACCCTGCACCCAGCCGCCCGAGTGGCCCTGGCAGTGCACTCTCTACACTAACCTACGTCCCCACTTGCCCTGAGTAAGTGACCAGGAGCCCAGCTCCCACAGCCGCGTGGCTTGCCAGACAGCAGCCACCAACCAAGGCCCCCCTATCCCTCATAGGATAACATTGGGCCTAACTCTCTCTGCACCCGGCCGTCCTGAAACCGCTGAGGGTGAACCAACTGTACCTACCTGACACTGGGGGACCCCTGAGTCTATGCCCGGAATTTCAACTCTGCCAGTCGGGTACTTACCCTTAAACCGCTAACTTCATTTTCCTCATAGGGTAACATTGACTGGCTTTTTCTTGAAAAATCTTCTAAGTGTGAACTTTTCAAAACTGCAAATATTCACTAAAAATCAGCCAAGTGACAAAAACGAATTTACTCACCTGCTCTTAGGTGAGCTCCCAGTGCTGGATCTTGGTGCCCAGCCCTGACTCTGAAAAGTGTCCACAACTGTACTTACCTCTAACTCATTTTTCTTCCATAGGAAACCATTGTCTGCTTTTCTGTGAAATTTCTTCTAAGTGTCTATTTTTGCAAAATTGAAATATTCTTTTAAAATCGTACCATTTCTGCAAACGAAATTACTTACCTGTTTCTGATAAGGACCCCAGTCCTGGGTCTAGGTACCCAGTCCTGGATTACTAAAGTAACGATAAAGTACTCTACCTGCAATTTGAATTTCTTGCCATAGAGATCCATTGAATGTTTTCTTTGAAATATTTTGTAAGTGCTAACTTTTGAAATAGCTAAATATTATTTAAAAATCATTACAGTTATTAAGTCGACTTTCATCACTTGATTCTGAGTACTGACCCAGAGCTGGATCTAGGAGCCAGACCTGGAATTTCAAAAGTAATCTGAAAAGTAATTTATTACAAATAACCTGAATTTACCGTTGAGCTCAATGCATTGTTATGTTTAGGAAATAGGATTGTTTATTGCAACCAACTGTGACTGTTTACACAAATTTATTGCTTAAAACAAAAGTATTTATATTCAACCTCTCATTCTGAGAAAGTATATTTTTACCCCCTTTGTGGTTCTAAAAATAAAACAAGCATATATTTTATATATATAAACCATTGGCCTAGAGTTCAGTTATTGAGTGTGTGAAACAATTTGCTGACTGAGTGTGTACAATAAATGCTTTACACTGTCCTCTGGTACTGCCTTACTGCTCGACCAAGCTACCACTTTTGAGAGTAAGGTCATACCTAACTTTGACCTCTATCAGCCTCTGGGGGACTGTGGACTCTGTACACCCTGTACCTATTAGGGAACAGTATATACAGAGCCACTTTCTCACATTGGTGGATCAGCGGTGGGATACAAACTTGCATTTGTTGGACTACTTGGTTACCATCTGATCACACGACAGAACTCTTAAAAATTGCCTTTAGAATTCTGATTGGTTTTTCCAAAATTACTAAAAGTCTTGCTAGGGCCTTGGTTAAGTCCCATTAGAATTTTAGAAAAATAAAAGTCACTATAGTCAGGGTAGAGGGTTAGAACTGTCAGGTTAGAATGTCTCAAACAAACCCAGCTATTAGTGATAATAATAACATGGACCTGGTGGAGGAGCTCGACCTCACACCTTACTTACACTTGTCTTTCAAGGAATTGAGGTCCTTATGTAAACTCAAAAATGTACAAATGGGTCTGCATCCAACCAAACAAGGGCTCCAGGAGCTCCTGGCTGAGTATGCTAAAGACCACCCATCTGAACATGGTGATGGCCAGTCAGATGAGGAAAGGGAAACAGGGGAGGTGGACAGCAACCTCCCCATACTATTCCCTAGGGAGGAGATGGCACCCATACCCTCCAACACAAGAATTAGCATCTGGGCACCTAGAGACCACACAGGTGGCTCTGGTCCCAGAGACAACACTGGGGGACCCCCCAGTGAAGAGGACAGCCTTGTGAGGCTGGCCAAAAGAATAGATCTAGAGTCCAGACTCCTGGCCCTAGAAAAGGAAAGGAGAGAGATGGGTTTAGCACCCATCAATGGTGGCAGCAATAATAAAAACAAGGATAGGGAGGAAACTTCTGACCTTAAAATCCCCAAAGGGATTGTCCCTAAATTTGAGGAAGGTGATGATATCACCAAATGGTTCACAGCCTTTGAGAGGGCTTGTGATATCAGAAAAGTAAAGAAACCTCTCTGGGGGGCACTCCTATGGGAACTGTTCTCTGGTAACTGCAGAGACAGGCTTCTGACCCTCTCTGGGCCAGAAGCAGGATCCTATGACCTCATGAAGGAAGCTCTGATTGAGGGATTTGGATTCACCACTGAGGAGTATAGAATTAGATTCAGGGGGGCTCACAAAACCCAGACCCAGTCCTGGATTGATTTTGTAGATTTCTCAGTGAAGACACTGGATGGTTGGTTAGCTGGACATGGTGTGCAGGATTTTACTGGATTGTACAATTTATTCATGAAGGAACATATTTTGAGTAACTGCACAAATGAAAAGTTGCATCAGCATTTGGTAGACCTAGGTCTAAAATCCCCCCAAGAATTGGGAAAAAAGGCAGACCACTGGGTCAAGACTAGGGTGACTAGGACGTCCACTGGGAGGGACCAGAACCAAGGGGTCCCAAAGCCTCCCCAGAAGAAAGAGAGTGAACCCCTTGTGGATAAAAGAAAGGAGTCCCAGGTAGCCCCCCAAAAACCTGACCAGGAGGGTGGGCCCAAAGACACCTCACAAACTAAACCAGGGTACCAAGGTAAGAATTGGGATCCCAACAGAATATGGTGTTTCAACTGTCAGAAGGCTGGACACCACACCCAGGACTCTAGCTGTCCTAAAAATAAGGTTCCTAGTACAGCTCCAGGGGTGACTAGTGTAGCCCCAGGGGTTGCCAGTGTAGCTTGGGAGGGAGGGTCCTCAGATGAGGAAGTCCTCCTAGCTTTCAACTGGGGAAGGGGCCCAAGAAGCAAGCTGGAGATCCCAGAAGGAAGTAGACACTTCCACCACCTACTGGTGAATGGAATCCCAGCCACTGCCCTGAGAGATACCTGTGCCAGTCACACTGTGGTACATGACAGGTTGGTATTCCAACACCAATATGTCCCAGGGGAAACAAGAAGGGTAAGAACTGTCCCAGGGGGAGTCACTGTTAGGCCTGTGGCTATAGTGCCCCTAGCCACAGCTGGGTCCCTTAGATGGAGAAAAGTGATAGTCAGTAAAAACCTCCCCCTTGATTGTCTCTTGGGAAATGATCACTTAGATGTGGAACTGAGCCAAAGAGAGGTGCTGGCCCAATGCCAGGCCTCGCCCAAAGAACCTGTGGGGGCTCAACCTGCAGTCAGTGCAGCTGAGTCCCAAAAGAGTGAGAAGAAACAGGGTAGGAAAGGTGGGCAACTGTTAGCCACAGTTCCAGAGAGCCAGGGAGATTCTATCCCAGTAAAGGAAAACTCCCACAATGGCACTGGTAAAGCCCCCCCTAGCCAACCACAAGACCTGACTAGTCAGGCAACTGTCCAGCCTGAATTAGTGGCTCCTCAGGTGGCAGAACAAAGGGTGGAGAAGGGGTGTTGCCTACCAAGAGTAGGGACCCCCTATCCTCAAACAGACCAACAGCCAGGACCCAAAGAAAACTATAAAATAGCTCCCTCACTTGCCAGTCAGGAGCTAAAGGTGTGGTTCTGGGCACTGACAGCTGTCAGCAGCCTCTGCTGGGTGTTAGCCTTCATGGCAGCCCTAACCTTGGCATGGTGGCCTAACCCCCTGCCAAATAGCAAGTCAGGCCCCCTGACCTTATTGGTCATGGTGGGGTTGCTCAAGCTGTGGGTAGCCTCTGTGGGTAAGCTGGGCCTAGCCCTGGCTAAGTTAGAAACTACCGAGGTATACACCTCTAAGCCCAAAATAGCAAGATAGGACAAGGACAGTAAAACACGAGGAGAGGAGCCTTGGGAGTTAGGTCCTGAAACTAAAAAGACAGGCCAGCTCCCCAAAGGGACTGACCTAGGCAGCAGGATGTAAGGCAGAGTAGGCCCTGCAACTTTCAAACCACTTCCCCAACTCTTCCTCGCCTGAAAGACTAGGTAGACTCTCCCAGCTTTGGCAGAAGTCTCCTGGCCTTTGGGCTGGGGGGGGCTTGTGTGAGAAAGTGGGTTTCTGTTGCAGTAACCCCCCCCCTTTTTTGCCTAATAGCTGATGCACTTTTTCTTGTTGTGCCCTGGGCTCCTGCCAATCAGGTGCCCAGGGCCTGTGTTCCTTCCCTAAAATACAAACTCCAAATTGACAAACCCTGGCCACATGTCAGCCCCTAGTAAATGGTACCCTAGGTACCCAGGGCCTTGTGACCAGGGAAGGCCTCTAAGGGCTGCAGCACTCATTGTGCCACCCTTAGAGGCCCTGTACCCTTACACACACACACTGCCTTTGCAGGCTGAGTGTCTGGGCACAGGACAAAACAAAGAGTCGACATGGCACACATCTCTGTGTGCCATGCCCATCACCTACACTGCCAAGGCATATGTCAGCCACCCCTCTGGCTGGGTGCCTTATGCCTATGGTGTGGGCACAGGAGCAGGAGCCCTGTGCCCCTACAGTACCCAGGTCCATTCCTGGGCACTGTAAGTACAGTGCTGCCATTTACAAGTACATGGTGCTGAGAGCTCGTCAAACACGAGCTCCACAGCACCATAATGGCAACACTGAAGACTGGGAAGTTTGGTCTCAAACTTCTCAGCACATTAAACCCGCACTGATGCCAGTGTGGGATTTAATGTACTAAGCACCCCAGAGGGCATATTAGAGATGCCCCCTTACAGCTAACCTGCAATCCACGTCTGCTCTGAGGCTGCCCAGGCTGCCACACAGCAGACACGTTGCTGGACCCCTGGGTGGGAGAGCCCCTGCTCTCCCGGGCCTGCAACAATGCACGTCCTGGGTGAGGTGATAAATCTCCTCCCCCAGGTTGAGCCAAAGGAAGCTTCAAAGGCATGCCGCCTCTTGGAGATTCCCCAGGCCTCTGCAACCCCCCACTCTGGAGGGAAGCTTGGCCGGAAACCCCATACAAGGACAGGGAATGTGCCAGCCTGCCCACCCCACCCCTCAGGTGGGGGAGGCAAGGTGAAGCACATCTCCGGGCTATCGCCATCTTGAGGATGGGGGGCCCTACCCTATCAGGATTAGGCTACTGCCCCCCTCCCACAGGAGAGAGGCAGGATAGGGGGTGTACCCACCCCAGGACAAGGACCCATTGGTCCCTGGCCTTCACCTACCTGTAACGCCCCTAAATCTAGTATTTAGGGGCACCCTGAACCTTCCTTCGACAGATCCCAGATTCGAAACTACAAGAAGAGCAAGAAGAACAAAGACCTGCCCTGCAGCTGCTAAAAAGAGGAAGACACCAACTGCTTTGGCCCCAGCCCTACCGGCCTGTCGACCCTCGAACCTGCTCCTGCTCCAGCGCGGCATCTCTTGTGGCCAGCAACCTCAAAAACACCGGAGGACCTGGCTACCTTTGAACTCTAAAGCCCCTGGGACTCCCATGAGTAGAGGCTCTACTCAGAAACCTATCTCTAACCCCTGGCAGCAGCCCGGAACCGCGAACCCAGCACACTCTGCACCAGCCAAGCCTGGCCAGTGCCGGAGTGAACAAAGACCCCGAGGACGACCCCACGGCGACTGTGACCCCGAGTCCGGCACCCAAGGACCCCCCTCGACATTCCGGAAGAAGCCTGCAGCCTCAGAACAGAGTGCCTCCCCAACCGCGATCAACAAGAGGGTAAGATTCCCGACATCAAAAGGCACCCCTGCACCCAATCCCGGGGTACCCACCTAACCTACAACTACCCAACTTACCTCTCGAAGTGGTGGTGGCATCTGAAGCATCCTCGTCCCCGAGCTTGCAGCCTTTTTCCAAACCGGAACATTCCCATTGACTTCCATTGAGCGCCCGAAGGCTCAAAAGCACCCTGCACCCAGCCGCCCGAGTGGCCCTGGCAGTGCACTCTCTACACTAACCTACGTCCCCACTTGCCCTGAGTAAGTGACCAGGAGCCCAGCTCCCACAGCCGCGTGGCTTGCCAGACAGCAGCCACCAACCAAGGCCCCCCTATCCCTCATAGGATAACATTGGGCCTAACTCTCTCTGCACCCGGCCGTCCTGACACCGCTGAGGGTGAACCAACTGTACCTACCTGACACTGGGGGACCCCTGAGTCTATGCCCGGAATTTCAACTCTGCCAGTCGGGTACTTACCCTTAAACCGCTAACTTCATTTTCCTCATAGGGTAACATTGACTGGCTTTTTCTTGAAAAATCTTCTAAGTGTGAACTTTTCAAAACTGCAAATATTCACTAAAAATCAGCCAAGTGACAAAAACGAATTTACTCACCTGCTCTTAGGTGAGCTCCCAGTGCTGGATCTTGGTGCCCAGCCCTGACTCTGAAAAGTGTCCACAACTGTACTTACCTCTAACTCATTTTTCTTCCATAGGAAACCATTGTCTGCTTTTCTGTGAAATTTCTTCTAAGTGTCTATTTTTGCAAAATTGAAATATTCTTTTAAAATCGTACCATTTCTGCAAACGAAATTACTTACCTGTTTCTGATAAGGACCCCAGTCCTGGGTCTAGGTACCCAGTCCTGGATTACTAAAGTAACGATAAAGTACTCTACCTGCAATTTGAATTTCTTGCCATAGAGATCCATTGAATGTTTTCTTTGAAATATTTTCTAAGTGCTAACTTTTGAAATAGCTAAATATTATTTAAAAATCATTACAGTTATTAAGTCGACTTTCATCACTTGATTCTGAGTACTGACCCAGAGCTGGATCTAGGAGCCAGACCTGGAATTTCAAAAGTAATCTGAAAAGTAATTTATTACAAATAACCTGAATTTACCGTTGAGCTCAATGCATTGTTATGTTTAGGAAATAGGATTGTTTATTGCAACCAACTGTGACTGTTTACACAAATTTATTGCTTAAAACAAAAGTATTTATATTCAACCTCTCATTCTGAGAAAGTATATTTTTACCCCCTTTGTGGTTCTAAAAATAAAACAAGCATATATTTTATATATATAAACCATTGGCCTAGAGTTCAGTTATTGAGTGTGTGAAACCATTTGCTGACTGAGTGTGTACAATAAATGCTTTACACTGTCCTCTGGTACTGCCTTACTGCTCGACCAAGCTACCACTTTTGAGAGTAAGGTCATACCTAACTTTGACCTCTATCAGCCTCTGGGGGACTGTGGACTCTGTACACCCTGTACCTATTAGGGAACAGTATATACAGAGCCACTTTCTCACACAATGCAAAAAAAAAACCCTTCAAAAGCACACTTATCCTCCTGGCGGAATTCACAATACAATTTAAAAGACTTTCTGCAAAAAAGCCTACAAGTGTAAAAGTAATTCATTCCTACAAACGTTGGCTCGCTATCACATTCCAGCCAGAAACTAGCAGTCTGCTTCCTCCCAGCTTTCTTCTCCGATTTCTTTTCATCTTGGTAGTACTTCGAGAATTAGGAGACATACTAGTGTTATATAAAAAATGTTTATAAATGAATACACAAGTCTACAACATTGAGGTTGTTGAGTTCTGTCTCAACATATTCCTATAGGGAGAGATTCTAAATATTTGGTTAGCTTCCTGGATAACCAGGGTTTCACATAAAGGTTAATAAAGTAAGATAACCATGTATAACTGAGGAACAATGCAGCTGAGTAGGATGGGAGGTTTTGATTGGAAATCTATCACTTAGACAACCGATGTGTTAGCTAGGAATGTGAACGAATGCAATGCTCAGTCAGGTGCCCATGAAGGCTGATAGTGCGAACAGGAGTCTCCGATGTATGTGATTAATATTTCAAACATGCAGTAAAATAATAGTTCATCCATTAGTGAGGCAGAGTTCTCAACTTGGATGGATCGTTGCTTTCTATGCTACAGCAGAGACAAACATTGGCAGAATCAATAGGTCTCTTCGTGTCCACCTGGCTTTGCCAGTGCCTTATAGCCATGCTGTACAGCATCACAAAGATCACTGTGAAAAGGTTAGGGGTGAAAAAAAGGCTCAGTGACGCAGCAGCGTCATTTTGTAAGCATTTGCATGCTCATCTACAAAATGCGGGATGCCATTAGAGCGCGTCAAAGAGTTTGACTATTTGGGGATCAGAATTTCTGACAAGTTTAAATGGCAGCCTCACATTGATAAAATGGCGTTAAATTACAAGCGGGTAGTAGGAGTACTAGGGAGGGAACATCGTGCCTCTACTACTAAGCCCATTGCTCCTGCTTTGGAAATCTACGCTGCAAAAGCTGTTGGCTGTGCCCTTTACGGTGCAGAACTCTGGGGCTTTGGCTGTGTAGACGTGTTAGTCTCCTCAGAAAATAAGTTCTTTAGGAAGCTTGTATCCCTCCCGAGGGGCACCCCAACCAAGCCACTCTTGAGCGATTTGGGTCGGCGCTCTATTAAAGATTTAGTCACTCTGCGTCCTCTCTTATATTGGGCGCGGTTATGGCGCACTCCAGAGCTTTCTAGGTACGCTGATGGCTTAAGAGAGGTTATGAATCTCCAAGGAGCTTATAAAATTGGATGGCTAGCTAATATAAAGAAGCTTCTTTTGGCAATAGGCCTTGTAACTGCTTGGGAGTCTGGGGCACTGTTATCTAAAGCAGATATTAAGAGAGCCCTTTGGGCATGGGTTGACAACCAAGAGCAGAGGGACCCTAACCAAGGCAGGTTGACTGAGGCATTTCGGCAGCATAAGTCTATGCCCCGCCTGGAGCCCTATCTAGACTTTATCATGAAACCTAGGGATAGATCCCTCTTCATTCAGTTTAGGATGGGCACTCTTCCTCTTCGTGATCGTACTAGCAAGTGGAAGCCCCCGCCTTAAACCCCCGTGGATTGCCCAAACTGCTTAGGTGTTACTGAAAACATTCTCCGCCTTCTTTTTGTATGCCCAGCCTATTCGAAACCTAGACTGAAATGGTTAAAACCTGTGTGCCTGCAGCTTGGAACTAGGGGCCACTCTGTTGCACTTAGAATACTAAAGGCTGACGTTAGTACAACCTTAGTGTGCGGGGTGGCTAAATTTCTAAGTTGGGCATGGTTGATTAGGCGGAAGGCCATATGATGTATTTGTATTAAATGTTTTTTATTATTCACAAAGCTGCTAAAGTTTAATACACTGTTTTAAATTATTTATTGTAACAAAGTCTTTATATGACTTTTCTCTTAATGTATTTTTTATGAATCGTGTTTTAATGTAGAAATGTGCTTTTATGATATCAAATATCGAAATAAAGCTTTGTTGATTGATTGAATACAAAATGCGGCAGGCACTTTTTTATTTTTTTATTTACAGTCCCGAGGTGGATGGGTAAAAAATAATTTTAAAAAAGCACTTATGGCAAACACGCCGGCAGCAATTTGCGGTCTAGTCCAATGCAAAAAGAATGCCGGTGAGTCAGGGGTTAAGCAGCACTCTGGGTTGGGGGCCAGGGTGTCACAAATATTAAGGCTATTCATCAGTGGGATTACAAACAGGAAGAAGGGAGTCCCACAAAATGACCAACAGACCCTCTAATTCCTACACACAGGACAAGTGAAAATAAGGAATATCATTAACATGCCGGAATAGCAGAAGGCTTTGTAGAGATCTGCAGCAGGGGAAGCCTTCACATTTCAAGCTAAGCTTCTTGCTAAGAGAATACTATTTGCTACGTGTCGATCTTGAATAGGGTACTTGTCAAAAGACCGGCGTTAGAATGAGATGGAGAGACTGGGCAAATATCAATGGTTCAATTTTCAGCAACTTTTGTTTGGAGAGTGGAGGCAGATTAGGAGGACAAAGGTATCGACATATCTCAGATTAAGTTACATATACCAAGAGCCCACCATTTATCAGTTTTAGCTGGACTTCTAAATCAAATGCACGTTATTAGATAGTTGGAAAAGGTGTATGTATTTTATTTTTTCTGCAGAACCGTAGAATGCACTTTTTGTTTCTGGAGAGAGAAAAGGGTGGAGCAATGGAACAGATAAGGTGTGAATTGCACACAGCCGCTGCCGTCCTTCCTTCTAACTTCAGAAAAATAATATATTATTGCCATTCACAAACGTAATAGTTTTGACCTAGTAAACTTCCTGGAAGGTGTTCTAATCCCATTTCTGACAAAGGACTAGAAACTGTTTGATTACAGAAACATTTCGGATTCTTCATATGCCACAAATGATAAATGAAATATGTGGAATGGAAAAAAAAAAAAAAAAACTTAAACTGTACTGCCTGGCCACAACATAAATAGGCTACTCTCCACAGACTTATTATTCTGTTTCTTGTAATCTAGTTTTAAACGGACTCCAAACACACAAAATGGATACAGAAGCCGAACTTTAAAGTTGCGATGCACCACATGACAAATGTTAGCCATCAGCGCTTTTCTGAACCTTTGATTTAAGATCGCTGGCCTCCAACAACAAAAAATAACCATGGGTTAAGCACAAAAGAGACTGGCAGCCTGCTGAGCTGCATCTATCGTACTAGCATTCGAAAGTGTGACCTGGATGTTATATATCCCTTCAGCAGACATTCAAACTAAAATTCACTACGATCGCTGGCTATGCCCCTGAAAATACCTTTATTTGAAGGATATGTACCACAAACATGTAGTAGGGGGTGGAAAATGACCAGAGAGGTGTAGGAAGAAGCTATGCGAAAAACAGTTCGTTATGACATGTTTATGTTTGTCACTGGTATTGCCGTATCGTATAGCATGAAAATCTAAACATGGGATGATTCTTCAACAGAAAATACAGTTAACCAAGTGACAGCACAAGACTCGGAGTAATAAACTATTTTTCATTAAACAAATGCATTTTGCGAGGCTGCGTAGATGTTAAACCTACTAGTTTAAACAAATAACCACCGCTAAGGAATCGCTCTTTAATGGTATGCTACCAATCTGAACTGTTATTTGAGAGCCTGATAGAAGCTAGATCTGAACCCGTGTGCTGACTGCATGCTTGTTGATGGCTCTGGTCTTCTTCCTCATATTCCAAGCACGATAGTACACGAGCGGACAGCGCTCACAGCTAATTCTGCCTCCGTGTCAAGTTGCCCTGTGACAATTCGTGTTGATGCGATTTAATGGTACCAGCTGAAAACTCATTCAAACACAAAAGGACACCGGTCTGCATGAAACACGATGAGCAGCTGCCAAGGAAGCGCTGGCTGAGTGAAGCTGGGCGTAACCGTCATGTTGCCATGCCATAGGTCATCAGATTCACAACGCATACCTGTGATTGCTTTCCAGCACCACTTTAAGGAGTTTAACAGGAACCACAGCAGATAAGTAATAAATGTAAAGTAGAGCAAGCATCAAAACGCTGGATATATGGCACAGATCAGAAATAATTAGTCTGTTAAAAACAGTGTTTTACACTCGGGGTGGCATTTACGCCTGCAACGAGATTTGTGTGCTCAAGTGCAAGTTTGGTGTTAGAATCCCTACCGGAACACGTTACAGGATTATTTGTAGATGCTAGACAAATATATTATGTCCACTCCAATCACAGGGGCTTAGGGGAAACAGGACATTAAAAAAAACAAGCATTGGCCGTGTGCGCGAGCGGCCGCGAGACGAGATATGTGGTGGGGGAGAAGCTGGAGTTGTGTGCGTGCGCGGCCAGTGCTTGAAAAACAAGCATTGGCTGCGTGCACGCGATCGGCCGCGCGATACGATCTGTGGTGGGGGAGGGGGAGAAGTGGGAGTTGTGTGCGCGCGAAAGTGAAACTGATCGCAATCAGGCGCTGAAAGCTGCCGGTTGCTCGCGCGCGTAACCGCAAGCTTGAGGCCAGCAAAAGCCTCTGGTGGCACTTTTAAAAGCCACTCACTAAATGTCTCGAAGAGACAGCGCATGGGCTGTCTCAGGCGAGACCTAAAATGATCTTGGTTTTATTTTATGAATTTTACATTTTATTTGAAGAAGAAAAATCCACCAGCGGCTTGAAATAGGACCTCTTAAAAGTGGAATCCACTGCATTCTTAATGTCCTCTAATTAAGCACCCAGTTGAAAAGCCTTGGAGGCCATCGCCCCTCTCGCCAAGTGTGTGCCTAAAACACTCCCAACATTAATAATTGCCTCCTGCATGACAACGTACCTAGCGGGTGATCGTGGATGGAGATACTGCTCTATGTGGCTTCCGCAGAGCCATCAGGAGTTGTCTCTCGCTTGGCAGGCGGAGTTCCTCTGTCATCTACTCGTATGCTTTCAGGCACTGCACCACACACAGTTTAGGGGAATTTGCAAACGCCGGGTATGAGATGATGTAAGTATGGGATTTAGTTAGTCTACGAACTGTGAAGGAAACCCCACGAAGGAAGAATACTTTACCTGTAACATCCAGGATCCGAACATCTGAGACCCGGTCAGAAGATTCCAGGCATAACATGGCTAACTTAAACAAAATTTCTTTCCTCGAAAGAAATCTATAAGGTTGCCATGGCAGAAACAGATTAAGGATTTAGTTGATGACCCAGAGAAAGGAGTACTGAGGTTCCAGCGGCAAGGAAAGATGAATGCCCCGTAACAATCTCCGCATAAAGGAATGTTCTCCAATGGGGGAGCCATCTATCGTAGCACAGACTGCTGATATGGCAGATCTAAAGTTAATAATAGATCAATAGGGTACACCCTCAGATGATAGTTCCGACAAGACGTTGAGAATCTGAACTATATCTTCGGGATCCAGGCTCTGTCATATACATCAGCCCATCCATTTAGTCCAAGCCGATCTATACCGTGTGGCAGTGCTGTCTGCCTAGTCCTTGGACAAGAGGATCTCAGCCTGTTGCAAAGGTCCCGGGATTTGCCACCATTGCCTGTAATCTGCCACTCCATCAGGCGTAGGGAACCCTCCGTCACCAATCGATGTGGCACCTGGTTCAGATATAGGTCGACAGTCTGAAATAGGGGGTAGAAGGATTAGAGAATCTATTACAACTGGGAAACAAACTTGTGACCTCCAAAATGGAGTCACCAAGACCACCGCTGCCTGTTTCTGCGCTTGAGATCCCTCAGAATGGGAAAAACGTAGCTCTTCTCCAGAGTCCAATCCTGGAGAAATTAATCTGTCGCCAGCATCATGGGGTCCAGTCTCCATCTGAAGAATTGGGCCAGCTGGTGGTATAGGTGGGATGCAAACAGTTCTACCAAGAAGGGGCCTCGTCCAGCTTCCAAAGGTTGGCATTGTGGGGATGGCAGGAGTGCCAATCTGCTACCTAAATCGCCTCACCGAAGAGATACTCGGCCATGACCGATACATGATGGTCAAGGTAGTGCTGCCAGAAGTCTTACACCAAGTTGGACAGGGCTTTCGACCTCGTACCCTCGAGATGGTTGATATATACCTCACCGCTGAGACGTCGTCCATTTTTAGGAGAAGGTAAGATGGAATCCTGTCCATGGTCCAACATCAAACCGCGAAGAACCCTGCAAGGAGTTCCAGTCTGTTGATGTGTAACTTCTGTTGTAGTTGTGACCAGTTTCCTCCTGTGGAGAATTCCTCACAACATGCACCCCGCCCGGATCTGCTGGCATCGGACTCTACAAACAAATCTGGAGTGGAGCCATATATTGCTCTTACATTCCAGGCCTCTGTGTGGGAGAGTCACCACTGAAGCTCCTCTTTTGTCCCCTCGGACAAGGGCACTGACTGGGAATATGTGAGGCGCTGGAAGAACGCCTGAATGAAGGACAACAGCAGTCTCACTAGACATATAGTGTGTTATAGAGAAGTGTAAGGCTTGGAGAGGGTTTACCCCAGTCTGCCCTAAATTTTTGTCATCTTTCGAGATGGGCGAATCAGCGTGGCTTTTGAATAGTCTATAACACAGCAAAGGAATGTAGCCGATTGAGAGGGAGTATGGAGAGACTTGCCCTTGTTGATCAAACCCCAGGCCCTCCAAGAGGTTCACTGCTGTTTGGAGCTGCATAGATAACATTTGGAGGCACTGGCACATAAGGAGCATTGGGCCCAGTACATTAAGAGCCTCAACCCCTGCACGCGCACGTGTTCCACCACTGGTTTGTGGACCTTCGCGAAGCACCATGGTCCGAAGACAGTCCGAATGGGAGAGTGGAGAACTTGAAGGCTTGTCCCCGCATGAGAAACTGAAGGAAACGCTGGTGGGACGGAACAGGTAGATAGGTGTCCTTCTGATCCAGACACACCATCCAATCGAATGGCTTGAGTAGATCCCGTAAAGATGGATCACTTCCATCTTGAAGTGGTAGTACACTAGCAATTCGTTGAACGCTCGAAGGTTTATCAAGGGACGCTGACCCCTGTTGCGCTTTTCAACCAAGAAGAGATTGCTTATGAAGCCCTTAGGATGCGGCACAGTCGTGCAGATGGCCCCTTTTTTTAGGAGGGCCTTGACCTCCTTATTGATGACATCACTCTCTGTCAAGGAAAAGGTTAGCTGATGCAGGCGCATCACTTGTCGTGGGAACCCATAGAATTCTATTTGAAAACCCTGGACGGTCTAAAGAACCCATGCATCCATCGTGCGAGACGCCCTCCGGTGGAAGAATTGTGCCAGCCTGCCACCTACTCTTAGTTGGGAAGAAGGGTGAATACTCACCACTGTTGGAGGTCTGTTGCCTGGAGCCACCTCTACCACGGAATCCTTGGCCACTGGTGGAATAAAAGGTTGTGGAGCGGGACTGGTCTTGGTACTGCTTCCGTCTGAAACCTTGTCCCCGGGAGGGGAGTTGCGAGGAAAAATGAACCCCTGGAAAATCCTGGGGTAAAGATTCTTTGATGGTTGTTTGGGTCTTATCCAGGGATGAAATGGGGACTACAAACATTCCTAGCTCTTTGATTAAGCGGTCTTCCAAAAGGCCCCTTTAGTCCACCGTCTCTCCCTCAGAGGAAACCATGTCGCCCAACTTGGGGTCGACTTTAATGAGTAGTGAGTGGCAGCGCTCCGCTGGAAGGGTGCAGCTAGCGGTTCCTACAAAGATGATGGCTCTCTGGGCCCAGCCTGACAGGACTTCCAGTGAGATCAATGAGCTAGAGACTTTGGCTTCCTCCGCCATGTCCAGGATCTTAGTCAAAGGACCCACTAAATAAAGGATCTTGTCCTGGCATGAGCAACAGGAATGGTCTATCTCCTTTTTGGGGGCGTCTGATTAATTTAGCCAGGAACATAGCCATCAGTGCCTCTATCGCTGGAGTATGTGTACCTTTCCCTCCAAAGAGGGCTTGGGGCATTCCATAAGCAGACCGCTGCATGCCTCCTTCTCAAGAGGCTTGAGCAGGTGGCCCGCAACATATTTTGCACATTGTTAGCTGGGGTCCATCTGCCAATTGCGGGTGAATAATGCCGTCGGGCCCAGCTTGTCAGATGGTGCTTCAGAAGTGTCATTGACTGCGGTGGTGCACCAAGGCCTCGAGGGGTCTGCCTCCTTGTCAGAGTTCCCATGGTAGTCGTCACCTTTCCCCATGTCCGGGGTATGAGGTTAGGGGGGAATCCAACCTCAGCTGAACCAAAGGCCCAGGGGGGAGGCTGGCTCTGTCCCTGGAATGCCTGTTTGAGGCTCCCAAAGGTGTCCTGGTCTACCCCTGGAAGTTTTGGCTTCGGGCATGGGGGTGCTAGATCTTGGGTAGCCTGTGAGCAAGCAGACCTCGCGTATTCGTCAAACACTGGTCTGTGTAGGTGTTGTTCCACGGGGCAATTGCACCCACAACCACCCTATGTATAGAAGGCATCATCCCAAGGAAGAAAGGGCAGAGCCTCCTCCTACCTATACATACCGTCGGATGACTGCATGACTTCGAGGTGAAGGAGAACTGATTTGGTGACAGACAGTGTGGCCGTCTAGATATGGTACTGGGATGTCCAGTGGGTTTTTGGGGACACCGGAGACCTCTAACATATGGGGAGAACTCCAGGGACACAGCACCCAACAAAGTTTCCAGGGTGAGCTTGGGAGCATATCCCTTATGTTGCCTGCACAGCGAACTGCAGTTGATACAGACCCCCACAGAGCGGGTGTAGTGAACTAATAGCAGAAAAGGCCAGCACGGATAATAATGCGGTATACAGACCCAGTCGGGCATGGCATATGTAATTAGGGCAGTAGATGGCCCACAGGACTTCACACAGGGACAGCGTGGCATCCCCTAATTAGTAAAGACTGCGCAGGACGTGATAAATAATTAAGCAATACAGACCCCGTTGGTCGTGCAAAAAGGTGTAAAACACCAGTACAGACCCCACTGGTAGGGAAGTAAGTCTCCAGGCTCGGGTAAGGTTCAGGCCACCTCCCGTGGCGCGCGTCTTCCATCTCAAAGGAAACAGACTGACGTGTGTTGCAGAGATGAAGGGGGTCTGCAACAGCGCTGCGTCCGCGCTACCCGGCCTGTCCCAATGATTGCACTGCCCTTTAATCAGCTGCAAGAGAGTTCTCACGGCAGACTAGAGCTAACCCTGGAAAAAGTTAGACAGTATCGAGGAACTCCCTCTGCACAATTAACGGTGCTGCATATCAAAATACAGCCAAGACAAGCATATAAAGCACATGAGAATGAAGCGACACTTCTCAGCGGCTGCGGAGCAGAAAAGAGGCAGCATAGATATCGACAATAGACTATGTTGGGGCTGCTTTGCTATGAATGGATATAGTTTATTGTTATGCCCAAAAGACTTTTGGGAATGTTTGTCTACAGTAAGCTGATGTTAAAATGGCTGCTGTTGAAAATTTCCAGTAAGTGAAATAACGATGAGTAAGAAAGTGCCCTCTTTTTGCATGGTTGCCCCCACTTTTTGCCAAAATGTTGATGTACGTTGACTAAGTGTGCCCTGGGTTCCTGCCTACCAGGTACCCAGGGTCTACATTCTTACACTAAGCTGCATTGATACAAAACCCATTTTGGAAAAGGGGGTGGTGATGGACAGAGTTTCTGAATGATGCAGAATACTCTTACCAAGTCAAGAGATCATGGTTTTAATCCATCACCGTTTTTTAGCTCACTGCAACATCCCAGCTCAGAACCTGGCTACATGCAAATTAGTCTGTTCCTGTCCCAGTGCATGATGGGAACAGGGCAAACCAAACTACCAAGCAAATTCTTATACTGGGAAGGAAACAAGCTTCCGGGGACCGGTTTCTGGCATCACAGCCTTCGTCGGCCCGGCTTGCTTGAATCCTGATGGTGCAATGAGCAAGGGACTCACGTCTGAGTATACCCTCCCACACTAAGTGTGGATAAAATCGATTTTGGAAAAGGGGGTGGTGATGGACAGAGTTTCTGAATGATGCAGAATACTCTTACCAAGTCAAGAGATCATGGTTTTAATCCATCACCGTTTTTTAGCTCACTGCACCATCCCAGCTCAGAACCTGGCTACATGCAAATTAGTCTGTTCCTGTCCCAGTGCATGATGGGAACAGGGCAAACCAAACTACCAAGCCAATTCTTATACTGGGAAGGAAACAAGCTTCCGGGGACCGGTTTCTGGCATCACAGCCTTCGTCGGCCCGGCTTGCTTGAATCCTGATGGTGCAATGAGCAAGGGACTCACGTCTGAGTATACCCTCCCACACTAAGTGTGGATAAAATCGATTTTGGAAAAGGGGGTGGTGATGGACAGAGTTTCTGAATGATGCAGAATACTCTTACCAAGTCAAGAGATCATGGTTTTAATCCATCACCGTTTCCAGTATAAGAATTGGCTTGGTAGTTTGGTTTGCCCTGTTCCCATCATGCACTGGGACAGGTACAGACTAATTTGCATGTAGCCAGGTTCTGAGCTGGGATGGTGCAGTGAGCTAAAAAACGGTGATGGATTAAAACCATGATCTCTTGACTTGGTATCTGTACTCCTGAAGCACAGCCGGGAGCTTTGCTAGAAATTGGATCGTTTTAAATACTTATGTAAATTGTTTTTAAAACTTGCGTACTTCTCCCTTACCTGTTAGGCTGGTTGGGGCATCTATCCGGCACCTAATTACCTGCGCAGCCGATCTGAACGCTGCCACGGGGTAGGGAACTCGCAAGCACCGCCATCAGCGACCGAGCCTGTTCACAGGCCACGCCCACTTCTCCAGGCCACACCCCCCACGTCCTCTTCTGCATAAAACCATGCACAGTACTCGGACGCGCAGCGGGCGCGCCGTCAGCGCGCCGAAGGCGCGCCAAAGGCAAGCCCGTCTGGGCCCGTCCGGGCCCAGCCGGACCCAGGCCCAGGAACCCTGCCGGATTTGCTGCAGGATCGCCTGGTGTACACAAGTGACATGCTTCGGGCCCTTCACCAGAAAAAAACTCAGGACTGCCACTATGTCCATGCCGAAGGTAAACCCTTTGTCAATTGCGCACGATGTAACTCAGCCGAATACGGCCCGGGAAAGCCGGGACTACAGATGGGCCTCCTTAACTGTCGCTCCCTCCCTAAGCATGCGCACGAAATCAATTTGCTGATACAGGATTATGGCCTGGTCGCTCTGTTTCTCACAGAAACCTGGCTCTCCACCAGCACGGACTCTGACATTGTCAATGCCCTACCCCCAGGCTATCTCATTCAAACCTTACATAGACCTAAAGGGAGAGGAGGAGGGCTGGCAATCATCTACAGAGAACATCTTGCCTGTAGGATTAGCAATGCCAACATTGAAGACTGCGAAAGCTGCTACTTTGCCCTTCAAATTTCCCCGGCACACTCCCTCTCAGGACTGTTGCTCTACCGCCCTCCGGGGACACCAGGGAATTTCCTCAACGCCCTCACTGACACGGCGTCACAATCAGTCTCCTCCGCCTCAAACTTTCTCGTCGTGGGCGATCTCAACCTCCACCTTAATGACCCCACAGATTCCTCAGCTTCGGATCTTCTTCAGGACCTTAGGTCTTTCAATATCCGACTGATCAACAACGAACCTACCCATGACAAGGGTCACCTACTGGACCCCGTCCTGACCAACATCAGGGATATCACCTCGGGTCCCCCCATCCCGCTCCCCTGGTCAGATCACTTCCTTGTTCCCTTCTTCTGGCACCTTACCATTGCACTTCCCCAACCCCCCAAAATCCGAGTGACAGACCGACGTTGGCACAAGCTCGAACCGGTGGAATGGGCCAGTTTGCTCTCAGATTCTACACCTATCCTCTCCACGGACCCGGTCACGGCCGACGAACAGTTCAATTTTTGGCTCACATCCTCACTGGATAAACTCCTCCCCAATACTATCACCCTTAAACATACCAAAAGAGTGACTCCTGCCCCTTGGTACACTCCGGCACTCAAATCCCTTCGACAGGAATGTAAGAGAACAGAACGCTCCTGGAGAAAGGATAAATCTAACGAAAAGAAGGCTGCCTATCATACCGCCTTACAAAACTATAAAACCACCCTCCGCAATACCAAAACTCTATTCTTCCAAGAAAGAATAGAACAATCCGCTAGCTCCAGTAAGGAATCTTTCACCATCTTAAACGAACTCCTTAAAATCCCGGACCCGAGACCGAGAGACCCCCCCAGACCCCAAAGTTGATGAGGAAAAGTGCTACAAGTTAGCGAATTTCTTCAAGGAGAAAATCCCAAAAATCCGCGACTCCATTCCATCCACAAGTTTGAGCGAAGAAAAAGAAGCCTACAACTCTCTTACCCCCCCATGTCTAACTTCCTGGGGACAAGTGACGGCAGAAGAGGTCAAAGATACGCTGAACATCATTAAAAGCGGGTCTCCCAGGGATCCGGCCCCCTTACGTATTCTCAAAAAGGTAGCACCCACGATCGCTCCCCCCCTTACCCACCTTATTAACGCCTCCCTTCAACAAGGAGTCGTCCCCCCCAGCTGGAAGGCGGCAGTCGTCAAGGCACTTTTAAAAAAACCTTCCCTTGACCCTGCCGACCTAGCAAATTATAGACCAATCTCCCTCCTCCCGGGAACTAGCAAGATCGCGGAAAAGCTCGTGAACAGAAAACTTTCACAATTTCTGGAGAACAACAACCGTCTAAAAAGTTCGCAGACGGGATTCCGCCCCGGGCAGGGCACCGACATCGCCCTCCTCATGGCGGTGGAAGAGGCCAGAGCACTCTTAGACGAAGGAGGATCAGTGGCAGTGATCCTCCTCGACCTGAGTGCGGCCTTCGACACCGTCAATCACCAGCTTCTTATCCAACGACTCAGGAGTGTCGGTGTTGAAGGAACTGCCCTGTCCTGGCTATCGTCCTTTCTGAGTCAACGTTCCTTTCAAATCTGGGAAAATAACACCCGCTCCTCCGACACTCCCCTCCAATGTGGCGTGCCTCAGGGCTCCTCCCTTAGCCCCACATTATTTAACATCTACATGTCCCCATTGGAGGAGGTTGTTACTCCGTTCGGGGTGAGCATCGTTAGTTATGCTGACGACACACAGTTAGTGGTGTCCCTTTCACATCCCAGACAACAACCTGCGGACCTGTACAACTGTCTGACACAGATACAAGGATGGATGAACAGATCGTCTCTGAAACTTAACGGTTCAAAGACTGACATTCTCCTCCTTGGTCAGAAGGGACCCTCTCCACTACAAAACATCTGGCCACCCAGTTTAGACCCGCTCCCAGACCCCAAACCAGAGGTAAAGAGCCTGGGTGTTTGGCTTGATAAGGACCTCTCATTTGTAACACAAGCAAAAAAGGTAGCCGGGACGTGCTTTGGGCTGCTCAGGTCAATTCGAAAGATCTTGCCCCTGCTCCCCCACAAATCCCAGAAACTGTTGATTCAAGGCCTGATACTCTCCAGGCTCGACTTTAGTAATTCCATCTACTTAGGGGCCCCAGAGGCAACCATGAACAAACTACAAAGGGTCCAAAATTCAGCTGCCCGGATCCTCACTAACACCCCTGCCAGAGCTTCGGTCAAACCAGCTCAGAAGCGTCTCCACTGGCTCCCGGTGAGAGAACGTGTGATGTTCAAGGCCCTCTGCCTGGCACATAGACTGCTTCAAAACAAAGGCCCCCCCCTAAGCCTGGAAAAATTTATCAAACCCTACAAAGCCCCTAGATCCCTCCGCTCCGATCAGGAACATCTTATCGTCACTCCCAGAGTGAAGAAGGCACGAACAGGAGGAAGACGCTTCTCGGTTCACACCGCACGCCTCTGGAACGCCCTACTTCACCTTCTGAGAACTGAACCTAATTACCTACGGTTCAGGAAGCAATTGAAAACCCACCTTTTCCCCTAACCGACCTCCCTCCCTGCCCCCGCTGACTCCCCAGTTGTACTGATCTTAGCGCTGGGATACTTACGGGTGACTACGCGCTCTATAAAAATAAATAATAATAATAATATGCATCATTCAGAAACTCTGTCCATCACCACCCCCTTTTTCCCAAATCGATTTTATACACACTCAGTGTGGGAGGGTATGCTCAGACGTGAGTCACTTGCTCATTGCACCATCAGGATTCAGGCAAGCCGGGCCGACGAAGGCTGTGATGCCAGAAACCGGTCCCCGGAAGCTTGTTTCCTTCCCAGTATACGAATTGGCTTGGTAGTTTGGTTTGCCCTGTTCCCATCATGCACTGGGACAGGTACAGACTAATTTGCATGTAGCCAGGTTCTGAGCTGGGATGGTGCAGTGAGCTAAAAAACGGTGATGGATTAAAACCATAATCTCTTGACTTGGTAAGAGTATTCTGCATCATTCAGAAACTCTGTCCATCACCACCCCCTTTTTCCCAAATCGATTTTATCCACACTCAGTGTGGGAGGGTATGCTCAGACGTGAGTCCCTTGCTCATTGCACCATCAGGATTCAGGCAAGCCGGGCCGACGAAGGCTGTGATGCCAGAAACCAGTCCCCAGAAGCTTGTTTCCTTCCCAGTATAAGAATTGGCTTGGTAGTTTGGTTTGCCCTGTTCCCATCATGCACTGGGACAGGTACAGACTAATTTGCATGTAGCCAGGTTCTGAGCTGGGATGGTGCAGTGAGCTAAAAAACGGTGATTGATTAAAACCATGATCTCTTGACTTGGTAAGAGTATTCTGCATCATTCAGAAACTCTGTCCATCACCACCCCCTTTTTCCCAAATCGATTTTATCCACACTCAGTGTGGGAGGGTATGCTCAGACGTGAGTCCCTTGCTCATTGCACCATCAGGATTCAGGCAAGCCGGGCCGACGAAGGCTGTGATGCCAGAAACCGGTCCCCGGAAGCTTGTTTCCTTCCCGGTATAAGAATTGGCTTGGTAGTTTGGTTTGCCCTGTTCCCATCATGCACTGGGACAGGTACAGACTAATTTGCATGTAGCCAGGTTCTGAGCTGGGATGGTGCAGTGAGCTAAAAAACGGTGATGGATTAAAACCATAATCACTTGACTTGGTAAGAGTATTCTGCATCATTCAGAAACTCTGTCCATCACCACCCCCTTTTTCCCAAATCGATTTTATCCACACTCAGTGTGGGAGGGTATGCTCAGACGTGAGTCCCTTGCTCATTGCACCATCAGGATTCAGGCAAGCCGGGCCGACGAAGGCTGTGATGCCAGAAACCAATCCCCGGAAGCTTGTTTCCTTCCCAGTATAAGAATTGGCTTGGTAGTTTGGTTTGCCCTGTTCCCATCATGCACTGGGACAGGTACAGACTAATTTGCATGTAGCCAGGTTCTGAGCTGGGATGGTGCAGTGAGCTAAAAAACAGTGATGGATTAAAACCATGATCTCTTGACTTGGTAAGAGTATTCTGCATCATTCAGAAACTCTCCATCACCACCCCCTTTTTCCCAAATTGATACAAAACCCAACTGGCCCTATTTGGCCACATGTCAGGCCTGTGTAAATGGTACCAATGGCACTGTGGCCAGGGAAGTCCTCTAAGGGCTGCAGCACTTATTGTGTCACCCTTGGAGGCCCTGTACCCTAATCTACACACACGGCCATTGCAGGCTATGTGTTTTGGTGCAGAACAAAGTGAAGAGCTGACATGGCACACATCCCTGTCTGTCATGCCTACAACTCAATGCCCTGGCATAGGTAAGCCACCCCTCTAGCTGGGTTCTTCTAAGTGTGAAATTGGTTTGTATGAAACATTGAAAAATTTCAAATGTAATAAAAGTGAATTACTTACCTTTTGTCTAAGAAATGTCTGTGTGATATCTAGGCATATCACACTGATTAGCAAAAGTAATCTACAACATAATCTAAAAAGTCACATGCACAGTAATCTGTAAAGTAACTGAAAAGTAATTTCAAACTGTTGACTTACCTGCAATTCAACCAACTGCATTTGAACCTGCATTCAACTGTAAATCACTGCATAAGATTTTGCAAAGTATTATTTCACTTACCTGCACCAGGCTTGGCTCTAAAAATAAAATAACAAAATTATATTTTTGATACAAACAAATTGGTCTGAGTTCAGTATTTGAGTGTGTGACATCATTTCTTGCCTAAGTGTGTATAACTAATGCTTAACACTACCAACTGATGAAGTCTTACTGCTCGCCCACACTACCACAAATAGAGAGTAAGGTTCTATCTACTTGCATCTCTGCCTACCTTTGAGGTTTCACTGGACTCTGTGCACACTATACCTAATTTTTGTATAGTTTATACAGAGCCAGCTTCCTACATTGGTGGCAGCAGTGGGATATACAACTTTGCATTTGTTGGACTGACTTAGGCAATACCTGATCACACGCAGAACTCCTAAATTGTCTTTAGAAATTATGAATTTTGAACAAATGTTTCCAAATTGCTAAAAGTCTTGTTAGGGCCTTGGTTAAGTCCCTTTAGAATTTTAGAGAATAAAAGCTCACTTTAGTTAGGTGTGAGGGGGGTTAGAAGTTTTCTTTTACAATATCTCTTAACAAGAACCCAGCTGTTAGTGAAGATAACAATGACACAGAGAACCAGGTTGAGGTGCTCAACCTCACCTCTTATCTCCACTTCGAATTTAGGGAGTTAAGGTCTCTATGTAAACTAAAACATTTTAACATGGGGTCCCGTCCCTCCAAACAAAAGCTCCAGGAGCTTTAGGCAGGGTATGCCAAGGACCATCGCTCTGAGAATGGTGAAGACCTCTCAGATGGGGAAGAAGATGGAGGGGATGAGGATACCTTCCAAGCCCCTCACTTCTTAGGGAGAAAATGGACCCCAGTGGCCCGGACTCCAAGTATACACCTCTCAGCACCTAGAGCCCACACAGTTGGGTCAGATGCTTCTGAGGACAGCCTCAATGAGGAAACCAACCTTTTAGTAAGGTTAACAAAAATATTGGATCAGGAGACCAGACTCCTGCCTCTAGAAAAAGAGAGCAGAGATGGGCCTAACACCATCAATGGTGGCAGCAACTTAAATAATAAGGATAAAGAACAATCTTATGATCCTAATCTCCAAAGCGATTGTCCCTAAATTTGAGGAGGGTGACGATATCACAAAATGGTTCACAGCCTTTAAGAGAGCCTGTGAAATGAGAAAAGTGAAGAATTCACACTGGAGGGGCACTCCTTTGGGACACACTTCTGACCCTTACAGGGGCAGATGCCGGGTCTAATGACCTTATGAAGAATACTGATGGAGGGCTTAGGACTCACAACTGAGGAATATAGAATTAGATTCAGGGGGGCTCACAAAACCCAAAATCAGTCCTGGATTGACTTTGTTGACCACTCAGTTAAGACACTAGATGGATGATTACCTGGTAATAATGTGCATGATTTCAATGGACTTTAAAATTTGTTTATAGAGGAATATATTTTGAGTAATGGCACTAATGAAAAGTTACATCAACATTTGGTAGACCTAGGTCTAATTTTCCCCCAAAAGAAAGGGGTTACACAACCTCCCCAGGGGAAAGGGGGTAAGAACCCAAAAAACAAAAAGCCAGTCTTCAAAAGGGCCACAAAAACCTGCTCAGGGGTGTGGGTCCCAAAACTCTCCCCAGTCCAGTAATAGATACAAAGGGAAGAACTTTACTTCTATAAAGGCCTGATGTTTCAACTGTAAAAAGTTGGGACACTTAACTGGAGATGCTACTTTCCTAGCAAGAAGTCCCCTAGTCCTTCTCCAGTTACTACTGATCTCCAGATGGGAACAACAGTGTGCCCAGAGCAAATCAGGGTTCACACTGAAGCAGTTCTAGTCACTGAGGGTGAAGTCGAGTCTGCCACTTTAGCTGTGTGGCCACCCAACTTAAAGAAGTATTTGCAATACCCCTGGATCAATGGGACTAGAATGGAAGCCCTGAGGGCTACAGGTGCCAGTGTCACTATGGTGAGAGACACACTGGTTTCCCCAGAGCAATACCAGATTGGGAAATCTTACTCAGTCACCAACGCTGAAAGTGTTACTACAAGCCATGGCGATATTAGATGGGGGGAGTTTACTGGGCTGAAACGGGTAGTGGTCTCTCAAAAGCTTCCAGCTGCCCGTCTGCTTGGAAATGACCCAGAGACCTCAGCAGGGGCCGAGGTTGAATTGAAAAGCCATGCTGGACATCCCTGAGATTGTGTGTGTCAAGACTAGAGCACAGAGCCGAAAGCAGGGTGAAAAAGAAGTGCTGGAGCCTGAAAGAATGGTCCAACCTTCCAAGAGGAAAGGTAAGAAGTCTGGGAAGCCTGCTTCTGAACAGCCAAAGACTCAGGACCCCTCTCTTCAGGGAGAGGACTTAGAAACCCGAGAGGGAACTGAGCCCATGGAACTTGACCCTTACCAGATTGAGCTCTTGGGCCCAGGGGGACCCACTAAGGAAGAGGTGTGCCTTGGACAGCAGACCCGTCCAACTCTTAAAAGCCTGAGGCAGCAAGTTGCTGTGCAGGAAAAGGGAGATGTCAGTGGTACCCATAGAGCCCATTGGGAGGAGGGACTACTGTACACTGAGGCCAGAGACCCAAACCCTGGAGCCACTAGAAGAGTGGTAGTGCCTCAAATATACAGGGAGTTCTTACTCACTTTGGCTCATGACATCCCCCTAGCTGGGCATCTGGGCCAAGCCAAAATTTGGGAAAGGCTAGTTTAGCCACTTTTACAGGCCCCAGATGTCTCAGAAGGTAAAGGAGTTTGACAGATCGTGTGTCACCTGTCAAGCCAGAAGCAAAACAGCTGGACACCCAAACGCACCCTTAATTCCACTACCAGTGGTTTTGGTTCCCTTTGAAAGGGTAGGTGTGGACATAGTGGGTCCACTTGAACCTCCTACAGCATCAGGAAACAAATTCATACTGGTGGTAGTGGATCATGCCAACAGGTATCCTGAGGCAATTGCCCTAAGGACTACTACAGCTCCTGCAGTTGCCAAGGCCCTCACTAGTGGATTCGGGTCTAAGACCCATGCGGTGTGGTTGTATTGGGGTGCAGTAAAAGCGATGAAGATATTTGAAATGTAAAAGTCTAAGGCGATAATAAGGCGACAAGTTCTCCAACTGCCCACATCAGAACACCCATTGTTCGTCAGAGATGGTTCCCCCAATGTCGATGTCCCAGGCGGCCCATGCGCTAGGTGTCATGATCGGTGACTCGCGTTGAGTGATCATGTATATGCGTGTGACGAGTTTGCGTTCTGAGGGTTCTCGTGTGACGAGTTTGCGTTCTGAGGGTTCTATCAGCCCCTTTTATAATGCCTCCAGTGTTGGCAGGGCGTCCGGGAACGTGATAAATCGTGCACGACATGCAGCTCTTAGTTGGAAGAATAGCAGGGTGTCTAGTGGTGAGGGCTGCAGTGTAGTGTCTAAATGCTGTTGCGTTAGGAATTGGCCATCCGGGAATAGCTCATGGAATGTGTTTAATTCTTTCTGCTGCGTGCGTCTCCACACACTGCTATCCAATAACAGGGGCATCAATAGGTTTCTAGCCAGTGGCATACATGGCGCGTATAGCATGTCTAGTTTGGCCCATTTGCAGAGTCCCTTTCAGGCTCAGTGCAAATGCTTCAGGTGTGTCAATCTCCTGTCTAGGTCGCTTGTATTCCAGAAATAGTGCAGTTGTCAGGGGGCCACTCGGTCGATTTCTATAGCTACATGCGGTTGAAAGGGTATGGGGTGTTGCCAGAAGTGGAACCACTCTGTCTTGTTAAAGAGGGTTGGGAGAAGCATCTCCAAGAACCCAAACAGGATATTGTGGACTATGTACTAGGCCTAAGGTCCAGAATGACAGAGTACATGGAAAAAGCTTCCAAAAATCTTGATGCCAGGCAGGAGCACCAGAAGCACTGGTATGACTAAAAAGCTGCACTGTTGGAATTCCCACAAGAGAAAAAGGTGTGGGTTTTGAAGCCTGTGGCAGCAAGGGCTCTCCAGGTCAAATGTATTATCTGAATGGCGGAGCAAGACACACCCTGAAAGAGGCAATGTGCCCAGCACCAATTCTCAAAGCTCCAGACTATACCAAGGAGTTCATTGTGCAGACTGATGCCTCTGAGTTAGGGATGGGAGTGGTCCGATCCCAGACCAATGATGAAGGTCAAGACCAACCTGTTACTTTCATAAGCAGGATGTTACTCCCCATGGAGCAGCGTTGGAGTGCCATGGAGAGGGAGGCCTTTCCTTTGGTTTGGTCCCTGAAGAAGCTGAGACCATACTTGTTTGGTACTCGCTTCCTAGTTCAAACTGACCACAGACCACTCAAATGGCTAACGCAAATGAAAGGTGAAAATCCTAAACTTTTGAGGTGGTCCATCTTTCTACAGGCATTTTATATAGTGCTTGCTAGACCGAAGTTGTCAGATCACTTCACATAATTGTGATAGAATACAGTAAAACAATCACGCAATGAACATATGAGGCGAGAGTTCAATAGATAGTGGTACACATAAAAGGTGATAGTAACCAACAACTAGAGACAATTCGAGAGAATCTAATAGACAGCATACGCAAATAAACAGCCGCTTAAGACAGATAGTATAGATCTGATCAAGCGATAATTAACCAAGTTCCGTAAACCTAAGAGTTAAAGTATTTGTTGAGTAGGAGGAGTTTCAGGTTTCTCTTGAAGCAAAGGAAGGAAGGGTTGCATCGAAGGTCACATGGTAGGGAGTTCCATAAGCTTGGAGCATTTCCAGGAAAAAGAGCACGACTTGGTTGGTGACATTTTTAGATAGGGCGAAAGGAGCAGAAGTGCATTGGAGCTTCTCAATGATCTAGTAGTCCCTGCTTTTGAGAGCTTGTTTTCTAAGTAGTGAAGTGCTTTGTGGATGATACATGCAGTCTTGTAGGTACATCTTCTTTCAATGGGAAGCCAACTGAGGCTCTAGAGTGCAGGAGTGATGTGTTCAAACCGTTTAACGTCTGAGATGAGCCGGGCTGCCATGTTAACAACTGATCAAAGGGAGGCGAGGTGAGTTTTCGGTGTCCCAGTGAGAATGGCATTACCATAGTCTAGTTTGGAGAGGTCCAAAGATTGCACCACAATCTTTAAATCATCTGCGGGAATAAATGGTTTAAGTTTCTTGATGTTTTTGAGTGTGTACAGTGCTCCATTTGCTGTATTCTTGATGTGCTCTTTCATTGACCTGTTGTCCAGGAAGAAGCCAAGGGATTTTGAGGAGTTGGATAGCAAAGCTACGGCCCTGAGCCTAACACCAGGAGCTTTGCTCCCACAACCTTGTGGCCTGCTTGTGAGCAGCCACCAACCGGAGGCCCCCTATCCCCCATTGGATAACATTGGGCCTCAGCACTCTGCACCCGACCGCCCTAGTGCCGCTGAGGGTTTTCCTAGAGTTCATCCTCAACCCAGGGGGAACCCTAGGTCTAACCTCAAAATACCAACTCCCACAAATAAGTAGTTATCTGCAAACCGTCAACTTCATTTCCTTCCTTAGACTGTTTTTCCTTTAAAATTCTTCTAACTGTGGAGTTGGTTTGTATGAAACACTGAAAAACTGCAAATGTACTAAAAAGGGAATTACTTACCTTTTGTCTAAGAACTGTCTCAGTGTGATATCTAGGCATATCACACCGATAAGCAAAAGTAATCTAAAAAGTAATGTGCACAGTAATCTGTAAAGTAACTGAAAAGTAATTTTGAACTATTAACTAACCTATAATTCAACCAACTGCATTAGAACCTGCATTCAACTATAAATCACTTCATAAGAGTTTGCAGAGTATTATTTCACTTACCTGCACCAGGCTTGGCTTGGTTCTAGAAATGAAATGACTAAATAATATTTTTGATACAAACAAATTGGTCTGAGTTCAGTCTTTGAGTGCGTGACATCATTTCTTGCCGGAGTGTGTACAACAAATGCTTAACACTACCCTATGATAAAGCCTTACTGCTCGCCCACACTACCACAGAGAGCAAGGTGCTATCTATTTTGACCTCTGCCTACCTTTGGGGTTCCACTGGACTCTGTGCACACTATACCCCATTTTGGTATAGTATATACAGAGCCAGCTTCCCACGAGATTTAATGCATAATCCTCACCTCCAGTCCCAACACAGAATTCTTGTTCAGGTGAAGTCAACCAAGTAAATCAACATTAGCTTAAAAGTCAAAGACTGCATTTTTGTCTGAAGTCTTCTTTTTCATATAAATATGATAATAATTAAAATAAACGTGCTGTCTGCATCCATTCCCTCGTACACTGACTGTGTAGCATATGTGAAAAAATTGGGGAAACCTTAAAATGGTGTTTCAGGGTGTATGTGCTCCTTGTTGGGACGGGGTTCTCAGAATGGGAAAATTGGAAGCCACAGCTTAATTATCTTACTGATTCTGCATAGTTTCCAGGTTTCTTCTTTACAGAATTGTTCCTTATTACCTTATGTATTCCTTAATGGATATTACAGGGAAAACCATATATTATAGGTCTGGATCAGATTATATGGGCAATTTTTCAGAAGCAATCTGTATCACCCAGGTCAATGCTATTTTAAATTAACCACTTACATGTTTAATATGGTGCACTGATAACATCTCTGGGATGAAGGATTTTAAATGTTGATTTCATTATGTTCTCATTCGTTCTTATTCATGCACAAAACGATTGTATTTGCTGTATCACTTCTGTTTTGACCCATTATGCATGCATAGTTTTTACTTGAATAGTCAAATAATTGCACTAGCTGAAATTGGGGAATCACAAACGGAGATCATATGACCAGGAACTGCTTCTAGTATGCCATTGTGGTCACAAGTACCTGAGAGCAAAAATACCTAAATTAACCTGTTGCCAGAAAGAGTTGCCCTGAATGACTGCTGCCACGTGCAGTGCCAAACAACACTTGTAGATCTGATATTTTGTGGAATGGTGCTAACCTGTTATTGAATTATTTTGAAATAAAATTCAAGAGAAGCTCCTCTGTTAAAGAACGGGTTAACATGCTGAAATGAATAGTAATGATAGAAGATGTGAATTACTTTCAAAGGGATCCATACTCAAGCTCAATGAAATCTGAGTTTATTTACCACCCAGACTGTTCCTAACTTATTGTGAGGCAATGCTTAACAGTAGGGCTAAATATCCTCCTCACCTACCACCTTTTCGAATGCATGGGTTTAGTTTCCACAGTTATCCAATAAAGACGTTGTTCAGCATCCACCACTAAGTATACCGGCAAAACACCAGTAGCTCCAATCAGTCAAAATGTTAAGTTCTCTCATGTTTAGGTCTCAACAAGTACAGCGCTTGCAACAATCTTTTTTTTCTTCACCCCTCCCCCCTCCCCCCCCTCTAAAATGGACTTAGAGCCCGCCCCTTACTTGCCACAGGTTGGTTTTATCGTTGTTCCTATTAACATGTTGAAATTAACAATAGTGATAGAAGATGTGAATGACTTTCAAAGGGATCCATACTCTCAAGCTCAAGGAAATGTTAGTTTGTTTGTATGACAATTTTAACACGCATTGGCAAAGCCAATCGGTCTCATAGATTAGACCGCTTTTGGCTTTTTGAATACACTTTAAAAAAAAAAGAACACCTGAAGTATATATCAAAGCTCTTAAAATACCATGTTGCTTGGTTGGCTAGCTTTGCCAGGCCAGCAGATGTTTGGAAGAGAGGGCATCAGAGATTATAGCTGTGAGAGGGTCAACTCCAGGTACAGCAGAAAGGTGCTTAACAGGAACTATCTGGCTGTAAATTGAACTCCGTGAATCCAGGTTTGCTGTAAAGGTTGCTTCAGTTCTTGCAACGTGACGATGCTCTGCCCTTGAGCCCTTTCGGCTGCTGATCGTTTTTTTGAAAGCTGAAACCGTACCGTTCAGTCTCTGCATTCCGGCAGCTGCACTCTATGATCTGAGTCGGCATAGCGAAACACAAACAAGCCAGTAATAGAGGGAGCTGGGCACAGAGAAGGGATGGAGAGAGCAATAGTGGCATGGGTGTGGGAGAGGGGAAAAACAGATGGGAACCGTAACATTTGCGCTAGGGAGCAGAGAAGCACACAGTGCTTCAGAGCAACACAAGGAGTGGGAAGGAGTTCTTCACAAAAATGAAACAAAACAGATGAAAGACATGCACTAAGGACACAGGGTAGAGAGAGCAACACAATAGCGGCGTGTGTGAGGGGGGCATAAACAGACAGTGAACCGTAACATTTAGCACAGGTATGCAAAGAAGCACAGTGCTTCTGGGCGTATTGGGAGTGGGGAGGAGTGCTTCACAAAAATGAAACAAGACACCGGAAGATGATTTAGCAAATGATCGAGCTAAACACGAGCACTCCTGTGGAGTACCAAAAGGCAAAGAAAAAAGAAGCTCCAAAACCAGGAACAGTGGATGGACACAAGAACATCGTACATGCTCTGAGGGAGGTCTAAACACAACAAGAGGCATGACGCATGCATGTCATTGACAAATGGGGATATGAGAGCGACAATGAAGCGACCAAATGGTAAGCATATGGGCAGGCTGAAGACCACAGACTGAATGCAACACATCTCTTCAAGACAGCGCATGCTCTGTCCAACCAAGTCCTAAAAATGTAGATGAAAGGTGTCCCGGCTGATATCTTCCTGGGAGAGCTATGGTGTTTTTAAATTAAACATAATAAACTAAAATCTTAAGAATAAGAACTATGTTCTTAGTGTTTGCGAAACATATATATATATATATATATGACTGTATAAGTGTTTGATTGTTTTTTCACTAGTACATTAATGACTTTCCTCTCTACTATCATGCATTTCACATGTATAAAACATTTTTTTGTAGGAAAACATTTTTACTTTCTAATTAAAAAGTTATTTTGTTCCAAAAGCAATGTGTGGACTTCTGGTAGAGACACTTTATTAGATCTAGATTTGGAATTATGGAAAAAATAGTATTTCGAACAGGCGTAAAGCAACAGACATTAAGACTTGAAGGGATACAGCTGGAAAGAAAACTGTGATTAGGTTGCCCACATCCCTTATCTGCAGACCATAGTTTTACTGTTGCCGACTTCACAGTTTGTTTGGTCTTCCATGTACATAGGTCAACGAGTTAATACACAATTTTAAAACTAAAGTTTAACAAATTTACATTAATGAACCCAACAAAACAACTGTTTTAGTTTTATTTTGCTTTAAGTTAAAAAAAGAAAAAATGTACAAACACTGAATAACAATACTGAAACACAAAGTGGTATTTACTGCTAAGGAATCATTGCTGAATAGTTTCATTACATATGATGGGTAATTAAGAATTCCTCTCAACATTCTGAGGATTCACCAAGGACAGTAAAAAAGCAAATGTGAAATAAACTCACCATCTCATTTGACAAGATACACTTGCAAGAAGGTAACAGTGACAGCAGGTAAAATGGGATACTTCTTCCCACAGCCCACTAAAGGGGCATTTCTCTTTAAGGTAGTGCAATTAAACCATGCCACGTGGAATGTTGCCTTAGCCAACTTAATTGAATTAATTAACTGTAAAAAAATAGAAATGCCTTATATTTCCTAAAGAAATCATTGAGCTTTACATTTCTTCAAAACACACATGTAAACTGTATTTTTTAGAATTGTATTATTTTAGCAACTGCTCATAGTTCTTTTGGAATAACAGAATGTGTAAATGAGCTATGTTACAGATCTGATTGCATAGACCACATATAGAGAAACGCAGCAGTTTGTTAGAGCATCTCAAAAATAATTTTTAATTTAAGGCTAAAAGAATGTGTATTTCAATATTTGTTTGAAAGAACAGCTTGAAAGTTGTTGGCACCCTTTAAATAGGAGAGGAGTCTTAAATACACTGGTAAATAATTTGGTTTTAACTTTCTTCTAAAACCCAGTTGAAGGCTGGCAAACATCCCTGAAGCAGCGTGTTCTTGAGATGCAAAACCACCAGAGAAGGCCTTATCTGATGGTGGTCAAATTTGACACTTTAACACCACCAAATGGAATCTGCCTAGTAACTGCATAAAATGCACATGAATATGAATGAACAGCCATTCGCTTAAATTAGTCGATGAAATATTCCCCAAAACGTGACATATTACTGAAAATTAATAACTGTTACTGATCCAAAGAAACTGATCGACTTATCTCTTGCTAAAGGCATGTGCTCTAAAAGAAAGGCATTATACTTTAACATTGCCAAAAACAGATTTCCATTTTTAGAAATTAGTACAACATGTTGTTCTTGGTGAAGAGGAATAGATTGATAAAAACTGCGTATTTGATGAACTTCACGTCAGACAGAGCATCAGCATAATACGTAATTTTAAACTGTAGCAGTATTGTTCAAAAATATTTTATACAGACAATATATATTTTTCTAGAATATTTTCGACTTACTACTAAAGACCCCTTTTTTTGCAATAACGAATGAAAAGATCTGTGGTTAGCTGCAATATAATTAGCAATCTGAGCTTCTTACTGACTTGGGTAGGGTACTGTCATTTGCGTGGAACCTTCTAATGCAGGAACCCTCTATAAAAACAAGTGAGGTAAAAATGGAATGCCACAAGAAACTCACCAACCACATTCTCAGAATTTGACAGAAGATATGTGTATATTTCTGTATTAGCTTATACTGTGATAAAAACAGAATGCAACACTTAATATCAGCAAACAGGTGTGCCAGAGATGCAGACAGTGCCAAACACTGTTGAGGTCTGCCTTATTTTAAAGGCTGTAGCACTGGCACAAGTAGTGTTCATGGAAAGCGAGGGGATTTATAGCACTCCCCACCGAAAAACATTCAGAGTGCTGCACAAACAGGTGCTGGTCTCAATATTACAGAAATAAGACAAATGAGTTACTGAAAATGATATATTATAACATTAAACAGTCGAAGGCACAATAAACACATTTAAGGACAGTTTTTTTTAACCATGGTCATTGTTTAAAAAATAATCTAAAATATGTGCCTGAGGAAAATTCTGCTATCTTTTCTCATTCCTAAGTTGTATTGTTATGAAATGTTTTACAACACAACCTGGTTCCAGGATCCCGTTTCACTGGCATGCAGTGCACGTGTAAGTGATGCACTGACCAGTTCTCAGCTCAAGGGCAGCACTTGCAGTCAGACAGGATTCAAAGGCTTTACCCCATAGGAAGACATGAGCCAAATTACACAAGTCAAAGCACACCTTTTCTATGAGGTGAACAAAAAGGAGGGAAGCTTGCCATAACAGACAGGGACCCTGCTGAACATTATTTAAAGAAAGGGATTCCAATAAAAGACAGTCTCTGGAATGGAAGGATTTTTGGTGAACAAGGCAATTAATTATTTTACTTATCGTCACTGTGCAGGAAATAATGAAGGGGAGGAGTTAACAGCAGCCCATTTGGGGACATTGGTTATTTCCCACTAAACCTAATTATGCCATTCAAGATATTTCACACAAAATGCAGAAGCCATTATGAAAGATTAACTCATATCAAAAAGGCAGAAAACACTCGTCAAAGCACTTTCGTAGGGTTAAAGTTGTCTGTCCCTGCTGAATATAATGCCAAGATGAACTTCAGCTACCTCAGTGCCATGTCTATTCACGCTCTCTATACGACCACTAGCACTCTCTTCAAGCTGATCTGAACATTTAATTTTTCTCTGAAGAGTTAAGATGGTGTGACTGATCAAATATCGTGATGTGCATAACATGTATTCCACTGGATGGACGAGCAATCAGTGGCTAGCACCAGTCAGTTTTCAGCCATGTGTCCCACTCCTGTCTTTAAGCTCCATCCCAAAGAACTGCAGCTTGGATCTGGTTTTAAAGTGTTGGATCTAAAATACCTTGATATCCTGTAACCATTTCAGCGCTAGATGAAACAAAAACCTACTTCTTGAAAGATAGCATAAAAGCACATTGGAGATCTGCTGCGTACTGCTAAAAATACCCAAGGATATATTGTTTAAAACTCGTCTTCCTCTCCACTTCCATTTACCAATGTAGTTCTCTATTCAGTAATCAGAGTCTCATATTGTTCTTTAGTACTCCTGAAGTCAACTAGAAAATTGCTCAAAATTCAATACTGCCAGTGATTCATTTATTTACTAATATTTAACCGTCAATTCACAAAAGAAAGTTGCATGCGGAAGGAAGACTTGAATATCCCCTATTATTACTATGCAAAGGCATTAACAACAAGCTGTTGGGTAAAGCACCGGCAGCTGTGTATCTACTGATGTGCATTCAGAAATTAGTAAAATGTCCTATATGTGCAAGCAACGGGAAGTGGTCTGGGACATGCCCAATGGTAGCACATCCTGATTCACAAAGCCACATGTAGGAATCCAAAATCAGGTCAACTGTTGTTTGCAACAGCAAAAAGGACCACGTGGTTGCCACTTTCAACCTGGAGCTGTGCTCAAGTAATGCATAAAGGCAGATGCATACAATGTATTTTTCATCCTTCCAAAGGCAGAGCAATATCTGAAAAGTGCTGGAAGGTCCACTGCTTTCGGGCCAGTGCTAGGAACCTGGGTCTGCAACATCTAAGGTTACGTACTGCCACCTACCAAAAATCCTCTATTGCTGTACCAAATTTGCAATGGGAGCCAGTGAATTATGCACATGCCTCATTTCTACCTACTCATGAGACAATCAGCTTTACAACAATGTTGTCCACTCAAAATACAGAAGTTTGATTTGTGATAGGGGCTCCCTGCACATTTTGGCATTCAGCACATACCACATGTGCAGATATGTGTTGGACTCCATGTAACAAAGCAAATGTTTGTGCATTTGGACCCACTGATTCTTAAAGGAGTGCAACAATCCTGTGTTGATACTTGTGAACTTGCTGAACAATTTTTAAGGCTAGTAGTAGAATACATTCAGTATCTGCCTGATAACATACCCTGATATTTATCTAAGAACGTCCTCTGCCTTAGGATTTGGAATTCTTTGGCTACAGAAACAAATGAAATAGGAATTTATTTTGTGCAGGTTATGAAAAGTGCTGCGCAGCTTGTGAGAAGGTGTATGCTTTCCCCCCCCCCCCATTATCTGTCTATTGCTTGGTAGCCCTAAGGCATGCACAACATGTCAGTTTTACTAATTTAACGTCATCATTAATATTACCCATTTCTGCCACATTAAACTCTCTGGTAGGAGACATGGAAACTTATTTCAAGATGCCTACATTCCTTCACCCTGGAAGGTGACTTGATCGAGGTGAGAAAGTACTTCTTAAGCTTCAGCGCTAGGCAAGTAAATATCAATGGGACAACAGTGATTTTACAGAGATCTCAAACTGAGGTCAAGTTATCACCCACTGGTTAGTCTGTTTATCTTGAACACCAACCCTACCCTAAATAATGTTAACACTGAAACAATGGGTCAGTTTGTTGAAGATCCCTGTTTCTTACAAATATGTGTCTGACCTGTGTATCGGAAAACAGGGCTGATTAAAAAAAATACTATTATTTTATCCACTGATTACGGTCTCTTACTGGAAGATTCCAACCTGTTTTGTTGGATTGGGGAAAGTTACCAAGTAGAAAAAAAGTCATTCCTTTTAGCAAACTGATTTTCCCAATGGACCAGTGGATGGAAGCCAGAGTAGTAAAAGTTAAAGTGACACAAAGGTATGTAAAATTTTTCTGCATGTTTTTGGCTATTTGTTGTGCAGCCCTACACTAGCTATGTATGGTGTGGGGTTGTCAGTAACTAACTAAAAGCAATACTTGTACTCAGGATCATGTTTAGAGAAATAGTGACAAACGTGTCCTGCAGCAGCAAGCATTTGAAATACCAAGGAAAGAAAAACCCAATTCAAGAGGACTCAAACTATTGGTTCGAATTCTACATTTATGTGCTTCCTTCTAGATTGGTAGTATGGTTTCTACTAAGCTGTTGGGGATAACATGGTAGTGGGAATAATGACTTGGGTAGAGTACTTAGGGAGGCACAAGGGGTGACATGCTTGCTTTCACGCACACCTTGTCTGAGCTGTGTTTCAGCCAAGACGGTGGAGAAGAAATAAAACTAGTTCTTGATTTCTAAAACAATCAGATTATTTTCTGGATTCTGTTACTGCAAATCTGATGTGTGTTTTTCTTCTTGTGTTGCTTTGAAAAACAGACTATTAAGTTTCATACTTAAAGTGATTTACAGCCTTGCCTTCTGCTAATACCCTAGAAATCATGTTTTCTCTCTTCTTTGTGGTCTGAGTGCACAGAGGTGATTAGTGATGGAAAGCATCTGTGTTCCCTGACTGTCTAGTGCTTGAGGTGGCAGTGCAGGGACAGCTGGAAACAACACTCGAGAAATGATCAACAGTTGAGGAATCAGTAGCTTGTCCATCACACATAAGGCTTTTTAACATCTTGACAAACTTGCGAAACACTTATTTGAAAGGCAGGTTTCGCATGTCGGCCCACATAGCAAAATTCTGTAATATGTAATTTGCCATTAAATAAAACCAACAAATACAGATTTGGCTAGACAAAGCGGATTCTCAAACTTCACAGTAATATCTTGCTTTTTTAAAAGCTGGATACCATAGAGATTCATAGGCCTCTTTATGACTGCTACTGCAATCTTCATGAGAACCACTTTGTTTGCCACTTTCTAGCTCCCTTTCATCATTGCCAGTACTGATGGCACTGGTTACAATTCACTTAGAATGTCACAGCCACATCATCACCCTTTGTTCTGCCCACATGTCAAGTCAGGCTGCCTACATCTGCTCTTGTGGTTCCTGCCAATGCACCTTATAGTTGTAAAGATTAATCGATAAGGTTGACATTCAAAAAGGTGCTAGCCTCCTCACTGAACATACACATTTCAATGAAAGAGGTGAAGTTTGCTTGTTTTATTATGAATAATATAGCTTCAGGCAGATCTGGTTTAATTTAGAGAAGCAGCAGCACTTGAGTATCTCTGTGTAGCTGCAACTAAATTCAAGAACAATCTTGTACTTGTTTGAGAAGTGATCGATGGTGGCCTTCTTCAATGGTTGCGTAAAAGAAATAAAATGTTCATCTACCTAGGGTTCTGCAAGTTGCAGACAGCACATATGCTTTTTTGGTCAAGACAATGGTTCCACATTTAAATTCAATGAAACAGAATATTATGAGGAACCTCGAGTAAATCTCTTTCTATGCACTCTACAGCAGCCTCTCACTCATCTGTTTAAAAGAAGGTAAATTGAGCGATCTATTATCTTCGGGTAGCATTTAGCTTTCACCAAATCCTTCATCATGCTACTCTTTTGGGGCCAGAATACACAGATAGCCCATAGAGCTAAATTGTTTAGCACAAAAGGTCATGTGTTTCAGCTTTTAACTAGTATGCTTTAAGGAGCAAAACTAATCTGTGCTACTTACCACAGTCATAATTTGCAAACTTTATACTGAGGTACTAATGCTTCAAGGATTTCAAAACGTTCCTAATATAATTCCTTTCTCAAATACATTATCTGGGTTCAGTAGTTGTGCATCTTTGTTTACCCTTCATTGTTTTCTTTGTGCAGCCAATATAGGCCTGTTCTTCACTTTCCTACATTGTGAAGGTTCTAAGAAGCATGTTTTACTCTTCAATTACAAAGGCAGATGTAACAATAACAATACTAACCTGTCATCTAATGGTCTGACTACCTCTGCTCACGTTCAAACACCGCTTCAACAACAGGAAGCAGCAGAGTACTTCCATAACATGCTACAACAGCTCTGCAAGTAACGTCTCTGCAACACATCCTGCTCAACATATTCATTTCCCTGCTGTGATCACGTCTCTCTTCTGGTCAACTTCTGAAGAAATATATCCTTCACTATTACGTTACCTACTCCTGTCTACAAAGCAAAGGCCTGCTACTTTACATTCCCTCTCAATGGGTTCCTTATTTTCTCCTTGTACTAATGGTAGACAAACAAACATCGTTTTTCTTTTCTAGATGACGATTTAGTGCACAAGCTGGATTTCACAGAACCGGCAAAATGCAGTAAGAGCATATTTCCTCTTGTATCCCTTTGCCCCCCAAAAATGACTTCGCTCTAGGGTTTCAGGACATCTTTGAAGTCCAAACATTGAGGATGAACTTTTTCTCCACTTTGTGGAGCTTAAAATTATTTGATAACTTGGCAGAAATGCAGATTCTTCTGTAGTTAGGCACATGAGAAAGTATGTGCTCTATTAAGTCCGTAATGTGTGTTATCCTTCAGTGCTGTCGTTCCTCCCAGAATTTCCTTACCAACTCTGTGTAATTGCACACCCAATGTATACCAAAGTAATTTGATTTTACTACCATTACATGTACACTTAAGTATGTGGTCACCTTCAGCCTATGACCAACAAAAATCATTCAATGCAGAGAACTCCAGTAAGAATGAGGTTGCCTTCAGCCTGTGACCAAAGTAAAGTATTTAATGCACAGAACCCCGCTGGGTTTGTGTCACACACTGCATAGCATAAACTGCTCTAAAGTTAAGCAGTTCTTTCCAATGACGGATCATTAAACAAAGACTTGGTTAATTTAAAATCCTTTATTCGATTCCAGATAGCTTCGCAATTCCAAATAAACGAAGTAAATCCACAATTTCAACACAGCTTCATTTTAACAGCTTACGTTGAACAGCAACCCCATCAGTAAGTCTTTGGATTTCGTACCCCGACACTGGGAACCGTTCCCCCTCGGGAGTTCAGTTTTTACCCAAGAATCTCTTCCAGTTGCACAAATCCACCTATCATCCCCCTAACAAAGGGTGAACAGCGAAATGCATTGGGACCACAAACTGCATTGTGGTGAACCTAAAATGCAATTGGGTTGAAATTGTGTATTTATGGAGTTTACATTTGGAATTATGAAGCTATCTGGAACCGTATAAAAAATGTACAATTAATCAAGTTTTTGTGTAAAGACCCACAGCTGGAGAGAAGAAATAACATTTTGAAAGCGTAAGGAGTGTTGTGGGTGGCACTGACCTGGAAGGGGTTCTGTGCACTAAATATTCCCTCACAGAACAACATAACTATGAACAACATACAGCAGCTAGTCAGAAATGAAGGGTTTCATACAATGCAGCAAGATGACTTCTGCCAAGCATTTAACAATGCATTAGATCATCTTTACAAAAGAAGCAGAAATCAGCACTCACACATATAAGGAATCCATACTTACATACTGGAAATCTCCAGCTCATTAAAAATAGAAGGTAAATTGTTACATGCTGTGAAGATATAGCCTCATTAGAAATCTAACATCGATAATAAATAATTTACTTTCAAGTTAGTGCTTTCGGATAAAATACTTTAAATAATCAGGATGTCTGGACTTCACTTCTTTTGAATGTTCTACATCTTCTGTATCATCACTTGGAATTTACCTGGAAAAGAAAAGGGGAAAAAAAAAAAAAATTAAATAAATAAGGTTTTTAGCCTGATTGTACAGGTTCCAAAAAAACTGAAAACTATATCCGGGTTTCGTCAGTTTGGTGACTCTTGTCCTACTGCCAGTTTACAACTTGGCACTTTTACAGCTAGGCGAACTGGCGAAGCTAACTAAGGTGCTAAGACAACTACATTGTTTGACTGTGGAATGAAAGATAGATTTTAATTGCCTAAATCACTCTGAGTGTTATGCAGTTATAAAAAAAATGTCAGACCATGCCAATTTCCTGCACCTCATTTCTAGGATCTATGCTTTTAAACCTCATGCCAGAGGATTCTCTTTTTGCCCCTAAAAGGCTGGAACAATATGCCCTGGAATCTAAGGAAAATAGCTCAGTTGGCCTTCAGAAAGCCACTGAAATGTTTGTTTTGTTAGTTGAGATTTTTCATGAACATTTTTAAAGTTACCCACTGATCTCTCATTTATTTCTTCAGTGCCAGGAAGCCTCTTAGATGGTTGGGTTTCACGTTTTAGAAATTAATGAGAACAGCTGTAATTCAGCTAAAAGCATATATGAATGGCAGGTTCTCTATGTTGCAGAAACTGCAATTACGATGTACCACATTGTATTCCTGGAGGTTCTATTTCTTTGGCATACTCACATGCAGGCATTATGGAGACTTCTGCCGTCACTATGCTTTTTATTCCCAAATTGGATAAACCTCCTCGGATTAATCCGCAGGTGAACGCCAAATACTATATAAAAAAGAAAATTAATGTCTTACACAAATAAATCACGCATAGCAGAATAATTTCACAAATGAAAAATATGAAATAAAATGGTCGAGGGTTAGAACTATTTTTTCCCCTAACTTAGTGAATAGTTTACTTTTATTAAAATCGATGTTATCAGATGAAAGAGAACACACTGCACAGTGATGAGGGAATCTAAACATTTGGTATTCTGAGACTGGTAATATCTCAGTGGAAATCCATGATGAACAGGTCCACATTTGATGCCTCTTTTTGGTCACAGGATACATAGAATGACGCAGAATTATTGTTTGTTCATTTATAATGTAAAGATGGGATTTTAATTTCTTACAGGCATTACATTCACTTTGCAACACAATTTCAGACGACTCCTCATAACATCTTTTCGGGAGATAATCACCATCGAAACTACTCCACTTTGAATAGTTTAAAAAAAGAATGTTTTTATTATTTGCTTTATATTTTATCAGCCTTGAAAAAGTTGTAATTAACAATTTATTCGAACAAACAATAGATGCCAATAGCAAATCAATGCTTATGCAACAGCATGACGAAACACAATTCAACGCATTAAGGCCTTCTTGGAATAGCAGGAAGAGTTATCCCAAACAGTTACATATTGCATTTGTCTGATTTCTTTTATAAATGTACGATCTCAAGTCCAATGTAAAGTCTTAGGCCTATCACTAAGGAAACTGCTCCACTCATTCCAGCTCCGGAGAGGAGGGCACAGCCGGAGTCCGGTACTTACCTGTTAATTTCGGCCTTTTGGGCGAGGAAGGATCTTTCTTCTTTTTAATGTGCCTTCTCTATTCCCTTGAAGATCTAGACAAACGGGGATGAACAAGATGGTCACCTGGATCTCGTTCTAGCTTTAGACTTCGACTGTTTTCAAGCCCTACGATAATCACTAGCACAAGCCATGAAATCCTTATAATAGCTTTGAGGTTCATGCGGAGGCAAATGTCACACAATGATGAGTTGTACTTGGAGCCGAGATACCACAAACAGTTTTCATGTGACTCAGTGATGGACATCTGTCCATAACACCTATGGCAGGGCTTAAAACCTGACTTCTTAGGGTGGGACATGTCCTTGTCATGGCACCAAAAAGAATTTAAAGACAAAATCTCTTATCATCATAGTTGAGGAGAGAAGCTAAGCACCTGCACTGAAAAGTGCAGAAAAAAAGGAACTGATGTCAAGGTGCCCAAGTGGGCACTGTATCGCTTTAGTGACATCACCAAAACTATTCCCAACGTTGGGTCGGAGTCAGCAGACCTATCGGCACTGGAGAAGTATATTAGACGTTTCTATATCAAGCGTGGTGTCTGCAGTAGTTAAAAGGTGAGGAATCTGCGGGTATCCTCATTGGTATATTATTCTATCCGAACGTCAGAAGCTTAGATGTCATTTAGAAGGAGGAGTTCAGATTTAACCATTTCATGTGGTGGCTGTGCCCTCCCTATAGGAGCCAGTCTGAGGAGGAAGTGGCATCTACATACAGAGAGATTATATGTCAGTATGAATTAATACATATTCCCCTTGTTTACAAGTTTCTTCCTGAACACACACACACACACACACACACACACAAAGTGCAAATGCAAACAACAAGAGTGAGAACAGAAACTTGTTTCTGGGACCTATGATGGAGTCAACTGTACAAGAGTCTACTAAACTGTAATTATCCTAGCTACTGGATCAGCACATAGCAGAAGTCTCATATTTCTAAATCTAGTGGCCTAAACGTGTTACAGCTGAATAGGAAAGTGCATGTTCACAAACGGTAATGTATTATTACCTACATATTTGAGGACCAAATGTTTACTGAAGCAACAAATACATTTTGTCAGAGATTTCTGATCATAAAACACATTGATTTTTAATATTCAGGGTGTACTTAAAGGTAAATTGAAGAGAACGTTATTAGCAGTGTGGCACATATATGACTTTAACTTAGAAGATTATACAGAAGCTTTTTCATCCTATCGCAAAAACTTTGCATGGGTGAAAGGAAAAAAGAAAAATCCATTTTCACCTTGGCTTGCTTCTTGTACAATGGGGAGTGGCGTTTTTGCACTCAACCAAACATATACTACATTACAATACGAAGATGATAAAGACCTTTTTTCTACTTTTCAAATGTGAAAGATAGGCATAATCCGTTTGCTCCATTATTTACTACATTGGAAAATCCATTAAATTTTTTTTTCAAGATCTAGGTTTCGTCACTAAAATCTCTAGGACAACCATCTAATCATTTATAAGGTAACATGTTTTTACAATGTGGTTTCTCATTTTGCCATGGTGCAAAAACCTTTCTGTTAAATGGACGGATGCAACACTTTGCTGAAGAAAATAGTTTGTCAGTGTAAAGATTCTGTAGTACTGCCCTCGAAGCCTGGAGAATTCTACTCAAGGTGCTACTGCATAATTCTCTCAAGTTGAAATCAGATTTTCTTTTTGGGAAATTGGATTTTAATATAATGTGTTTAAATGCTGCCAACCCTTCCACTCACATGTAGGTAACAATTTCATAGCAGAAGAAATAAAGCTGACAAAATACGAGTATCCATTCCTAAAGTTTGAAGAGAATGTATGTCCTGAGAAATCATCATTGTATAATTGTAACAAATTCTAATAATTATAGTTCACTACATCAAAATGCATTCATCAAAATTTAACACTGGAGGACACTGCTTACTCTAACAAATCGGAAGAAAGCCGTCAGTCCCTATGGAAAGCAGTTTTAAAGAATAAAGTGAGGAGTGCCCCCCTCTCAGGTGAAAGTGGTAGTTCTCTTACCAGGATGGGTTGACTGTTGCACTCAAAATTGTCTACAAATTACTTATTCTCAAATTAGCAGCCCTATTCACAAATCAAGTTTATTCCAGAACATGCTTAATCTTATGTCACTTCATTATGAAAATTCACTGGAAAAAAACAACAGTTAAAAATCGAGCTATGGTTCTTTTTTTTAAACTACTATAATTATGGAATTTGCTTGTAAACTTTCTGTACACAAAGGGATCAAACAAACGTAGTTAAAGCTCAGCTGCAAACTAAGAATGAGTTGCTGAACTTTGCGACACTGATCCGTTTGTGTGGTTCGCTCTCATTCTTTCCTTTTTAGGTCTCACCTGAGCCAGCGCATGCGCTGCTCAGAGAGACATTTAGTATACGGGTTTCCAAAGTGCTGCCACAGCCGGCCTAGCTCTTGCGTTCACGCGTGCAGCTGCCATCTGCCTCCCTTCCAGCGCGATCACTGCTGAGCGCGCACCACTCGCGTGATTACCACAGAGCGCGTCCAATCACTTTCACGCCTCTCCCCTCCCCGCTGCTTTCACTTTTGCGCGCGGCCTAGCAAGCCGTAATTATGGGAGTCCTTTCAGCACTGTTCGCGGCCAATGCTTGTTTTTACATTTCCTAAGCCAACGCTTTCGCCATAGCAGGGTGCCGTAATTATGGGAGTCCTTTCAGCACTGTTTTGCTAGATTAATAATAAACCCGGTATTCACTGTAAAATATAACTGCACGCTTTACGTTGGAATTCTGCTGCTGAGCGATGTTCCTCGGTTTTATGCACTGCATGCGTTCCTTCCCTCATTGCCTTTCGATGCTGATCACTGCAAATGTTAGTTTGCCCACAGGGTGCTGGTACTAGAGATGTTTTGTCTGGATCAGTGGGTGACTTATTTCGTGGCTTGCGTTGTGATATGGTATGTCATGTGTATGGCAGGGGAGAAGTTGCAGTGTTAAGTGTGTTGTGGGTAAGATCAGTGTGCTTGTTATGGGCAGTGGGTTTGTAGTGAAATTTTATTTACATATAGGAACAGAAAACAACTTTAGTCAGACAAGTCACATCCTCATATAGACTCCCAGTTCCTGTTACCAGGATGGAATATGCTACTTACCAGTATGCATCTGTTCTTGGCATGTAGAGCTGCAGAGCCACACACTTAGGATAGATCGCCATCTGGTGTCGGGCTCGGATGCTTGCAGAATGTTGTTGTCTTCGGAAGAAGTCTTTGGTCACGAGATAGGTGACTCCTCCCTTGGACATGGGCATCCACTCCATCCTCAGATTGTTTTTCGCCATGATGGAGTTTGTAAAAATAAAGAAAGGAGGTCCATGTGTAATGTCTAAGTAAGACGATGCTGGAACAGATACAGGTCCCGGGGAGGTGGGTGGGCGTGTGTGGCTCTGCAGCTCTACATGCCAAGAACAGATGCATACTGGTAAGTAGCATATTCCGTTCGAGGCATATGAGCTGCAGATCACACACTTAGGATAGACTATATAGCAGCGTCTCCCCTAGTGGTGGTCACCTGTATCATTTGCAGCAGTTTGGAATAAAGTTTTAAGGCCAGCCTGACCCACAGAAGCTTGTTGTTTGGCTTGCATGTCAACACAGTAGTGTTTAGTGAAGGTGTGTGTTGTAGACCATGTGGCTGCCTTACAAATATCTTCTAAGGGGATGTTTCCTAGGAATGCCATGGAAGCCCCTATTTTGCGTGTGGAATGCGCTCTAGGGGGAACTGTTAGAGTGCGTTTAGCCCTGTGGTAGTATATTTGTATACATTTAACTATCCACCTGGCTATTCTGGATTTGGAAATAGGGTTGCCTTTATGTGGTGGAGAGAAAGCAACAAACAATTGTTTGGTTTTGCAGAATGGTTTGGTTCTGTCAATGTAGTAAAGTAGGGCTCTTTTAACGTCTAAGGTATGAAGAGCTCTTTCAGCTACAGAGTCTGTATTTGGGAAGAACACTGGTAGCTCGACTGATTGGTTAAGATGGAACGGAGAAATGACTTTGTGTAGGAATTTAGGATTTGTTCTAAGAACCACTTTATTACGGTGTAGCTGTAGGAATGGTTCTTGTATGGTTAAAGCCTGGATCTCACTTACCCTTCTAAGTGATGTGATAGCAATAAGGAATGCTACTTTCCATTAAGGAACTGTAGTTCGCATTTATGCAGAGGTTCAAATGGGGGACCCATGAGCCTTGTCAGAACAATATTTAGGTTCCACACTGGAGAGGGTGGTAATCTGGGAGGAATAATCCTTTTAAGACCTTCCATGAAGGCTTTGATCGCTGGTACTCTAAATAATGACAAGTGTTGTCGATTTTGTAAGTAGGCAGCTAATGCTGCTAGGTGACGACGTATGGAGGAGTACGCTAAATTACATCTTTGCAAGTGTAGTAAGTAGCAAATGATGTTCTGGATGGATGCATCCAGTGGACGTATATCATTGTTAGTGCAGTAAATGGCAAATCTTTTCCATTTTGCAGCGTAGCAGGCTCTAGTAGCAGGTCGTCTGGCCTCTTTTAGAATATTCATGCAGTCTGGTGGTAGGTTAAGGTAACCGAACTCTAGGACTTCAGGACCCAGATCGCTAGGTTCAGTTGATGTGGCTCTGGGTGTCTGATTTCTCCATGGTTCTGGGTTAATAAGGACAGGGAGAGGCGCAGTTTTTGGTGTGGAACTAGAGAGAGTTCCAGCAGTGTTGTGAACCAGGGTTGACGCGCCCATGTGGGAGCTATTAATGTCAGCTTGAGAGACTGTTGCCTGAGTTTGCGTACCACGAATGGATTGAGTGGGAGAGGCGGAAAAGCGTACGCAAATCTGCCTGACCAGTTCATCCATATTGCATTGCCCTTCGACTGTGGGTGGGAAAACCTGGCGGCGAAGGTTGGGCATTTTGCGTTTGTGTGTGGCGAACAGGTCTATGTCTGGTTGGCCCCATTTTTGGAAGAATGGGAGTAGGACTTGTGGGTGTAGTTCCCATTCGTGGATCTGTTGGGTTTGTCGACTCAACAGGTCGGCAATCTGATTGTGAACTCCTGGAAGGTGTTCTGCTAGCAGGTATATGTTCTGGGGAATGGCCCATCTCCAAATGTTCTGTGCGAGCTGGGACAGCTGGAGAGAATGTGTGCCTCCTTGTTTTTGTATGTAATACACGGCTGTCATGTTGCCCGTCCGGACGAGGACAGTTTTGTTTTGGAGATGTAATTGGAATGATTTTAGTGCTAGGAATACTGCCAGTAGCTCCAGGTAATTGATATGCAGCCCTTTCTGTTGAGTGGTCCATGGGCCCCGAGTGGTGTGTGTTAGGAGATGGGCTCCCCATCCTGTGAGAGATGCGTCGGTTGTCAGCACTATTTGTGGAAGAGGCTCTAAGAACGGCCGGCCTTTGGACAGGTTTATGGTGTTCCACCATTTTAGAGAGCGATGTGAGCGGCTGTCCACCAACACCAGATCTGCCAGTTGTCCGTGAGCCTGATTCCACTGACGTGCTAGACATTCTTGCAGGGGACGCATTTGAAGCCTTGCATAAGGCACAATGAAGATGCATGACGCCATCATGCCTATGAGTTGCATAAACACTCTTGCTGGAAGAGAGTGTTGGGTTTGAAATTTTTCGATGAGAGCTTGTATTTTGGCTATCCTGGCTGGGCTGGGATATGCTAGTGCTTTGGAGGAATTTATGGTGGCTCCCAGATATTGATGGACGTGGGAGGGTTGGAGATGAGATTTGGGATAGTTTATTGTGAATCCCAAGTTGTGTAAGATTTCAATAGTTTGGGGAGTGTGTAGGATGCACTTGTTGAATGAATTGGCTTTTATGAGCCAATCGTCTAGATATGGGAAGACATGAATTTGTTGTCTCCTGAGATGCGCTGCTACTACTGCTAGGCATTTGGTGAATACTCTGGGCGCAGTTGTTAACCCGAATAGAAGGACGGTAAACTGATAGTGTTGTCCGTCCACCACAAATCTTAGATACTTCATGTGAGCAGGATGCATGGGGATGTGAAAATAGGCATCCTTGAAGTCTAATGTGGCAAGGAAATCGCCTTGTTGTAGTAGTGGGAGTACTTGTTGAAGAGCGATCATATGGAAATGATCTGAGTTTATGTACTGATTTAGGAGTCTGAGGTCCAGGATTGGTCTGAGCGTCTCGTCCTTTTTGGGGATTAGGAAGTACAGTGAGTATACTCCTGTACCCTGATGTTGTAAGGGGACTGGTTCTATTGCGTGTTTTTGCAGCAATGAAAGCACCTCTTGTTTGAGGAGCGCAAGATGGTCTGGTGACATATAGCGTTGCTTGGGTAGAATGTGTGGAGGGGTAGTGGTTAGTTCCAGGCAGTAACCATACTGGATAATTTGTCTTACCCACTTGTCTGTTGTGATGGAGTTCCAGATAGGTATGAACTGTTTGAGTCTTCCCCCGACTGCAGTGGAATGGTCTGGGGGGAGTGGAGGAAAGTCACTGTTTTGTGGCGGGAGAGGTACGAGTGTTGGTACTGCCTCGACCTCGTCCTTTGGTGTTGTTTCCTATATATCCTCCTCTAAAATATCCTCTACTGGGGGATGTTTGTGTAGAGGATTTGAATGTGGAGGAGGGGTCTGCTCCAGTGTTTTTGGAGGCTCCCCTGTAGAAGGAGCGTCGAAAGGAGCCACGTGGTTGTGGAGACTGCAATGCTTCCATGGATTTAGCAGTCTCGGTGTCTTTTTTCATTTTCTCAAGTGCAGTGTCTACTGCTGGTCCAAACAGTTGTTCCTGATTAAATGGTTGGCTAAGTATGGTAGTTTGTACCTCTGGCTTGAAGCCTGAAATGCGTAGCCATGCATGGCGTCTAAGGAGTACACTTGTATTTATTGCCCTAGAGGCAGTGTCTGCGGCGTCAAGTGCACATTTAATTGAGGAATTTGAGATACGTTTTCCCTCTTGTATAAGGTCATTTGCCTGGGCCTTGTATTGGTCTAGTAGGTGTTGTATCAGGTCTTCTAACTGATCATAGTGAGCCCTATCGTAGCGTGCTAATAGGGCTTGAGTGTTGGCGATACGCCAATGATTAGCAGCTTGTGCTGCTACTCTTTTGCCTGATGCCTCTAATAGTTTGGATTCCTTGTCGGGGGCGGTGTATCTCCTGTAGTTTGGGAGTTGGCACGTTTCCTTGCGTTGGAAACGACCACGGAAATCCAGAGAGAGCTGCCCTTTGATGTAACAAGGGTCTTCTAGGGCAGGTCTATATTTTTTATCAATTCTTGGGTTGAGTACCCTGGCCCGTACGGGGTCTTTAAACACATCTGTGGCGTGTTTTATGACCCCTTTAATCATGGGTAAAATTTGAATTGAATTTTGAGACTGTTCAAAGGTGTCTAAGAGGAAGTCTTCCTCGGGTGCATCGGAGTGCATGGTGACGCCATGATAAAGTGCTGCTCTGTGCACTAGTTGTCCAAACCCCAGGTGGTCATGATGGTTTGGAGGGATATGGTGTAGGGTCAGGCATATCTGGGAGAGGGTATGCCCAGTCGTCCAATGGTACAGTATCTGGGTTTGTGAACGGATTATTAAGATCATCCGGATCACCTGGATCACCCCCGCCCCCTAGGTCATCATCATCATCATCCTGTGGGGGTGGTGTATGTGATGGTAGAGGTAGGGGTGGTGTAGGCAAAGGGGGTGGGGTAGGAGGTGGAACAGGAGAGGAAGGAGGAATTGGGGATGTTGCAGAGTCCTTCTTCTTTATAGGAACTGGGGCAGGTGTTGTATCCGGTTTCAGTTTCCTACAAGGTACAGCAGTGACGTGTCCAGTTTTTGGATTAATATAGATCCTTTTTTGTGTTGGATCTGGGTGGAAAAGTTCTTGGTCTTGAGGAACAGACTTTGGCGCCGATTTTTTCGGTTCCGATCGAGGTTTTGGGTGATCGGTAGAGTCTTTGGCTTTAGGAGGTGTATTATAGTCCTTAGCCGGTAGTTTCGGTGCCGATGAAGGTTTCGGCGCCGATGAAGATTTTGGTGCCGAAATTGAGTCTTTAGGCTTGGGAGCTTTCGGTGCCGGCTTGTCTATGGGCCTCGTGTTTTCGGTGCCGAAGGTGCCGGAGCCGGTTTCGGTGCCGAGGGGTCTTGTGTCTTCGGTGACGAAGGTGCCGATGGCACAATGATATGTGGTTTGCTCGGGCCCGAGCCAGTGGAAGGCTTGTGTTTCTTCGGAGCCGAGCCCGAAAGAGGGGCTTCCGAAGGGTGTTTTCGGTCTGGACTGGGGCCAGCTGGCGAAGTCTTGACCAATGCCTTTGGTTTTGGAGGGGTTGGGGTAGGGGCAGTATTACTCACGCGTTGCACCGGAGTAATGGGGTCGTCTAAGTCGTCTGCTTCTGAGATAATTTGAAGTTCCTTGGAATCTTCTTCGGGGACATCGGGACCCTCATCGGAGATGTTCTCTGGTTCCGGGGCTGGTCTGTGTGCCATGATATGGCATCGAGCTCTTCAATCCCGAATGGTCTTTTTTGATCGAAATGCGGCGCATGCTGGACAGCTGGACTCGTTGTGATCCGGCGAGAGGCACAGGTTGCAGACCTTATGATGGTCACTGTGTGGGAATTTTGCTCCACACTGGGGGCATTTTTTAAACGGCGTCCTTACCATGAGCCGTAGGCATTACGGCACGGATAGGTCCAATCGCCCGCGTCGACGTCCGGAACCGGTCCGATGAATTCGATGTCGAGTGAAGGTGCCTCGATGTAGTTTTAGAAAAGTTTTTCGCTTTCGAAAGCTTGTTTTTTTAAGTTTTCTACTGGAGTGGAAAAGTTACATCCGAACCCGATGGCGGAAAAAAACAATCTGAGGATGGAGTGGATGCCCATGCGCACTGTAGTCCAAGGGAGGAGTCACCTGTCTCGTGACCAAAGACTTCTTCTGAAGACAACAACAACCTGCAAGCATCCGAGCCCAACACCAGATGGCGATCTATCCTAAGTGTGTGATCTGCAGCTCATATGCCTCGAACACAGTGTTTCTATTTCCAGTTTGCAAGTCATTGTTTTACACCACTAGTCTTTGCATAAGTACGGCTTCAGCGTCGTTTCACTGTAGCGCTTTATGATATGTTTTCATGCAATGTTTTAAATCACGGTGCAGGGTCCTAAGCGCTTTGAGCTGTAGCGGCCATTACTTGTGCGCCTGGTGAAGGGCCTAGAGCTGTGCTTCCAGCACTCAGATGGCAGGGGTGGGGGGATGGCGCTAACCAGTGGAGTCAACAGACACCTGTACCCCTACATGGTTCCCTTTGTCGCATGTGTGTCCCCCAGCGGGTGCTCAGGGGGCGGAACATCTGTTTTCAATTATCCTGCCCAGACACGGGCGCGATAATTGAAAACAGATCACTAGCTGTGGCGCGCCATTTTTGATTTTTTTTTTTTTGTTTTTTTAAAATCGCTTGTTTTTTCAATACTTTCATTTCGTGGTGTGCCTGCACGAAGTGCTGCAGTAGGTACTTTGCATTTCAGTGCAACTGTAGGCAAATATTCGTACAGTATAACTCTCGGGCCATACTTTATGTTCTGTACCACCTAAATAAACATATGGCTCCCGCGCTGCGCTCTGAATTTAGATAATCCTTTTTCAGCCCTTCTTCTAAAGGTAAAATTAGTTTTCTTTGGTGCTCACAGCTCTCTGGGGGAACTTCCAAAGATTGCATGCAACACAGCAGGAGGCTTGGATGAGTTGTTTAAGTTTTATTTCATTTTTTTTAACGCCTATACTATTTTTGCGTTTGGACTACACTTGGGAGTCTTAATAGTTGGGAAAGAGTAGACGCCTTCCGTGCAGTTCAGATCAGTTTTGTAGGACTTGTGTGCTAAATACCCAAGCTGCCTACTCATGACTAGCCGAAAGTCACCCCCTCAACATGGGGTACCTGGAAGCCATGTGTTAGTGTGTGCAGAATTATAAACTTGACTGCTTGCGTGTGAACAGTGTAGTACGTACGTTCCTGTGCATGTCACTTGTGCGTGTGTGTGCCAGCAGCACCGCTAGAACAGCCAACGCTTTCGCCATAGCAGGGTGGGGGCAATGCTTCTGTGATAGCATGCTACATTCAGCGAATCCCTTTTGACGGAAAGATGGACGTTTGACTAACTGGCTTACAGCTGCTGCAAATGTATCATGGTTTTGATGCCAGGACCGCTTGAGCAATGAACAACTGTGTGCGTACATGCAGGTACACTGTGATATTAAAGACAATGACTTACCATTTGATGGATTTTCATGAATGATGTCTTGGGAAATGCAAGATGGGTCATTACATTAGTGCTTTGCAGCTCTGTTAAATTTGGCTTCTCCAAAGTAGCATATGTATTACCCTTCGCAGGCCTTCAGTTTTCTACAGCCAAACAGCTGTCCATAGGAATGCTACAAGCTTCACACAAAAAGCTGAAACTTCGCCAAATCACGTTTAGCTCAGATACTACACACCACCAAGAAATCGGTATTTCTATATATGTATTTATTGAGCATAGCCAATAGGGCTCGCCTTTGGGACCTTATAAGTGTTTAGCCATGCAACAGTTGTTGTTGCACCAAGGATATTGTGCTGTATAACTAAATACTTATAAGGTCCCAAAAGCGAGACCTATTGGCTATGCCAATACTTGTTCTATACTGGTTCACTGTTCTGAGCTGTTGCTGATTGTACAGCACTCTGATTCTTTTGGTCAGGATGTATTTAAGACCTACTGTAATAGATCGATAAAATAATTAGGATGGTTGAACAACAGTGTGGACAGGTAACTGCCAGATTAAATACGGTTCACTAACGTACATGCAAAAATTCTCCCACCGACTGAGCCATCCCGGAGTCATCCAAAGTCTGCCGAAAAAACTGCACTACCGTCCAGTGAGGCTGCCCTCATGCTCTCATCTGCACTACTGCACTGCTATGTTGCTGTCGGGACGATGGTCACCGAGGCAATGGGAGGACAGCTGGAAAGCCTGCAGGAAGTGGAACGAGAGTAGGGGAAGTAGTGCACAGGATGCAGATGCGGGGGGCCCATTTCTCTGTGACTGGCACAAAAGTACAAGAACTGGTGTTATTTAAAGACAGTGATCTATAAGAGATATAAGGGATCCGTTGAATGGATGCATAATTGTAGAGATTGGATACTTTACAGTGACCACCCCTAATCAAGTATAAGGGTGTTGGAGGAGCCTGAACACATTTAGGAGGATAATAATAAAAAGGTGAAGGGTGGAATGCTTGAATAAGCCTTTGGTTATTACTTAGAGCCGCATGTTGGTCTATAATTTGTTTTGTTTGCTATGCCACTTTGAGCAGAGACCGGCTACATGCAAATTAGATTAGGTCCTACTCAAGTAGAAATAGCCCAAGCTTGAACTGAAAGGCCAGGTTCACGCAAGAAGGGAACAAATTCAGCCACAGAGGAGTTTCAGCCAAATGGGCGAAAACAATGATTGGGAGTGCGGCCCCAAGTGATTACGTTGGATTTGCTCCCAGAGAAGTTTGCAAAGCAAACAACATTTTTGAACTTATTGACATTTTCAACGTAACTATAAAAAATATAATTCTGTACATCCCTAATTTTTTAGGTTGAGCCTAGCGTTGCAGCGCATGCGCTGCCCGCTTTGCGAGGCATGCTGTATTAGGGTATGTTTTAGAAATGGTGTGGAAGCCCCGCCCATATTTTTTCATTGGCTGGCGTCATCATCCATTGTAAATGCTGGCTTCCAATTGATAATGAGGCTTCTTAGTCCCTCCTTTTTACCACCCTGTCTCCTTTTAGGGTCGCCCATCACGACTGGATCTTTTACTTGTGGTGTTATACTGCCTCCTTCAATTTGTCGGTAAGCACTTTTTTTCCCCATTCGCGCAATGGCGACAGCTTGTTCTAAGCGCTCTCCGTTTTCACTTACTGTGCCACAGTAAGATCGACATTTTCCTTGGATCACACATATTGGTCTACAGCGGAGCCAGGATTTGAACCTGCGTCCCCTTGTTCTTTAATGGCATCTCGCACTTAAACGTCGCCATTCTTGTAGGAGGGGAACAAAAACACCTCAATTTACAGACTCTGTGTGTTTCTAACCACAGTTTTCCTTTCATGTGTAGAACTGGCTCAGAGTTTGTGAATTGCGATTGATGTTAAACTGGCGCTTTTAAGAACACCCAGTGTGGGTAAACAAGGGTCATGTGATGGGATCACACAATGCCGGTCCCTGGGGAGGCTAGGATTGAAAGTTATGTCAACATTTTAACAATTAGGATTAGGGGAAGGACTGGCAGCAATTACTCCCAAGAGCAAGAAGTGTTTGTGTACAGTTGGCAGTAAATATAGTGTTACAAGCCGAGGCTCACTGCCTCACAACATGCGGGAGCTGCAGAGACGGCAGGTTCTGAGCCTCCACCCAGGCAGCGCAGTCCCGCAAGGGACTACCTCTGTTTTTCTAAACGTACTGTAGACATGCTGTGAAGTGCTGGTACCTTCCACTGAGAGAGCCATAGAGCTGCTGTGAAGTGCTGGGACTGCCCTCTGCAGCACTTTTGTTAGAAGTGCCGACACTGTCCCAATAAAGGTGTAGTAGAGCTGCAGAGAAGTGTCCATTGAAAGCTCCGTAGAGCTGCTGTAGAGCCAGAGAACCAGGTCAGCAGAGCCGCTCTAGAGCCAGAGAACCAGGCCAGCAGAGAACCAGGTCAGCAAGCTGCTTTAGAGGCCTGGAACCAGGTCAGCAGAGCTGCTGTAGAGCCAGAGAACCCGGTCAGCAGTGACGCTCTAGAGCCAGAGAACCAGGTCAGCAGAGCTGCTGTACAGCCAGAGAACCAGGTCAGCAGAGCTGCTGTACAGCCAGAGAACCAGGTCAGCAGAGCCGTTGTACAGCCAGAGAACCAGGTCAGCAGAGCTGCTGTAGAGCCAAAGAACCAGGCCAGCAGACCCACTCTAGAGCCAGAGAATCAGGTCAGCAGATCTGCTGTAGAGCCTGAGAACCAGGTCAGCAGAGTTGCTCTAGAGCCAGAGAACCAGGACAGCAGAACTGCTGTAAAGCCTGAGAACCGGGACAGCAGAGCTGCTTTAGAGCCAGAGAACCAGATCAGCAGAGCTGCTCTCGAGCTGGAGAACAAGGTCAGCAGAGTCGCTCTAGAGCCAGAGAACCAGGTCAGCAGAGCCGTTGTAGAGCCTGAGAACCGGGACAGCAGAGCTGCTCTAGAGCCGGAGAACCTGGTCGGCAGAGCCCCTCTAGAGCCAGAGAAGCAGGCCAGCAGAGCCCCTCTAGAGCCGGAGAAACAGGCCAGCAGAGCCACTCTAGAGCCAGAGAACCAGGTCAGCAAATCTGCTGTAGAGCCTGAGAACCAGGTCAGCAGAATTGCTCTAGACTAGAGCCAGAGAACCAGGACAGCAGAACTGCTGTAAAGCCTGAGAACCGGGACAGCAGAGCTGCTGTAGAGCCAGAAAACCAGGAGAGAACCAGGTCAGCAGAGTCGCTCTAAAGCCATAGAACCGGGACAGCAGAACTGTTGTAAAGACTGAGAACCAGGACAGCAGAGCTGCTCTAGAGCCAGGTCAGCAGAGCTGCTCTGGAGCACCAAGTCAGCAGAGCTGCTCTAGAGCCAGAGAACCAGGCCAGCAGAGCCACTCTAGAGCAATAGAACCAGGTCAGCAGAGCTGCTGTAGAGCCAGAGAACCAGCTCAGCAGAGCTGTAGAGCCTGAGACCCAGGTCAGCAGACCCGCTCTAGAGCCAGAGAACCAGGTCAGCAAAGCTGCTGTACAGCCAGAGAACCAGGTCAGTAGAGCCGCTCTAGAGCCAGAGAACCGGGCAAGCAGAGCCGCTCTAGAGCCATAGAACCAGGTCAGCAGAGCTGATGTAGAGCCAGAGAACCAGGTCAGCAGAGCTGCTGTAGGGCCAGAGAACCAGGTCAGCAGAGCTGCTGTAGAGCCAGAGAACCAGGTCAGCAGAGCTCTTGTAGAGCCTGAGATCCAGGTCAGCAGAGCCGCTCCAGAGCCAGAGAACCGGGTTAGCAGAGCCGCTCTAGAGCCTGAGAATCAGGTCAGCAGAGCCGCTCAAGAGCCTGAGAACCAGGTCAGCAGAGCCGCTCAAGAGCCTGAGAACCAGGTCAGCAGAGCCGCTCAAGAGCCTGAGAACCAGGCCAGCAGAGTCGCTCAAGAGCCTGAGAACCAGGCCAGCAGAGTCGCTCAAGAGCCTGAGAACCAGGTCAGCAGAGTCGCTCTAGAGCCAGAGAACCAGGTCAGCAGAGTCGCTCTAGAGCCAGAGAACCAGGCCAGCAGAGTCGCTCTAGAGCCAAAGAACCAGGCCAGCAGAGCCACTCTAGAGCAATAGAACCAGGTCAGCAGAGCTGCTGTAGAGCCATAGAACCATGTCAGCAAGCTGGTGTAGAGCCAGAGAACCAGGTCAGCAGAGCTGCTGTACAGCAAAGAGAACCAGGTCAGCAGAGTCGCTCTAGAGCCAGAGAACCGGGACAGCAGAACTGTTGTAAAGCTTGAGATCCAGGTCAGCAGAGCCGCTCCAGAGCCAGAGAACCGGGTTAGCAGAGCCGCTCTAGAGCCTGAGAATCAGGTCAGCAGAGCTGCTCAAGAGCCTGAGAACCAGGTCAGCAGAGCCGCTCTAGAGCCAGAGAACCAGGCCAGCAGAGCCGCTCTAGAGCCAGAGAACCATGTCAGCAGAGTCGCTCTAGAGCCAGAGAACCAGGTCAGCAGAGTTGCTCTAGAGCCAGAGAACCAGGCCAGCAGAGCCACTCTAGAGCCATAGAACCAGGTCAGCAAGCTGGTGTAGAGCCAGAGTACCAGGTCAGCAGAGCTGCTGTACAGCAAAGAGAACCAGGTCAGCAGAGTCGCTCTAGAGCCAGAGAACCGGGACAGCATAACTGTTGTAAAGCTTGAGAACCGGGTCAGCAGAGCTGCTGTAGAGCCAGAGAACCTGGCTCTACAGCAGCTCTGCTGACCTGGTTCTCTGGCTCTACACCAGCTTGCTGACCTGGTTCTATGGCTCTAGAGTGGCTCTGCTGTCCTGGTTCTCTGGCTCTAGAGCGACTTTGCTGGCCTGGTTCTCTGGCTCTAGAGCGGCTCTGCTGACCTGGTTCTCAGGCTCTTGAGCGGCTCTGCTGACCTGATTCTCAGGCTCTAGAGCGGCTCTGCTAACCCGGTTCTCTGGCTCTAGAGCGGCTCTGCTGACCTGGTTCTCTGGCCCTACAGCAGCTCTGCTGACCTGGTTCTATGGCTCTAGAGCGGCTCTGCTGGCCCGGTTCTCTGGCTCTAGAGCGGCTCTGCTGACCTAGGTCTCAGGCTCTACAGCAGCTCTGCTGACCTGGTTCTATTGCTCTAGAGTGGCTCTGCTGGCCTGGTTCTATTGCTCTAGAGTGGCTCTGCTGGCCTGGTTCTCTGGCTCTAGAGCGGCTCTGCTGGCCTGGTTCTCTGGCTCTAGAGCGACTCTGCTGGCCTGGTTCTCTGGCTCTAGAGCGGCTCTGCTGACCTGATTCTCAGGCTCTAGAGCGGCTCTGCTGACCTGATTCTCAGGCTCTAGAGCGGCTCTGCTGACCTGATTCTCAGGCTCTAGAGCGGCTCTGCTGACCTGATTCTCAGGCTCTAGAGCGGCTCTGCTGACCTGATTCTCAGGCTCTAGAGCGGCTCTGCTGACCTGATTCTCAGGCTCTAGAGCGGCTCTGCGGACCTGATTCTCAGGCTCTAGAGCGGCTCTGCGGACCTGATTCTCAGGCTCTAGAGCGGCTCTGCGGACCTGATTCTCAGGCTCTAGAGCGGCTCTGCTGACCTGATTCTCAGGCTCTAGAGCGGCTCTGCTGACCTGATTCTCAGGCTCTAGAGCGGCTCTGCTAACCCGGTTCTCTGGCTCTAGAGCGGCTCTGCTGACCTGGATCTCAAGCTTTACAACAGTTCTGCTGTCCCGGTTCTCTGGCTCTAGAGCGACTCTGCTGACCTGGTTCTCTTTGCTGTACAGCAGCTCTGCTGACCTGGTTCTCTGGCTCTACAGCAGCTCTGCTGACCTGGTTCTCTGGCTCTACAGCAGCTCTGCTGACCTGGTTCTCTGGCTCTACAGCAGCTCTGCTGACCTGGTTCTCTGGCTCTACACCAGCTTTGCTGACCTGGTTCTATGGCTCTAGAGTGGCTCTGCTGTCCTGGTTCTCTGGCTCTAGAGCGACTCTGCTGGCCTGGTTCTCTGGCTCTAGAGCGGTTCTGCTGGCCTGGTTCGCTGGCTCTAGAGCGGCTCTGCTGGCCTGGTTCTCTGGCTCTAGAGCGGCTCTGCTGGCCTGGTTCTCTGGCTCTACAGCGGCTCTGCTGACCTGGTTCTCAGGCTCTTGAGCGGCTCTGCTGACCTGATTCTCAGGCTCTAGAGCGGCTCTGCTGACCTGATTCTCTGGCTCTAGAGCGGTTCTGCTAACCCGGTTCTCTGGCTCTAGAGCGGCTCTGCCGACCTGGATCTCAGGCTCTACAGCAGCTCTGCTGATCTGGTTCTCTGGCCCTACAGCAGCTCTGCTGACCTGGTTCTCTGGCCCTACAGCAGCTCTGCTGACCTGGTTCTCTGGCTCTACATCAGCTCTGCTGACCTGGTTCTATGGCTCCAGAGTGGTTCTGCTGGCCCGGTTCTCTGGCTCTAGAGCGGCTCTGCTGACCTGGTTCTCTGGCTGTACAGCAGCTTTGCTGACCTGGTTCTCTGGCTCTCAGGCTCTACAGCTCTGCTGACCTGGTTCTCTGGCTCTACAGTGTGAGAAAGTGGCTCTGTATATACTGTTCCCTAATAGGTACAGGGTGTACAGAGTCCACAGTCCCCCAGGGTTTGACAGAGGCTAAAGTTAGATATAACCTTACTCTCTAAAGTGGTAGCTTGGTCGAGCAGTAAGGCAGTATCAGAGGACAGTGTAAAGCATTTGTTGTACACACCCAGTCAGCAAATGGTCTCACACACTCAATAACTGAACTCTAGGCCAATGGTTTATATATAAAAAAATATAGGCTTGTTTTATTTTAGAACCAACACTTGGATTTAAAATATACTTTCTCAGAATGAGATGTTTCATATAAATACTTTTGCAATATGCAATTAACTTTTGTAAACAGTTACAAGTGGTTGCAATAGGCAACTCTATTTTAAACACAACAATGCATTGAGCTCAATGGAAATTTCAAGTTATTTGCAACAGATTACTTTTGGAATTCCAGGACTGGATCCTAGATTCAGTCCTGGGTCAGTACTCAGAATCAAGTGATGAAAGTCGACTTAATTACTGTGATGATTTTTTAAACAATATTTAGCTATTTTAAAAGTTGACACTTAGAAAATATTTCAAAGAAAACAGTCAATGATTCCCTAAGGAAGAAAATTCAAGTTGCAGGTACAGTATGTTCTCGTTACTTTTGTAATCCAGTACTGGGTGCCTAGACTCAGTACTGGGACCTTTATCCAAAACAGGTCAGTAATTACATTTTCAGATATTATACGATTTTTAAAGAATATTTAAAGATTGCAGAAATTGACACAGAGAAGAAATTTCACAGAAAAAAAGGCAATGATTTCCTATGGAAGAAAATTGGGTTACGGGTAATACAGTTGTAAGTATTTTTCAGAGTCAGTGCTGGGCACCAAGATCCAGCACTGGGAGCTCACCTAAGAGCAGGTGAGTAATTTCGTTTTCGTTACTCGGCTGATTTTTGGTGAATAGTTTACGATTTGAAAAGTTCACACTTAGAAGAAATTTCAGGAAAAAGCCGGTGAGGAAAATAGAGTTATCGGTTTAAGGGTAAGTACTCGACTGGCAGAGTTGAGGTTCTGGGCCTAGACTCAGGGGTCCCCCAGGGTCAGGTAGGTACAGTTGGTTCACCCTCAGCGACTCTAGGGCGGCCGGGTGCAGAGTGAGTTAGGCCCAATGTTATCCTATGAGGGATAGGGGGGGCGCCTTGGTTGGTGGCTGCTGACTGGCAAGCCACGCGGCTGTGGGAGCTGGGCTCCTGGTCACTTTCTCAGGGCAAATGGGGAAGTAGGTAGGTGTAGAGGTTTCACTGCCAGGGCCACTCGGGCGGCTGGGTGCAGGGTGCTTTTGAGCCTTCGGGCGCTCAAATGATTTCAATGGGAAATCTCCGGTTTGGAAAAAGACTGCAAGTTCGGGGACGAGGATTCTTCAGGTGCCACCACCACTTCGAGAGGTAAGTTGGGTAAATGGAGGATAGGTAGGTACCCCGGGATTGGGCACAGGGGGCCGCGGGGCACCGCGTGCAGGGGTGCCTTTTGGTGCCGGGAAATGTTACCCTCTGTTGATCGCGGTTGGGGGGGCACCTTGTTCTGAGGCTGCAGGCTCCTTCAGGAGTGTCGAGGGAGGTCCTTGGGTGCTGGACTCGGGGTCACAGTCGCCGTGGGATCGTCCTCGTGGTCTTAGTCCACTCCGGCACTGGCCAGGCTTGGCAGAGTGTGCTGGGTTCGCGGTTCCGGGCTGCTGTCAGGGATTAGAGGTAGGTTTTGAGTAGAGCCTCTACTCATGGGAGTCCCAGGGGCTTAGAGCCAAAAGGTAGCCAGGTCCTCCGGGGTTTGTGAGGTTGCTGGCCACAAGAGATGCCGGGTTGGAGCAGGAGCAGGTTTGAGGGTTGACAGGCCGGTAGGGCTGGGGCCAAAGCAGTTGGTGTCTTCCTCTTTTTAGCAGCTGTAGGGCAGGTCTTTTTTCTTCTTGCTCTTCTTTGTAGTTTTGAATCTGGAATCTGGGGAAGGAAGGTTCAGGGTGCCCCTAAATACTAGATTTAGGGGTGTTACAGGTAGGTGAAGGGCAGGGACCAATGGGGCCCTGTCCTGGGGTGGGTACACCCCCTATCCTGCCTCTCTCCTGTGGGAGGGGGGCAGTAGCCTAGTCCTGATAGGGTAGGGCTCCCCATCTTCAAGATGGCGAGAGTCCGGAGATGTGCTTCACCTCGTCTCCCCCACCTGAGGGGTGGGGTTGGCAGGCTGGCACATCCCCTGTCCTTATTTGGGGTTTCCGGCCAAGCTTCCCGCCAGAGTGGGGGGTTGCAGTGGCATGGGGAAGCTCACAGAGGCAGAATGCCTTTGAAGCATCCCCCTGCCCATCCTGGGGGAGGAGATTTAGCACCTTGCCCAGGATGTGCATTGTTGCAGACCCAGGAGAGCAGGGGCTCTCCTACCCAGGGATCCAGCAACATGTCTGCTGTGTGGCAGCCTAGGCAGCCTCAGAGCAGACGTGGATTGTAGGTTAGGTTTAAGGGGGCATCTGTAAGATGCCCTCTGGGGTGCTTGGTACATTAAATCCCACACTGGCATCAGTGTGCGTTTAATGTGCTGAGAAGTTTGATTCCAAACTTCTCAGTCTTCAGTGTTGCCATTATGGTGCTGTGGAGCTCATGTTTGACGAGCTCTCAGCACCATGTACTCTTAAATGGCAGCACTGCACTTATAGTGCTCAGGAATGGACCTGGGTACTGCAGGGGTACAGGGCTCCTGCTCCTGTGCCCACACCATTGGCATAAGGCACCCAGCTAGAGAGGTGGCTGATGTATGCCATGGCAGTGTAGGTGATGGGCATGGCACACAGGGATGTGTGTTATGTCGACTTTGTTTTTGTCTTGCACCCAAACACTCAGCCTGCAAAGGCAGTGTGCGTGTGTAAGGGTACAGGGCCTCTAAGGGCGGCCCTTAGAGGCCTTCCCTGGTCACAATGCCCTGGGTACCTAGGGTACCATTTACCAGGGGCTGACATGTGGCCAGGGTTTGCCAATTGGGGTTTTGTTTGTTTTAGGGAAGGAACATAGGCCCTGGGCACCTGATTGGCAGGAGTCCAGGGCACACTCAGTCAAAGTACATTCAGCAATTCAGCAAAAAGTGGGGGCATACCATGCAAGAAAGATGGCACTTTCTCACACAGGTCAGCAGAGCTACTGTAGGGCCAGAGAAGCAGGTCAGCAGAACTGCTGTAGGGCCAGAGAACCAGGTCAGCAGAGCTGCTCTAGAGCCGGAGAATCTGGTCAGCAGAGCTGCTCTAGAGCCGGAGAACCAGGTCAGCAGAGCCCCTCTAGAGCCAGAGAAGCAGGCCAGCACAGCCACTCTAGAGCCAGAGAAGCAGGCCAGCAAAGCCACTCTAGAGCCATAGAAACAGGTTAGCAAGCTGCTGTAGAGCCAGAGAACCAGGTCAGCAGAGCTGCTGTAGAGCCAGAGAACCAGGTCAGCAGAGTCGCTCTAAAGCAAGAGAACCGGGACAGCAGAACTGTTGTAAAGCCTGAGAACCGGGACAGCAGAGCTGCTCTAGAGCTGGATAACCAAGCCAGTAGAGCTGCTCTAGAGCCAGAGAACCAGGCCAGCAGAGCCGCTCTAGAGCCAGAGAACCAGGTCAGAAGAGCTTCTGTAGAGCCAGAGCACCAGGTCAGCAGAGCTGCTGTAGAGCCAGAGAACCAGGCCAGCAGAGCCGCTCTAGAGCCAGAGAACCAGGCCAGCAGAGCCGCTCTAGAGCCAGAGAACCAGGCCAGCAAAGCCGCTCTAGAGCCAGAGAACCAGGTAAGCAGACCTGTTGTAGAGCCAGAGAACCAGGCCAGCAGAGCCGCTCTAGAGCCAGAGAACCAGGTCAGCAGAGCTGCTGTAGAGCCAGAGAACCAGGTCAGCAGAGTCGCTCTAGAGCCAGAGAACCGGGACAGCAGAACTGTTGTAAAGCCTGAGAACCGGGTCAGCAGAGCTGCTGTAGAGCCAGAGAACCAGGTCAGCAGAGCTGCTGTAGAGCCAGAGAACCAGGTCAGCAGAGCTGCTCTAGAGCCATAGAACCAGGTCAGCAGAGCTGCTCTAGAGCCGGAGAACCAGGTCAGGAGAGCAGCTCTAAAGCCAGAGAACCAGGTCAGCAGAGCCGCTCTAGAGCCAGAGAACCAGGTCAGCAGAGCTGCTGTAGGGCCAGAGAACCAGGTCAGCAGAGCTGCTGTAGGGCCTGAGACCCAGGTCAGCAGAGCCGCTCTACAGCCAGAGAACCAGGTCAGCAGAGCTGCTATACAGCCATAGAACCGGGTTAGCAGAGCCGCTCTAGAGCCAGAGAACCAGGTCAGCGGAGCCGCTCTAGAGCCAGAGGACCAGGTCAGCGGAGCCGCTCTAGAGCCAGGTCAGCAACCTGCTGTAGAGCCTGAGAACCAGGTCAGCAGAGCTGCTGTAGAGCCAGAGAACCAGATCAGCAACCTGCTGTAGAGCCTGAGAACCAGGTCAGCAGAGCCGTTGTAGAGCCAGGTCAGCAGAGCTGTTGTAGAGCCTGAGACCCAGGTCAGAACAGGTGCTGCAGGGACTGGAGAAGTACGAACGTAATCAGACACAGAAGAGGTGCAATGATGCAGCGTAATATGGCACATTCTGTCGCAATATTTTGCTATTTTGTCATTTTACAACACAGTAGTATTCTCTAGGCAAACGTTTCTCCTCATTAGCAGCACTCTAACACCCGAATACAGCCGTCAGCAACGAAATGGTGACAGTTTTACTTTGCAAAGCGTCAGTCCCCCAGGAGACCACGGCTAATGCTTTTTAAAGCCTCTTTTGAGCCATCTGAGTTAGAATCAATGTTTCCAACTGATACAGAAGATCTGAATCATGCGGCAAGAGAAAATATGTAAATACTCCGAGAACGCGGCGGCCACAATATTGCATTATTCCAGTGGTCCTGCCTATGAGCAAAGACTTGTAGTGTAATGGCCTTGATTTACTGACTGTTGTAAATCCATGAAAGTGTCCCCCAGAAGAATATTTGGGCAAAAAATAACATTGAAGTGCTGATTCTGTAGTACTGATAAAGTAAGGGTAAAAGTGGAGGTCATGCAAGGTCACTGAAGTCAGGAAGGAATGGGCAGTTCTGGACAGCATTGTCATTCTCCAGGTAGAATTTCCCATGAAGGGCAGCGGCAAGTAGCTTGGATGAAACAACCATTTGCAATGCAATAGGTCGCTCATTTACACGAGTTAAAGCTATTGGCATTGTAAATGACAATGTCTTTTATTTATGTTTTAAAAACCAAAACATAAATAAAAGGCATTGTCATTTACAATGCCAATAGCTCAAACTTGCGTAATCGCGAGACCTATTGCATTGCAAATGCTAGTTATTAGATGGGTCTTCTCGGGTAAAATGTTGTCATGCAATAAAGCACTCTGTTTGGAGACTGTCCTTAATGTATGGAAGGCCAATAAGTGTTTTATTAATCAGAATGAAAAATAAAAATACACTTATTTCAAGGCTTGGAACGAGGCCACCACACAAAGATGGGAAAGATAAAAGGAACAATTTAAAAAAAGTGAAAATCTTTCATTTAATATAGAACTTTTTTTGGACAACACATCCCACCCTAAGTCTCAAGGTAATGCTCAGTGTTTTCAAATTAGACCGATGATCAGAAGTAACTTTTGGAAAGATTAATACCACTGGCCCACAAGTGATATGCTATCCACTACAAAAACTAAACAAGCATTTGCAATGCAATAGGTCTCGAATTAACTCGAGTTTGAGCTATTGGCATTGTAAATGACAATGCCTTTTATTTATGTTTTGGGTTTTAAAACATAAATAAACGGCATTGTCATTTAGAATACTAATAGCGTAAACTCTCGCAAACGCGAGACCTATTGCATTGCAATAAAGGGTCTTCTCGACCGCTTGTTAGATTGTAAATATCAGAAGAAGAGACCGGCCTGAGACGTCTTCAAAGTAGTGAAAATAGTGCAGTTTAGATGATGGGTGTGTGTTGTAAATTACACAGACACAAAGTGTGAAGTGAGAGTTACATATGGTCCAAGCTATAAACACTAACAAAGCGCTCCAACACCTTTCGCTCTGAGATTACACTGTCGCAGCTCAGGAGAAAGAGCGGGAGGGGGCTATTTCCTGCTCTCTACATGATTTGAATGTGCAGTGTGGCATTGCGTAATATCATTGCTGTCTTTGGCCTAATAAAAAACACTCCAGCTGTAGTAGGGCCCTGGCTTCACCTCCTGGTGCAGGGTGGGCTGTGCTTTATGGTAGGGAGGGGGGGAGGGATGGTCTTGGCTGCAACTCAAGCCTCGTACAGTGCCCCTGCTATTACTAGTGAGCGAGAGGCGCTGAGGTGGTGGTAGTGGTGGTGGTATCGGTGGTACTGGTATTGGTGGTGGAAGTACTGGTATTTGAGGTGATGGTACTGGTGGTGGTATTGGTGGTGGTAGTATTGGTGGTGGTGGTATTGGTGGTAGCGGTATTGGTGGTGAAGGCGGTATTGGTGGTGAAGGCGGTATTGGTGGTGAAGGCGGTATTGGTGGTGGAGGCGGTATTGGTGGTCATGATGTTATTAGTATTGGTGGTGGTGGTATTGGTGGAGGTGGTGGTATTGGTGGTGGTGGTGGTGGTATACGTGGTAGTGATGGTGTTGTTAATAAAACAGGCTTTTGAAAACAATCAGTCAGGTGGCTTTAGTACAGATGACATGTAACACAGATGTGCTGTTGTCAGCTTCAGCCCATTAACACAGGATTATATGCTACCTGGAATTCACATGACTTAATTCGCTAATCATTTCTAAATCCATTTTACTTGGGGGGTGGGGGCTTGGAGCAGACACGAGATAATGCCGGGTTAAAGTGATTGAAAGCGGCACCAATGTTACGGGGGTGGCCATGCTGCTTAAAAAAACACAAGTGGTTTCAGCTGAAGCAGCGCATGTCTGGCCTGCAGTAAGAGAAACTCAATAAAGTAAATAGTGCTTACAGACTAAATAACAGGTCCTGTGTAACAACCGAAGTAAAAGGGCCAGTCGCCATGGGAGGGTACAAATGAAGGCAAGGCCATACTAAGGAGGGACTAACAAGCCTATTAACGAATCCGAAGGCAGCATTTATGAAAGACAATGACACAAGCAAATGCAAAATATGGGAGGAGAGTGGGCGCGGCTTCTCTCCCATACTCTACTACAGCAGTCTCGCAGAGTGAGCAGTGCCTGCGTGCTGCCGCTAGGCTCGACATAAAAAGACAAGTACTAAACATAACAAGTAATATATGAGAAACAGTTGCTGCCCCATATTTAGTAGGCTAAAACAGTTGCTACTTTACCCTCGGTTACCTGAAAATACCAAAGTATTTAAAAAGACATAACCCACTCTACTGTATGACTTGCTGCTTGCAGTTTTCAATCACTAATGCTACAATAAGTTTATTTTTAGTTTCCTCAAGTCCACTGACAAATAACACGTCTAGGTGGGGCTGAAGAAAATATTTAATTTGACACAGGGATAAAGTCTACTGACCAAGGTTGATGGTCAACCCCCTTAGTCCAGTTTCTGTTGTAATTATGTACCTTAGCTTTTATATCCTTTGTATTTTGAATTTCGCAGAGGTTTTGAAAGAGTGAGGTCAGTGTTCCTTCCGTTTCTTATGGGGTCAGCCTGCAGCAAGTCTGACAGAATTTTGCTTTGTAATATTTTTTTTTACGGGGCGAATATGTGGATAAATAAATCATTATGGGTAATAACCCAGTCCTGCTCATAAGTAAAGGCTAAACTGCCTTCCTTTCAAGGCTTCTTTGTGTATCCTCTCCGTACCTCCAGGATGCTCCAATAAAGTGTCCATCAGAGGGACGGATGGTGCAGTAGGCATTCTCTGGGGATATATGGTTTGGCAGTGTTAGGAGGCCACAAGTCTTCTTTAGAGGAGCCTCAAAAAATTGTGCAGATGCTATCAGTGCAATTAATACTGAGAATGATGCACTGCAGATGGTTTTAAGAATGCACACAGGCAGTGACATATGTGGGCTTGTGGGGCACAGGGATTGTTCTTTGGTAGGTTTTCCAAGACTGGACTGCAGGGTGTGACTGCCCCTCTTCCCCTACTGCGAACATGCACAATGAACACTTTAACTGGTCCATCTGTCTTTGTCCCTATGGCGGATGTGGAAGAACTGTCCCAAGGCGGTTTGCTTTTCCCATAGCAAACCTAACATTCGCTAGTTTGTTACTGAGGTAGCAAGCTAATGGCAGAGGTCACTTTGGTCTGCTTGGCAATGCTGCATGTGATGCATCGGAGGCCAAATGCAGCATAAGCATAGAGTACAATTATGAGTGTTTATGGGTGCATGTATCTCTCTGCCTGCCTATGCTCATCTGGAGGGTCTGGCTGTGACAAACTGACCCAGAGGAATTATTGAGAAGTTTGAAATATTGCATTACTATGAATTGATTACATTTATGTTGGTTATCTAGACTGGTTGTATTGTGAACTGAGCCACATTTGCACCCACGAAATCAACATTCCAATGAGTTCAGGTAGAATTACTTTTTAGAACATGCACCTTCTCCTGTAACCAACCTCAGGTTCTCCCCTCCTTGTTGTTTCTTTCCAAGTAATAGAACAATGCAATTTGAAGTAGAAAGGAAAACTGCAAGGTTTATACTGATTAATGAAGGGATAAGCCTTAGGACTGACATTACCTTAAAGAAACTTCTATGTCAACATCAAAATCAGGTCTTGCAATTCATGTGACATCAACTATATGTCTAGTGATCTTTCTCCTCTGTATTAAATGCATTTTAAAAATCAAGACCTATGTTGAGGGATCAAATTACCTTAGGTGCATGTGACAAATACTGCTTTCCCATTGACATCTGACTCAAGAGACGGAATTTGTTGTCTTGAAGTACGTATATTCCCTGAAAAGAAAATGAGATCATGTGTAAAGCAGCACTGAAAAGTGGTTCTCTTCTATTGATTAATTTCTAAGTAATAGCAATCAGCAATATAAAAATCAAGCTTCAGGCTAAAAACTTTTTTTTGACCAAAAGTATATTTTTATTCTCAAGACAATTTAACACTGAGAAATAATTTGCCAATAAAACCTGCAATTATGTCAAATGTTCATTTTTAGAAGATTACAATTGCAATTTGAAATTAAATGTTATTTTGGATGTAAACATTGGGAGTGGTTAAAACATAGCATTATATGCGCCAATTATTCGTTTTTTCACAAAGAGAAATATATCTCAGTTTCTCCTAAAGCCATTTAACTAAAAAATAAAATTACACTTTTATCAATAAAAGTTGAAAAATGAGAAAAACACAAAAGGGTTTATTGATTTTTTTAAAGTACTCTTCAGGATTACTCTTTACTTCATTTTATTTGCTACACTATAAAAAAATCTAGCAGACAGGATTATATGGCCAGATGGCATTGCCAGTTCAGGGCAAAAAAAAATTAAGAGCAGTAGAGGAGCAGTCTGGCTAAATAAAAATGCCCTGGTCTTTAAGGAATCCAGACACCCACCACAAACCAGGAACAAAATATACTTGAACACAGAAATTGTACTTCTGATGGATACTTCTGCCTACAGTTTACTCACCTGTAGAGCAATGTCCGGTATCAGACTAGATCCGGAAACTTCAAAGGTCTCAGGTCGCCAGTAGGGAGCACTGGATTCTTATTGATGTAGGAAGTGGCACCAGGTGACATCACCGAAGCAATATAGTGCCCGCCCCGGCATAACAAGGTCAGTTCCCTTTTTTCAAACCTTTGACCAAGATCCAGAGGTCCCTCTCTCTGAGGAGCTTTCTTCACACAAAAATCAAAATCAGCGAAGTCACTTGTGGCCTAGTGGTGAAGGCCTCAGATTATCACTGTGGAGATTGAGGGCTTAAGTCTAAGTGCCCATTTCCATACTCTAAAAATTAAAACCAGCACAGTACCATGTTCCCTCCTACGAAATTGGGGTTAAAACCCTGAAGGGTTTGTGAGGGACACATGTCCATAACTGGCCCCCAAGCTATTTGTCTTTGGTGCCTGGGGTCGTACCTTGACCCTCCCGACCTGAACTTCCTGTCAAAGCATGTACCCCAAGGTCATAATTGAGCAAGAAGTAAAACTCTCTACAGCCAGGTCTAGGGATGACCGTCAAAGCAACAATTGTTTGTGGGATCCCTCCAGATCTCCATGGTCATCTACAGGGGGCAAAAAGAAGAAGCACAAGAAGTGTAAGAAATGTTCCAAAGGTACGTCGACTCATCGCTCTTAATCTCCTGCAGGATAATCATCCTCGGAGCCAGAATAATAGATTGGACCACAGTGGTCCCCCCTCCGTGGACTCCATTGTACCAAGCCTCAGATCTTCTCAGATACCTTGGCACCAGGGGACTTCAACTGGCCAAGCTTCAGAAGCTGGCAACCGGCATTTCTTGAGTTTTCCGCACCAGGTTTGGATCCGACCGCGTTCCTTAACAATATGCATTCAATCTTCAAGAGCTTCATTGCTACCTGGGACTCCTTCAGGGTCAATGGTTCCATACAGATTTCAAATGTTTATGCCTTTGGCTCCGATGCCTCTCAGTGCTGCACCAAAGGATCTAGTGCCTGCGCCACATTGCTTCAAACTAGCTCTTCAGTGTTTGGCACTGCAGCCCTCGACAATGATGTCCCCACCACCACCTCTGACTAAGGATATGGCGCCACTGCAGTTGCAGCCTGATATCACTCTGCAAGACAGACCCTGTAGGGATGCTCAACGTTTCCTGGGAAAAGAGGAGTATAGCAAATGTCTCCATGATATTTTTGGTACGGACTCAGACCCCCTGATCTGTACCTTTATGGGCATACTGGAGATTAGGCTCATAAATTTCAAGGTTCAGCTTCTGCCAGTGGTCTAGACACCTCTCCTGAACTAGTTATTGACTTCCCAACTGGTCAATGCTTGAAGTGGTCAACCATTTTTTCAAGGGGTTGACTAAACTATCATCCAACCCCCTTTGTTGTGCCCCAGTGGGAACTTAATTTATTCTTGACTTTTCTCATGGAGACTCCGTTTGAACTCCAAGATTGTTGTCCCTTAAGGATGTTGATGTTCAAAACTGTGTTTTTCGTGGCTATCACATCACCTTGAGCGAGGTTCAAGCTCTCGGTTCCAGTCTCCCTTTTACCACTTTTTATGCAGATCAGTTGGTGTTGGGGACGAGGGCTGCAATCCTGCTAAAGTGGTGGCTCCTGTCCACCTGAAGTTCCCATCGCAGAGATCTGCAAGGGCGCAACGTGGGCGTCCCTGCATACTTGTGCCAAGCACTACTGCCTGGATTCTGTAGTGTCTAGGAATGTACACTTTTCCAGAGTGGTTCATCAGGACTTCCTTGTTTAACCATCCGTCAACCCTCCCACCCCTCCCCCAGGGCAGGAAAATGCTCTGTAATCCGTTTTACAGGTGAGGAATATGCAGGTAGGAGTATCCTTCAGGAGAAGAAATTACTTATCTGCGGTAATGGCTTTTCTGGTGGACAATTTATCTACCTACAGAATCCTTATCAACTCACCCAACTTCCTGTTTGATGGATAAGTTCATAAGATTCCACTATAGATTTTGGTACTGCACTACTCTATCAACATCAGTCCTTCACTCCAGTCGAAGGCTGGGGAAAAATAGATGCAAACTGACAAACCTACCAGAGCAGGGCTATATGGTTTCGATGACCTCACCAGACACCACTTCCGGCGTCGATGCAAAACCAGCACCCCCTCCCAGCGTCGTGATGTCTCTGATGTTTCCAGATCAAGTCTGAGAACTGGGATTGCACTACAGGTGACAAATCTGCAGGTAGACAGAGTTCCACTAGAAAGATTGTCACAGCAGGTAACATTTTCATCGAGTAGTCTATACGAAAAAACTGTTTCCCTCTCACCAGATAGAAGACAGCTTTAAACATAAGACATAAAACCGGTTGAAAAAACAGATGGCAAAACCATAGGCTCAAAATCATCTGTTACCAAAATATCTTACACACATATATATATATATATATATATATATATATATATATATATAGTATTTTCTTCTTTGTTTGGTTTGGAGCTGCAATACATATTTGACCCAGAGTCCTGTCTGAATACAAAGAACTCACTTAATAGGACTGGACTACCATAACCTGGGGATATTTAACCCCAACTCTAGGTGTTTTGTTTAAAGGGCCATCCAGTGAAAATAAAAAATAAATAAAAAATGTTTGCTTCACCCTGCCCACCATCACCAACAACAGGCTTTCAAAATGTTATTTTGTTTAATGAGGTCTGTTAGGTTTAGGGATTTACTGGTACTTCATTTACCAGCTGTGCCCTTTAACCTACTTTCTGATGAATACTTATAACCACAGATTATTCACTTTTATGCTATACCCCAGGTACTAGACTGGATCAGGAACATTTAGAACAGCACTGCTACCATGCGCCAATAGGTGGCGCCATGCACATCTCAATTGTCTTTGTGCCACTCCAGAAGTGAACGGAGTCACATATAAGCACCACGTCTGTGCGCTGTCAGTTCCTTTCTTTCTACGCCTTTGTGCACAGATCTGGAGCTTACTCTCACTCTTTCAAAGGTTGACTAGTTTTTTTCACTAAAAATATTTTTAAAAACTTAATGTGCAACGGACAATGTCCTTTTTTTCTTAACTGACATAAATAGGACCGGGCCTAGGCTTCTCCGCATCATGCAAATCTTTGGTGAATCATCGGGATTATATATGAACCCAAGTAAATCCACGTTGTGGGTGCTGAGGGGGACTGCAGAGCTGGGGTCCTGGGCCACGGCGGTACGGGCGTCATCGGATGGGGTGAAATACCTGGGAGTTTCTCTCAGCTCAGCCGAGAGTATCGTGGGACAGGAATATAGTACCAATTTGGGCACAAATAAGGGAGGAAATAAAAACTTGATAGCACATACCCCTCTCTCTGTATGGCAGATCGGCAAGTTTTAAAATGGTGTCATTGTCACGCCTGCTCCATCAGCTGCAGAATCATCCATACCCGGTGCCCCGTTCGTGGTTTCGCCAGGTAAATGCTGCGTTGGGACATTTCCTGTGGGCAGGGGGGGCTGCAAGAGTGGCGCTGCGGACCTGCTTTCAGTCAACGTATTGTGGGGGGCTAGCCACATCAGAAATCCAAACATACTACATGGCCTTGCATCTCCTGGTGCTCAATGAATGGTGGTATGGCGACCGAGGAGATCCTGCATATGCAGTGGAGCGGAGGTGTATGGGGGAGTCCACCCTCCATACCATTCTGTACTCTGCACCTTTGCGTAAGTCTTTGCCATCGGCCACTCAGGTGGTGTTTCGGGTATGGAAACAGTCATTCCGTAAGATGGAATGGTGGAACAACCTAACTAGGGAGACCCCGCTGTGGCACAATGGCCGGTTGCCGCAGCTGGTGGCACTAGTTGGATTTCAAGAGTGCGACAACATAGGGATTACCACATTAGGGGCAGTAATGCGAGGCTTGGTGCTCAAATCCTTTCAAGATCTGCAGCAAGAATACCATATGCCAAGAACTTAGTTCTACAAATACCTCCAATTTTGGCATGCCATCTATCCGAGTATTTCGGGAATTGAGGCGCTCCCTGAATTCAGTCCAATTGAGGCTAAGGTATTCATGGGAGATCTACAAGAGCATAAGATATCAAAGATCTACCAATCTTTGGTGACCCGTAGTTCCACTACACTGGACACACTCAGAGAGGCTTGGGTTGGGGATGTGGGCCCATTGGATGGAGATAACTGGATGGATGCACTGGCATCACCTAGAGGAGCAGCAATATCGACGAGACTGCGCCTTATTCAATTTACATACCTCCACTGGGTTTATTACACTAGGCTAAGGCTGTGGAGGGCAGGCCTGGTAGCTTCCCCGCTGTGCCTGTGTTGTGGGCGAGAAGAGGGGTCCCTAATTCATACTGTTTGGCACTGTATAGCACTCACGAAATTCTGGAGAGGGGTGTTGGCTTGTATGACGGAGATGTTTGGGTGTGAGCTCCCATCTTCACCGAAATTGACAATTCTGCGTATTACGGAGGGTATAGGAGGTAATATATACAAGAGAAGAGGCATCTCCTACTGTTGGGGCTGACATTGGTCAAAAGAGATATAGCAAGGCTGTTGAAGGCTACGGCCCCGCCCTCTCTCTCGGCTTGGAAAAATGGGTTGGATTTTAGCATGGGATTAGAGATCCCGATATTTAAGGCTAGGGGCTGCCCGCAAAAGCACCCCCAAAAACTGGAAACGGTGGGCAGATTATTGAGGTTTGGAATTGGACCCGGTGCTTCCGGTGGACCCATCGATATCTACTTTGCTATGTGGGACCCTAGGATAAGGGTCTGGACATATGGGAACGGTCTTGATTTGATGGGATATGGAGCTGTGGTGACAGCCGATACACAACTGTATGTCAGTGCAAGGGGGGGGGGGGGGATTGAGGTGGTTCTGTTTTATTGTATTTCAATGAAAAAATAATAACCATCTGTCAAATAAAATCATTTGCACTGTGTGATGTAGCAAATGTTTCCTGGGTCAAGGAGCTCTGCACTGTCTATGACCTCTGACATAATAAACTTTGTTTAAAAAAAAAAAAAGAACAATGTGCAAAGGAATAGGTCCATTCGAGAAACTAGAAAGTTTAAACCTTGTTTAGACTGTCAAAAACCCATTTTTGTGACAACCAGCACGAGTTAAGCCTCTGGTGTTTGGATTTCGAGGCACGATTACAGGTTGAGCAAAAAGTGTGTCCTCATGAATACAAAGGCGATCTCGGAATGTGACCTTTGATTGTCTACTTATAAAGTTTGTAGATAAGTTATTATTAAAAACTAACTTGACCACCAGACAGAAATGATTGGGGACCCGCGTAAGCTTTTTTTAAACCAGCTATCATTTGAAATACAGTTTCTATTACCCACAACTATTATTTGTGTTGGCTGTAAGCTTATTGTCCAGGTTATACGAGTCCAATGACTAACAATGTAGGCCAACTGGAGTTCCATCCACAAGGACTGTCTTTCCGCATTCATCAGGTACAATTACTCCAGCAGAATGCATGGCAAAGATCACCTTAAGTGACTGATGCAGAGGAAGGAGAAGGAAGGGCTTCTACACTTCAAGCTTGGTCTGGAGCAATGATTCACCCGCTCAAACTTGGAATGGACCACTCAAACTGCATCTTCTGTTAAGATGCACCCACCACCAGCCAATCAAAATGCAGAGCCCTGCAAGTTTTTTTTTGTTTAATTAGCTCTGGTTTGACTGCAGGTGTGTGCGTGCACCTCTGTTCCAGAGTTTTCCAGAAACAAAAAATGAAATCAGCTTTAGATTGTTTAAACACATTGACCTCTGTGCATGCATGCAAACTATATTTTTGGCACATTCAGGGCTATGTATTGGTACAAATCCCACATCAATAGTTCATTGCAGCTTCAAGTAATAATGAAAAACGTGGAAATATTTTCATTACTTTCAACAAATTTGCTCAATATTTTGGTGACTTTTCTCAAATGGGCAAACATAAATTCCAGAGTGTTAACCAAGGAAATGTTGCACTGAATGTTTGAGAATACCTCATATGTGTGGGCATAGAGTGGACTGGAGTTGGTTAGCGGAGAGGGGAGTAGAGCATCATAGTGTGTTGTGGAGTGCTGTAGAGGTTACTGGGTTAGAGTGGAGAAGAGTTTCAGAGTGGAGTTGTGTAAAGTGGAGTATGCATGGTGTGATAGCGCACTGCCATTACAGACAACACATTTTCAATTGACATTGCCATTACATTCGCACAGACATACAGTTTTACTGATAAAACTATGCAGCACACAAACAATAATGTGCAGAAATGGCAACACCAAGTGTATTGATTTCTTTCATCGTATTTGAATATTTGTTTCCTCAACAAGTCAGAATTACAATACAAAAATGTGCTCCATTCGTGCTTCGCTAACTCTGATATATTTTGAAATATTTACACAGTTCATTTACAGACATTTAAATGTTTTTGTGTGCAAGTAAAAATTACAGCCTTCCATCTCAAATGGGTACCCAAGCAGGATTGTCGCATAAATCCTCCCACTTTGAAGTCAGAGACAGAAAAGTAAATACCAAGATCCCTCGGAAGACAGAGCCTGAAATCTGACCTCCGTCTTTGAATGCACTGCAAATGTGACAAGATGACAACAAAATGTAAAGGCCTGGTTACAGAAATCAAGTACTCGTGGAAGAATACAAGGAGCCAGGTAAACAGGCTATGCTCTACGAAATGGACTAATGCAAGCTAGATAGCCTACAATAAATAAAGCCAGCAAATGAAAAGCAAGAAAATGTGAGTGACATACCACAAAGCCAATGATAACCAATGGGAGGAATGCATTCCCAGGGAAGCTTTCAGAATGTCCCCAAGATGTATTCAGCAAACCAGACAGCTGCGTCGGCTTTGACCTAAAAATGGACCCCCACATCCAGGATTGGCCTAGTACATGGACAAGAATATGACAAAATTGGGATTATGTTAAGATTCCAGGGACACTATACTGACTTCACACAGTGACAGATTTGGCCTGTTTCTGTCATTTACGATAGGCCCACACATGTGATGTATTGTTTAAATTGGTAGAAATGTGGGAACACCGGCTGGAGGAAGTTTGTCGTTTGCCACAAAGTCTGCAACTTTACATCACAGAACTGTGAGGAAATTCTGTATTTTAGCAAATACATGACCGGTTTTGGGCATTATGGGTAAGGAAAAGTGATGTAATTCAAGCAAGCAGCCCCACCCAGGACTCCTCCAGGTGTCTAGGGTTTGAAAAGTCTGACATTTGTAGCGTTCCCAAGGTGCTGGACTCCAGGCTTTTACACCGCAGCAACCGACATCTCAAAAATCATTCTAATTCAAAGCTTCCTTTCATGCACTTTCCATGGCTGTGCTCTTGAGTCTTTCAAGTCCCAAGCAATGCCCGTATGAGCTACCCTTTTATTCAGTAGAAGTGAGGGAATGCAGTATGATAGGAACCTTGCCATTATCTATTACATTTCACAATACTTTTGTATTCCTATTTTAAGTCAGTGTACACAAAACACAATTTTTGCAAAAACCTCCTCAGAATCACCAGGCATGATGGATAATCCACAATTTAGGTACAAATGCCCAAATAAAACAGCAATTTTGGGCGGTTGTGATGTATGTCGCCGCACACCAAATTTTTTCTCAAAAGTGGGTGCTCTACTTCCCTGGGATAACCGTACCAAAAGCCCAAAAGCAAATAAAATAAATCGAAAACATTATGGAAAGGGAACACCACATGTACAATAAATAATTAGTAAGGTCCAATCATAAGATTCAGTAAAACCTATTCCAAGGTCTCACGAGTCTAGAACACTCAGTTCAGTATGTTTCTAAAAATGTCCTTCATTTCATATTCGTAGCAGGATAAAAGATATAGCTAATGTGTTTCATCCCTGTGAGAAGTTGGCCTGGTATATGCTGTTCACCATTTAAAGTGGACACCTTGCACCAGTACAGTTCGACTCTTATGGTAGTAGGCTTAAGACAACCTTTCAAGAAAGCTAACCTAGTGGTAGCTGTGGAGAGCAGCCTTCAGGCTAAGTCTTTAGAGGAATGTAAAGCAGCTCGTTTTACCTTATAATCTCTTGAATTACCAAATGAAAGGACACCACACGGGTATATATATCAAATATATATGTATTTATTACTAAACAACTCTCTACTAATCTCTTTATGAGATTAGAAGGTAGGAACATATGCACAATCAATGTTTCACAATAAGTTAAGCACAAATATGGCTGGGGCCCTAGGGGCGTACCAGACCATATACTAAAAAAAGAGACTTAAGAACAACAACTTGCAAAGGGACAAGGCCTAGGGCCTTTAGAAGCGCTGGGGCCTCACAAAACCACCCAAGGCAGGTAAGTAAAGGACCCATGGGAGACGCATGCAGTGTGAGAACATAGCCGCGAATCCCTATTGACTTCAATGGAACAAGTCGCGATTAGAAATCAAGAGTTTAAGGATACTTCGGGAGAGTCTACAAGCAAGTCACTTACAGGGTAAGTAGATCTAGAGCCAATACCCACAGGAGCACCGTAGTGCTGGAGTTACCTCAGCCAGGGAAGCCGGGTGCATAGGTGTCTTTTGGGGTCGGGTCGCGGCGTCGTTTTCAATGGGAGCCAATGAAGACTTGCTGCTTGTGAAGACAGGAGAAGTGTCCGGTGGAATCCTAGGCTGGATTCAGAAGAAGGAAGACCTAAAAGCAGAGGGGACAGTGTTCAAAGTCACTTGGCAGTGACCCGGGGCAAGGAAGATGGATGTCCACAGTCGGGTGATTTCAGGTGATCCACAGGTGTCTTGACTCTTCAGCTACGAGGTCCAGGAGGCGTTGACGACAACTAGGAGCTGGATTCGGCGTGTCCCATGAAGTCTGCAGCTTACTGCGGTGTCGGTGACCAGATTGGAGCCAACAAGCCTTGGTAACAGCAAGTATCGGGGAAAGGACAAAAAGTCAGCGGTGCAGACCAGCAAGGTCTGAGGGACCCACCCAGCGAGGGTAAGTCAGGGCAGGCCTGGAGCAACCAGGCGAGCCCTTTGGAACTGTAGGAAAGTCTTCAGGGGACCCACAAGCCAACCGGCAAGGGATCGTGAAGACACCTCAGGAGGATCTACTCAACAGGGGCCCACGGTCACTCGGGACGGGGTAGGACTCTGATCTTCGGAGGCATTCCTGCTACAGGCTTGGACCACACGTGGCCCAAAGCACAGGTTCATAGAACGTCGTGAAGTGGTTGCACTCGAAAATAGTGCACGGTACCCAGGGATTGCAGTTCCTCGTCACTCGTGGGGTCCACTTGCCTCAGCGTCGCTGGGGACTCCCGATGGTCTTGGAGAAGTCAGGAAATCCTCTTCCTGGGCTGCAGGGACTTCGGGCTCCGGCGGGAGCGATGGAGTTTGCGACCGTTGATTGCAGTTTTGGGTGCCTGCCAAGCAGGGGTGTCCCTCCTTGACTCCAAGGGAGATTCTTCCGTCTTCCAGAGGTAGTGGAACGTCGAAGGTCCGGGATTCGTCTTCGGAGCAGGCCAGGAAAAAAGTGGGGGCAACCATGTAGTCAGATTCCACCTTCCTACAATCCCAATCAACAGGAAGGACTTCTTCAGCGCTAAATGAAATACTTTAAATTCCATAATTTCTCATATCCTCAAGCACATAAAATGGCATTTCACAATTATAAAGTTCCCAGATTGCTACAAATACCAGTGAGTATAAAAGAAGTTCGAGGATTTGTAAGCTATTTTATTCATGTCTGACATAAATACTTCAGAGGTGGGATCTGACAAGTTAATTGTCATATACCACATTTTAACAATTTAAAGGCAGCTAAAGCTTCTGTTTGGAGGTGATTTATGCATAATAAGGTTAGAGAAGCTCTACCGTAATTATGAACAGGGAATCTGTAGCGTTATACAGTAATGTTTCTGAAAATAGGACCAGAATTTGAAACTTGCAAGAAGTCAACATAGTCTTAACAGAGAAGCCAGGCAGGGACCTATTGACAAGCAATTACAACTAAATCTCCCATATAAATCTGGATTGTAATGTTTTTGCCAAAACATTATCAAAAAGAATAGAGATGATGCTTCTGTGCTAACCATTGATCTGTTAGAATATTACTGGTAGCAGAGGTTCAGCAAAGCTAAGGCTTATCTGTAACCTCTTTAATGTAGCTAAAAAGGATAACTAGGAGTCATTTGTTGTAGCTCTCGATGCAGACAAGGTCCTTCATTGAGTGGCGTGATCTTTTTTGTAGAGGTCATTAAGGTGGCTTGGACTTAAAGTCGAGTACATTAACTTAGTATAGAATCTCTACAGAAATCCTAAAATGTGGGCCTTTGCTGATGGTGTATGTCACCTTATTTTGAATTAAAACATGGCACTAAGCAAGGATGTGCACTATTGTGTATGTGAATATGAATATATCTTTGGTCTAAATGTTTGAGTCGGTCTATCTCTGCAAGTAGGACACAAATCACCCTCTTTCCCACAGATATTTGTGAACCTCAATACATTTGTAAAATGCAGACAGGAGGAATTTTAATTACGAAAGCATTGTTATCACATATCATCATCCTAGAACATATGATGTTTAACCAGGACTCCATGGTTTCAATAGATAGAGTGGCAGGAACAGGTGCCTGTCTGAGTTTATGGCACACAAAGGGGTTACATTTCCTAAAACGTAGCTGAAGCACAGCATCCTGTGATGGAAGAAAGTAGGTAATATGGATGAAGTAATGAGGTCTTCACCCATAGTGATGTGTCAATTTGCAAAAATAAAGGATCACTCCACCAAGAAAAGTGAGGCACAGCAATGAACTTTTTTTATAAAAGGATACAAAGTGGCTTCAGAAAGATACAATCTGCCACTTCCGTACCACATACCCATTTTACTTGAAACACAACTGCAACACATTGAACTCTAGAGATAATGAAGCACCACTACATAGCAAAATGCATTTGGCCAGTAGAGCAGGGTGATTATAGTAGAAGAGGATGAACACGGCTAACTACGCAGAGAACAGACTGGGTGGGTCTGCTGCTCCTTATCTGTAGCTAGTGGAGAAGAGCTGGGGAAAGTAATTTCTGAGATCTCCATTACAAGTATGTCTGGAGGACATGTGTTGAACAAAGCATCCATAGCATCCTTGAAAGATGGGCTTACTTGTCCTATTAAAGCACAGAAAAATGCAAGCTACATAATGACAAGCTATGGCAGAGATGCAGTGATACAAGGCACTATCTAGTGGTCTTTTCTACGAAACTTGATGGCAGAAGCATCATTTTAAACGCTTTTTACATTGAATATTCACAGTTCCCTTTCAGAGTGGGTTTCATGACACCCATAATATTACGCAGGCAAATACTTCTTGGTTTAATTGGAAATAGGATTACTGTGCACCTGCTACTGGAACACATAACCACTACTACTGGCACTGGTACTATTACTACTGACACTGTTGCTACTACAACTGCTGGTTTGGTTTCTGCTACCTATAGCACTGCTGCTACTGGTCCTGCTAATGAAGGCACTAGTATGGTTAATGCTGCTACCACTTGCATTCCCATTTCTAGTTTCCCTACTCGTACTACTACTATTTCTACTGGCGATCGAATTCTAAGCATCTGTAGACAAAATATTAGACTCCTCCTCCCTTATGGGGAAGCCAACACATCCATATCCATATTTAGATAGGTCTGCGTAGTACTAGGCACACTACGCAAGCATTTAATCCTAGTAATCTCATGGAGATTCTTACAGAATGCACCACCTACTTTTCCTCATGTATTACCAACATCCTCTGCATTCTCCACAAATGCAGATTGGCTGTACATCAAACTAAGATTTCCAACTTGATTAATGACCTGGCCCTGGAAATTATGTTTTTGAAAAAAACATGGCTTAAAGATGGCTCTCAACCTGCCCTAGACTTTCTTCTTCTCTCCAACCATGGTAATATATGCTTCAACAGAGAGGGCAAAACGAGTGTCAGAGTCACTGTGATCCACAATCTATCACCTGAAAATGTCGGGAACAGAAATTTGAACCATTCAGGGACAACATTCTCTGAAGCCCACTCACATCAAAGGAGCAACACTAGACCTGATAATTGCACTGAAAGATCTCATTTGCACCGCTGACCTCCACCCCTGTCGAATGGTACGATTGTTAATAGTTTCTCTTCAAAAATGTCCTTCTCTAAATCTATAACAAACGGTCAATCTAAAAGTCCCAAAACTCCTGATCAGAGACACTAACATCAACCCTGACACGCTTGACCCTTGCTTGGCCCTCAGCCTCCACCCCAGTGCCTACCAGGAGAGGAACTCTGCAACTAATTTCTTTAAACATCACACATACTGCAATTGTGGATGAAGTAGCCCAGATTAAGGAGAAGCAAGCCTGGAACAACAGCACTCATTCTTGGTACAGTGAAGATCTTATTGAAGAGGGACAGCACCTCAGATTCATTGAGCACTCTTAGTGTCACAATCCCTCGGGCCAAATCTTACACCCCCCTGGAGCTCTAGACGAGCATACAAAAAAGTCTGAAGCCAAATACGAACTTATTAGGTCCCTGATGGAGTGTGTTAGAAATAGAACCAAAAAGCTCTCCGAAGTTGTGAAAGCAGTATCTAAGCTCCGGGTTCATATGACAGGAGGAGTGAAGAATTTGCCCACTTCTTCCTTGCCAAGATAACTATTGAAACCTCTATTCTCATCACTCCCCCCCCAATCCCAACAAGACCAAAACCAACAAAGCACACAATCACTGAGCTGCCTTCGAGACATCTCCCAACCTGATCTCCATTACATTATCTGCAAACTCAAGCCTTCTAAACACTTCCTTGGCTCCATGCCTGCATACCCGGCTAAAGAAATTAGTAATGTTCTCATACTCGATTGGGTCAGCCTCATTAACTTGTCTCTATGCCAGAGGCAAAAATAACAATTGATGGACAGAATGCAGAACAGTGTCATACATTCACCCCAGTACAGAGATCTGGGCCTAAATCCATCGTTTTTTTGCTCACCATGCCATTCAAGTTTGGACCCAACCATATGCAAATCAGTCTTGATCCTGCGCCCAAAGGGAACAGTCCAGCCCGAACTGCCAGACCAGGTCCTAACTGGACTGGAAACAAGCATCCTAGGACCGGTTCCGAGCTTTCAGCCCTCATCAGCCAGGATAGCTTGACTCCAGAGATCTTTTTCTGACTGCTTAAAAAAGTCAATTCTCCCCATTTAAAAAACAAAAAACAAAAAAAAAAAGATGATCCTTAAGACCTAAGCAACTAGTATCCTATCTCATGGCTCCTATTTCTAGCCAAAAACTCTTTAAAACTGTGTCAATGTACAGCTTAACCAACCTATTAAAAAAATTGCTGGATGAGTTCCAATCTGGTTCCAGGCCTAATCAAAATATGGTGCAACCAATAAATGAAGATGCACAAAGAATGCTTAACAACGGGGACTTATGCCTCCTCATTCTGCTCGATATTTTGGCAGCATTTGACACAGTCAACCACAAACATTTCATCCATACGTTAAAAGATTGCACCAGTTTAGAAGGATCAGTAATTCATTTGTTCACATCTTACCTAGAGAACCCCTCTCAACTAGTGAAGATAAGGCGTGCTTCATTAGCTGTTCCCCAGTGCTCCCCACAAGGATCTGTGTTAGCCTACTATGTGCGCTCCTAAAGAACTCTGGCCTATCCTACAGACCTAGTGACCTCATTAAATTATCTCTGATGACATTCAGCTCTACTCAAAAGTTTCTTAAAGTATGAATACATCTCACTTGGCCAAAACACTTCACAAAATACATTTCCAGATGACTTTGTACCATCTCAAGCTCAATCTTCCAAAATCAGTTGCTTCTCTTTTCACCTGAGTCTCCCTATTTGCCCTTCCAACAGTGGCTATGCTCGACAAATAGTATTGATTTCTCCACCTCGATTGCCAATAACATCAAATCTCTTGGCTTTCCTCTGGACATCAGACTGCACTTAATTGACTACGTCAATCTTGCTCCCAAAATTTCCAACTACCAACTTAAACCCATTTGTGGGAGCAAATCATTCTTTCCTGAAGACGACCTTGAAAGAGTCATTGAAGTCATTGTGCTTCCAAGACTAAACAAAGGGAACGCCATTCTTCCCAGCACTCTCAGAATTCTCCAGGCCCCTATCAAAGCCTCACCAAATGCTACTGCTTGACTGGCCACAGGATCTGGTTGCAATCCCTATCCTGTTAACTCTCGGCTGCTCCATTAAGAAGGCGGAACCTAGTATTTAATTACCTGCGTTTATCACATCATGGATGACCATTCTCATTACTTGGCCAACAAACTGAAGCTCTACAGTAGCACTCCACCTTTGGAGCGCTGACTATTCTTGAAGACCCTGCTTTCAAGAAAATGCATACTCTGAAACAATCCTTCTCATGCTGTGCGCCTTAAATTTGGAACTCACTTTCCCCTCACATATGGACTTTGCCCTCACGTCCAGATTTCAAAAACAACTCAAAGACATTCTCCTGATCAAAATGTTTAACGTTCCCTTCTAGCATCCAAGTGACATTTTTCATTTGTATTTATGCTGCAGGTCATTATTGGCTATGGCTGGAATTCTCTGGCACACACACATCCTCGCCCAGTCTAAAAATCTACTGTAGTCTGCAATCCTTCTGAGCTCCAGCTCATCATGGTCTCTCTCTCTATTTGGCTTTCTACCCTTACCCTATTTTAACAATTTGTATCTTTTTGATTTCTCTTTGAATGTTTTTTCTAAAATGTATAAAAACAGTCTGATGCTCGTGGATGCACTATATAAAAATAATAAATAAATGAAGACATATGATCAGTTTGCTGCAGTTTACACTGTTTGGGCTAGTAATTTGCCCACTTACAGATTGCAGACCCAATTTCATTCCAATTCGCAGTTTGAAGATGTTTTTGCCCAACCCTAATCAGCACCTTTCAGCAGTGTACACTATGCCAACACGTGTCCTCTTATTTTTGTTTTGATTTTGTCTGCTCTGATCAGAACACTCTGCCCCTAAACTGTTAAATCGATTATAAATGAAATGTAGTAATCCACACCACCTATGATGTATATTTTATACATTTATCCACAAAAGTAAAGGCAAACATTTTAAGCAAAGTTTCTCAATATCCAGTAGCCCCTCAACTCCTCACTGCCATATATGCATAAATGTAATGTCTACTGAAAGAGAAGGCAAAATATCTTCATTTTATGAGAAAAAACAAAAGTTTCAAACATGAAGATTCCTGTAATGGGAGTGGTGTTTGCAATGCAGGTTAACATCTCTCATACCTGATGATTTGTTCTCAAATTGTCAATTTGCTTTTTAAACACAGTCGTCCAAAAATCCTTGCAAACAAACTTCATTATATCCAACTCATCCTTGAACCTCGCAGTGTCCTTTGTAAATCTGGAAATTAAATAATTGAATGGGTCACAGTGTAATCTTTATATAGAACACTCAATTACTAAATATAGGAATATTTTGCAATGCACCCACAGATGAAAGAAAATACATTCTCAATAACAATCATGAGCGCGATATTAGAAGCATCCAGAAATAAGCTGGGCAATGTACCTTTCTATCAGCCCCTGTCCCACTCTGAAGCCCATATTTTCCAGTTTAGTGATGCATCTTCCATTTTCCTAGAAGATAAAAAGTATGAAATTATGGTGATTAGTTTTCTTCTCCCGGGTAAATGTATACAGCACATTTAATACAAAGGCTAATATGCCAGAAGTGTTATTTGCCACTACATGCGAGCAGCAGTGAACCGAATAGAATGCCCCTGTAAAGAACACCCTTTAAGACAAACATTATGTCTTCAACACCAAATTGTAGGTTGCAGCCACAGATTCTTTTTTGCGTGAAAAATGGGTCAAATACGTGAATGTTAAATCCTTAGCATATCAGCAGACTGATAAAGGGCAGCAAACCACAATTCCCCAAAAATAAGGTTTTCCTATGGTATCAAACTGTAATCGGATTACAAAGGTAAAACCAAAAAAAACTATAAAAAGACTCCAAAACGCAATGCCGGCTGTCTCTTCTACAAAACACTGCTGGACATAATTCACATTAGATATAAAAGGAAGCTAATCCTTGGATCAATTGCAAAAATATTCCCATTCCGTCAAAATATTTATCATGCAGCCACATTTCATAAGCTACCCAATTCCAGTGTCTTGTCTGAAGCATATGTCAAAGTTTTGTAAAACTTAAGCCTACATGGTCAGCTCGAAGTATGACCCTTTCTGCTGCAGTAGTAGGTGCTCGTAGATAATAAAGTTCTGACACAACAATTAGGTTTTTAAGTTTTGCATAGACCGCACATGCGATTTACAGTTTTTTTTTTTTTTTTTTTTTTTAAACAAACTTTATTAGGTCACAGAACACAATGCAGTCAATCCCCGTCCCCCATAGTCCTCCCCCCAGCCAAATCAGGACATCTTGCAATAATCACCCCGGCACATAAGCTACCTCTGTACAGCATTCACCCCAATAATGTCCGTGCTACTAGGTAGTGCATCCACAGGAGTAATCCACCATGAGTGTGCGAGACAGCTAAAACACCCCCACCCCATCTCCCAACATCCCCCCCAACGAGCCCCTCCTCCCTACCCACCCACCCAAGCCTGTCGCCCGTACCTATCAGAAGTACATGTACATCAAAACCTCAGCCACCACCCGTCGAGTCCGCCTCCCAGCAATCCCAACAGACAGTACCGCAAGAGCAGAGGGGGGAAGCCCTGTATAGTGCACTCAAGGAACCGGGGTCCCGTCATCCCCCACCGGATCACCCCCATCCCCCATAACCGAACCTTTGAACAAGTCCAGGAGAGCCATCCATGCCCGGGCCCCTTCGTGCGATCTTTCATTGTCACTGCGTCGAGCCAAGCACAATCTATAAGTCCCCTCACTTCCCGCCCATTTCTCCATTTCCCTAGCCCACCGTAAGAAATTAGGGCCCTGCCGCGCCTTCCAATGAGAAGTAATCTCCCGCTTGGCCAGGACCAGCCCTAGATCAATAAACCTACTGGTGATCTTAGTCTTTGCTGTGTGCGGAAAGCCATGTAGCAAGCAGACCCCCGGGCCTACCTCCAAGTCCCTCTCTGTCACCGTCAGGAGTAGCGTCGCCACTTCCTCCCAAAACCCTGTCACCTGCGGACAGTCCCAGAGCATGTGCGCACATGCGATTTACAGTTAGTGGGTTTATAGCCCGCCCACAGCTTACCATTGGCTAGCTTCAATGTCACTCTAATTTGATTTGTTCTCATTTGTCTCAGTATGCCAGCGTCATATCCTCATTGTGTTTGGCCCTCCCCTAGAGCATGGAACAAGATTTTGTGTCTTTCCCCAAGTCCTTTGTTTTGGAACTACTTTTTTCTTGTGCTCAAGAACTCCATATGATTGCTTTTGTTTTCAGGCCATTTCCCAGATCTTGCCTCTTTTCCCTTCCACCCCCGACCCACATCTGTTACTTCTACCCCCACCCACCCCATCCCTGCTTCATCTCTTTCCCCCACACAACCCAGTTTCGTCTCACTCCTTCACCTGCCCAAGTCTCATCTCCCTTCACCTGTGTGTTTGTTTCCTCTCCCCCCGCAGCCCGTGTGGGTTTCTTCTATCCTTCCCGGACATTGCCTTCCAACTATTCTCAAGTCCTTGTACTGCAGTGATAAAGTACGGCCCGGGGGCGCATGTGGCCCTCCTAACCTCTACATGCGCCCTATCCCTGGGCAAAAGCATCCTAGGCTGCTGTTTACTTGACTTATCATTAATGTTCAAAAGTATTAAATATACTGGCAAGCATTTATTTATGTAAAATGTTGTTTATTTGAATTTTCTTGCGCAACTTATACAGAATCGCAGAGCACATGTAATGGTTAACTGAAATAGGCCAAGAGTTACAGATCTCGCATGGGGTTATCAGCTTGTTCACAAGGTCTATGGCAAAGCAAATTTCCAATCGGTACAATCTTAACTGGTTGTATTCAGCAACCCGTACATGCCCCACATTTCGCCCTCCCATGAGAGCAACTTGAAAAGGAAACTTAATCTATCTACAAAACAAGCATTTATTTAAAGTTAAAGTGAAAACATTTTGCAACAAATCTGTAAAAGTATGATAATCTTTTTAAAATTCAAAAAGGGGTATTTCATGAACATACAGGGCCATTTCTCCTTAGTATATGAGAATATATCAGTTTCACATTGAGCAGTCTAGCCATATATATATATTTAGCTTCCCCCTAAACCCACCATACCACCAACACCACCCCCCCCCCCCCCCCCCACACGCAACCAACTCCCCTGCCGGACCACTATCTTATTGGCACCAATATGGCCCTCGGTCACATAACAGACCAAACATTTTGGCACGGGGAAATGTTTGTGAGCACCCATGTTGTACTGTGAACACGACGCTCCCAAGCAAACCCCCTCCTGCTCATTCATGCCGATCTGTCTGTACTTTGCCCACACTGCATTTGTTAAAAAAAAACAAGCACTGGCATAGCCAATAGGTCTCGCATTTGGGACCTTACAAGTGTTTAGCCATGCAACAGTTGCATAACTAAATACTTATAAGGTCCCAAAAGCGAGACCTATCGGCTATGCAAAGCGGCCGTGCGGCCGCGAAAGTGATCACGATCAAACATCAAAGCGGCCGTGAAACCGAAAGTAATCGCGGTAAAGCGCGGCGCGCCCGCGCTCATGCACTGTACCTCTAGGCTGACCTGGTAGCACTTTTTGGAGCCCTCTCAATAAGTCTCGCCAAGGGCTCAAGTCCAAAGTAAAATGGTCAATTATAAACTTCCGGGTTAGTCTGCTCACAGGCCTCCAATGTACGGCTATGCAGTGCACCTACAATGGTAGCTACTTCATACTTTCCACAGAAGCGTGGCCGCTATCTTGTGGAGCAGTGCTGACAACAGAAACCAGCAGCTCTCCGTGTAACTCTGCCCACCCCTGGCTGTCGTACAGCACATACTTTGTCCCTACCAGGAGGTGCTGCCTGCTGATTCTAGCGTTGCAGTAAAAGGTTCCGAGGCAAGCAATGTGAGTGAGACTTCCTACTAGGTTCTGCACTTTGCCAAAAGCTATCCAGAAATCAATACATCTCTGACGATTTAGCCAGGGTCTTTAAAAGCTGAGCAGTCAGTGACTAGCGCACGCACTTTCTTCGAGATAGGGGAAGTACTGACCGCTGTCTCTGGATTCTATTCTTCCACCATAAAACCCTCAGCTATGCAGATTGTCTGAGGATAGTTTTGCCCACCTACCATGATTTGTGATTTTAGTTCACCCATACTTATTTATTTTTGTAAGAAAAAGGAGCACTGCAGAAAAATAATTAGCAACAATTACAGTTTTTCTTCTCATATACACGTTTTAACAAGTTGGTTAAAGGGCCTCGTTAGATATAATGGTATGTTTTCCAAAATCGCCAGAATTTAAACTGGATTCACACCTCACAGAATGTGGTCCATCTCTCCAATCTCACCTGCCCCCCAATTCACCACCACGATTGAAAAAGCCAATAGCTCGTCCATATGCAACACCCATTGGCTTTGCCAATGCTGGTTTGTTTTACGGGTGATTTTCTTTGTGTGTGGGTGCATGAAAGTGTGAGGCTACATGTATGAATAAAGGAATGAATGGGTGAAGATATGACTATGACGGAGAAGTGATGATGGCTTGATGAATGGGATGAGAGTACGAAACCACGAAAGTAGGCAGATGAGACTGAAGATGGGCAGATAAGTAAGTGAAGAAAGGTGGATAAGCTCGAATGGGTGTCTAAATGAATAAGTAGTAAGGTGAGGGCTGAATAAAAATAACACTGTGGGAACGCAGCAATGGATGAACAATGAGCATGGATATGGAGTAGTATGGATGGTGGATGAATACATAATTCTGAAGACAGATGAGTGAGTTATAATGGAGGAATAAGAATGAGGGCAAACAGAAGTGAGACGATGTGTGAATAAATCAGAGATAATGGATTACGGAATGGATAGATGATTTAAGGGATAAGAGCATGGGTGTAAAGATCAGTAAGTATGTAAAGATGGATAAATGAACATGAGAGTGAGGACACAATTACTGCAATTTGTCATCCGGGAGTTCATGCAGGGTCCCGAGTAGTAATTACAAAAGTAGAGGCCTCTGTTTATAAGTGGTATCTAATGTGCTGTGCAGAAAACACAGTCTCAAAATGAACTATGCAATAATAGACATAAAATCACCTTGTCCAGTACCAGCTATAGAGGAGGTTGTTTACGATAGAGGGTGGTGGGAGGTGTCCCTGAGACACATTTCTGGGCAGGTCGATATGCATTAGAATGAGTATTTAGTAGCAAGGGACCTAACAGCACTACCTTGACTTGAAGACAAGGGCAACAACCCTTCATGACTCGATTTCCATGGCTCACTGCAGGACCACATAATTACTTCTGAGATAGTGAAGGAACAGAAGAGGACTTGTGCACCTCCGTATGCTTTTCCACATCTGAAGAGCTAACAGGTGCAGAGACAAAGAACTGCCTTCTCTCGTAGTAAAGAACTGCTGCATAAATATGTAGCATCTGAGGATGATATGTGCTGATTGACATTTGAAACCGCAGTTCTCCTCCCAACAGAGAACTTTGAAGCAGCATGCATTATTGCAGAATCAACATCTAACCAAACACACTAACGAACACAAACAAGTGGCCAAATTTGCATTTAACCTCTGCATAGTGTGATCCTCCATTGCCACGGAATTCCACTGTTGCCACTGCCTGCAATTTGTGTTTTTTGGTTCACATTGTAAACTCCGAGCCATTAGCGGTCAAGGGTTTGTGAACCTCCGCAACGATCTTGTGACCGAAACCGAGCACTGTGCAAAAAGGCAGTTTCCCGTCTCCCACCGTTTTCCTCTGCCCGCCTCCTGCTTATCCTCTCCCAGCACCCCACAACCTCCCAGGCCCAACTTAATGGAGGCCACAGCGCGACCCCATTGAGCAGGTTGTGTACCAGCTCCCCACATCCAGGCAAGCAATTCTCTTGACTCTACCAGCTGATTGTTCGCCTTTCCCTCCCTCTGCTCGTCGCCTCCTGTCTGCCCAGTAAGTGTCTGTGCGACACTTCTACTCCGCTACACTGTGCGCAGTCAGCCCCATTTTGTTAGGCAGCATAACTAGTGCCCTTTGCCTGTAACTGTGTAACTGCTGCGATTTTGTATTTGCTAATTTTGTTGGTGAAATTTTTGCTCTTTGTTCTTGTCTGTCCCACGCCATTTCCCGTCTCCTGTTGTTTTCCTCTGCCCACTCCCATCTCCTGCTTTCCGCCAACCAGCACCCTGCATAATGGAGGCCACAGCGCTGCCGCACAGTGGACGTGCGTAGCAGGCGCACCACCAGCGTGCCAAAGGCAAGCTCGTCTGCACCCGTCCGCATTTGGACCTCACCCAGCACCAGGGCACCTGGCCCTTCCGCCATCCACCGAGGAGACCCTAGCCTTCAACCTCGGACACCGAAACAGCAGCTATTCCTCCCCACGATCAACCAGGACCCTTAAGCTGCTGCCATTGCAGCTTCTCCTACAACATAAAAGCGCCCTCTCGCACCGGATCCAACGCTGACCCCGCCCAGGAGACCTCTAACAACTTGATTCACTCCAATGCACCCTGAACAATGTCAGATCGATCTGCAAACACACCACGGAAATCAGGGACATCATCACCACACTCTCCCACGACGTTGCCTTCATCATCGAAACCCGACTTAACCCCTCTTCGAACATCCACATAGCCATTGCAACACCCAAAGGACACAAGATGATACACCGAGACCGCACCGACGAACACAGCGGGGCATGGCCATAATCTTCAAGGAAACCATCCGATTCATAGCTAACAACGACGACCCCACACCGCTCATGGAACACCTCAACTTCAGACCGACCCCAAGACCACGATCAGAGGCACTCTTATACAGACCCCAGGGACCATGACCGGCTTTCTGTGACACCATCCCCAACTTCATCGCCCCACTAACCATCGACTCCTATGACTACATCCTACTCGGCGACCTCAATTTCCATGTCGACAACCCCAACTACACACACTCCACTTCCCTACTGGAGAACATGAACATCGGCCTCACACAACTGATCACCGAACCCACACACAATCGGCCACACACTCTGCCTCATTTTCACCTTGAGCGACAGAATCAAATTCAGCCTGGACCAACCACGTCTTTGTTCACTTCACCATCTCTGAAGCTCAGCACTCCATCACCAAGCACCACAGCCCCACCTACCACAGTTGGGGCAAGGTCATTGAGAGGTTGTGGACACAGGCCCTCAGTGTCACCCAACCCGAAGCCTCATCAGACCTCAACCAGGCTGTTCATAATTTCTCCACTTGGATCACCAAATGCACCAACTGAGTTGCGCAGATGAAACCAGAAAATACCAACAAATACCTTATAACAAGACAGCTGGTACACTGTAGAGCTCAGAACCACCAAACGCAACTGCTACCGACTCGAGAAACGATGGTGCACCTCAGAAAACCCCTCCGACAAAGCCACTCACAAAGCAGCCCTCAGCAACTACCACTGGCACATCATGGAAGCCAAGAGTGCGGCCTTCACTGCCTGCGACACAGCAGCCAACCACACAAAAGAGCTCTTCAAATGGTCAAGGAATTCTCCAACCCTGCAGCCACAGAAAACACCATCCACCTATCCCAAGAACTCTGCGACACTCTCTCGGACTACTTCAACTGCAAGATCTTCACCATATACAACAACGTCAATCCCCAACCCATTGCCCTCATCAGCAGCAACCAACTAATGCACACCGCCGAACGATCACCCCCTGGTCTCTGCTCACTACGCAGAGCACCACAGCCATCATGTCTTACGTCCACTCCGGAGCTGATTGCTGCCACAGACGGCATCAGAAGCCTCCGATCGTAGAGAGACTGTGACGCTGATCCTCCTTGACCTCTATACTGCAGTTGACACAGTTTCCCACCACACCTTTATTAACAGACTCTACGACATTGGCATACAGCAGAACACCCTCAAGTGGATCACCTCCCTCCTCACGGGACGCACGCAGAGTATCTGGCTTCCTCCCTTCAACTTCGAACCCAAAGACATAATTTTGCGGAGTACCCCAAAGATCATTCCTCAGCCCCACCTTGGTCAACACCTACATCATCCCCTCGCAGACATCATCAGATTCCATGGCCTCAACATAACAGAAAACACTCAAATCATCCTCTCGCTCACTGAAGACCCCACCACCACCAGAACCAACGTATGCAACGCCATGACAAATGTAGCTAACTGGATGAGAGACAACTGCCTTAATCTCAACTCAGACAAGACAGAAGTACTCATCTTTTAGAAGGACACCTGTGCATGGGACCATAGCTGGTGAACAGCAGAACCCGGGCAAACATCCATGCCTACAAACTACACATGCAACCTAGGCATCAACCTCGACAGCGAACTGGCCATGAAATGATAAGTCAACACAGTCACCTCCTGCCGTTTCCATACCCTGCGAACGCTCCGAGAAATCTTCAGATGGATCCCAGTCAACACCAGCAAAACCGTCAATCACGCCCTTGTTACCCGCTGCCTCAACTACGGCAACACTCTCTACGTCAGCATCTCCACACAGCACCTCCGAAGACTCCAGACCATACAGCATGCCGCAGCCAGACTCATCCTAGACCTTCCCACATGAATCCACATCACCCCTCACCTCAGAATCCTCCACTGGCTCGCCATCCAGAAGAGACGTTAGTTCAAGATCCTAACAAACGCCTACAAAGCTCTACACGATCAAGGACTGGTCTACATCAACCATCGACTGAACTTTCATCTACCCGCAAGACACCAACGCTCCTCCTCACTAGCCCTTGTTCACACCCCTGCATCAGTCGCACATACACAGGGAGCAGCTACTTCTCCTACATCGCTGCCAAGACCTGGAACGAGCTACCCCTCCATCTCCGAACAGCAAACTCTCAGGCGGAGTTCAGAAAGCAACTCAAGACCTAGCTCTTTGACTAAGAAGTCACACTTACAGCGCATATATATCCCTCGGAGTGACAGTGCTGCGCTTTACAAATGATGATTGGTTGAATAGTAACCTCTCAGTCTTGATCTATGGCAAGAACATAAAATAATGATTGAGAAGTCCATAATGTTCTTGAATAAGTGTGGCAATGGTGCATCCCTTTTCCAAAAAGGAAGAATACTTGGCATCACAACTGATATGGTAGATGTGCTGGTTGGGATGCAAGACAGATCATGAAAGACGTGAGATACATGCTTCCCTTGGTGCAACATCGCTTGTTGGAGTCTTAATGGGTAATCTAAAACTGAATGCTTCTCACCCACCACAGGGGACTCAGATCGGCTAATTGCCACTGGTCCAGATATACACATATAATTAGGGAGGTAAAAATGTATGCACCAGAGAAAGCCATTTGGTATATACACATAATTAGGGAGGTGAAAACGTATGCACCAGAGAAAGCGCCTTGGTATATGGCCAAATTTACTCCTGCTTACGGCATATGATAAAGGACCCTGAGAGGATGTAGGCATCAGGGTTGCAGACCTAAACGCAAATGGGATGTTGAGAAATTATATGAGACAATTCAAGCCAAATGTGCAACAGCAGTGGGACAGTTTAGGTCTCAGAATGCCTTGATCAGAGGTTCTAGATGAACATAGGGAATGGAGGAAACCGAGCATCCCCACCATCCTGGATGGACGCACTACAAACAAGCATTTGCAATGCAACAGGTCTCGCATTAGTTAGAGTTAATGCTGTTTTGAGCATTGCAGAGTATATATGTGGTATAGAACTGAAAGGGCTGACAGCAAAGGGCTGAGAAGTTGTTTGCGAAGAAATAAGATAAAATATGTGTGTGTGCTATTGGCACTAATGGTCTTCTCTTCTCGCATCTCCCTTTCTTTCTTTCTCCTTGATCAATGCTCTGAAAACTTCACATACAAATGAAAGTAGGAATATAGATGTTTTATGAAATCCCCTTTTCTTTAGACTTACAACCTCACACATGTGGGTCATTACTCTACAGACACACTGCAAGCTGCCTGCACTAGCCAGTTCTGGGGAAGGGGAGTGGAGAGTTTGTTGCAATGTTTTGAATGAATCTAAAATTGTTCTGGGCTTGCCAAGTTATTAGTTATGTATATTGTTGCGGTTATAAATGTGTGAAAACATGGCAATTTAAGTTACTTCTTTGCGACATATATATTATATATAACTATCAACTGTTTCGATTTGCACAGCTCTCTACAGCCTCCCTACACCTTTCTCTTTTTTACCATCCGCAGTCAGCCTTCTTTATGCACCACGTTACCAACACTTCTCTGGTACAGGTATTGAAGCTTTCCAACACTTCTCTTTAGCAGTGTACTTCTCATCCATCCAGACCTCTTTGCTACTTTTGACATGACTGCTAGGATCATTCTTCTGTTGCTACTGTCCGTACTTTGAGTATTTACCAAAGAACCTACTCTTGCCTACTACCCTCGTCGATACAGACTCTTTAGGCGTTGATTAACACCTTTTCGTGGATGACCTACACTTCTTTGTTTCCATCACAACCCCAATCCTTCTCATCCAACCCATAATGCTTCACCATCAGTGGACGACTTCTGCTTTAATTGGCAACAGCAGAAATTGAAGTCAGCCTTTCCAACTCCTCCGCTGTTCAGATTACACTGCTCTATCCTATCCAATCCCCTCTCACAAAGAAATCTTTGACAACTGCACCTGTCTGTATCCTACTAGCATCTTAATACTTCTCATCCACATAAACCTGATAAATTAAATGTACTTGCGACACTCCTCATCTGCCTCCCTTAACACTTTCCTCCCTTGGAACAAGGTCTCAAATTTTCTACCAGCACACTATCAACCTCCCTCATCACTATAACTTCCACTTTTCATCACCAGGATGGCTCCGGGGCCCTACTCCACAAATTATCAACACTTGTTGGGAAAGTTTTTCTCGGGGTCCTTTGGTGGTAATTGTGCAATATTCATGGTGGAAGTTCAGAACTGAAATAAAGCAGGACACCCTAATCACACAGAATTAAATGTAAGTTACGATTGTTACTTAGAAAACAAAAGTATTTAATGCAGGGATGGTAGACAACACTGAACACTAAAAAGGCCCTACAAACTTTTAGGGTGAAAATGGGACCATAAACTTAATCTAGAACTTTCACAGCACTATTCTCAACCCTAGGTAACCATAGACTACAACCCGATATGCCTCATATAACCTAGGCAATTGATTGGAACGAATTATTTTAGATGATGTGACCTCTCTGAACTTTGTTCTTTATTCTTTTGCAGTTCAAGATGAATAGCTAAGTTGGTGGGAGCCTGTGTTAAAGGGAATGACCTCAAATGTTAGCAGCTCATAGCCCTAAAGCCATCTCCATCTCAACTAACAATACAGGGGGACTAAATACTGTGTAAATGGAATTTAAAAGTCTAATTTTCTGCAGTGACCCTATATTTTACGCATGCAAGTACCAGTGTGCAACAAAGAGGCATGCGTGGAGGTTATCAGACAGAGTTCAGGGAATTACTGGAAGACTTGGAAAAGTACAATGCAGAAAGGGGCACTAGAAGAAGGATGATACACTTCAGTTGGCACTTAATGGGGGGGACAAACTTTGTGGGCAAGTATGCCAGGTTGTGGTCAACATTTACTATTGAGCATGTTGGCAACTGGAACAGCTAGGCATCCTGGTTTGGTTGATAACAGAATATCCTGCATGCTCCCACCTTGTATTGCTTCTCGTGTGGGACCTGTGGATCTGTCTTGTGTGCTCTCTTTCGGCTGCTCTGGTGCTTCTCTGCATGGGCCTCTTGGACCCGTTTTCGGGTCTCGTTTCTGTCCCGCTTGGTTTATTCACTATTGCCAACTATGCTCTTGGACCCAAAAATAAAAATACCAGAATGCCCTGACTCTGAAACACCAGGATTGCATCACATAGGACAATTACTGCAAGGATTCTGAACTCAGGATGAGCAGCCACATTGAAATGAACATTCCAGGTGTCTAGAGTGAAAAGAAGAGGCAAAGGGAAAACCCCTAAATATTCTCTATCAAATGAAAGATACAGGCTTCCACTAACTGAAAGGATATTCAGTGAACTTCGGGTCACGTTCCTGCCAAGCACTGGGTCAAAGGCCTTGGTGCTTACTGTAAGCCTGTATAGTGGGTGTACAAAGGACAGGCCAATGGGGACAGGGCTTGCTCACCAGCATACACAGTCCTCTTGTGTCTCTGGAGTGCTCTTGAACCTCTTGCAATGCAGCTGTCACTCATGGTTCAGGTTCCGGACAGGTCAGCTGGGCTGCAGGTTTTCATGGCTAATGGAAAAGCCCTTTCGGACAGTCTTTCTCAGTGACTATCTCTTTCAACTGAGTCTTGGTTTGATCCTCAGACCAGGAGGAAGCTACACTCTGGGAAGCAGAGCTCTTCTCCTTTTAAGCAAGATATGAGCACAAGGTCTTCTCTGAATCTAAGAACCTTTCCAGTCTTTTGAGGGAGCAGTGAAAACAGCAAAATTAAGCCCTGAAACTTTTATGTTGATGCCGAAAAACTTCCTTTCAAAGTAATGATGAATGCAAAGTACTGGCACTAGAGGACAAGTAGTTATAGCATGACACACTGGGGACAGCAGTGGGGAGCGGCCAATTGAAAGGTGTTCGACCATTAAAATAATCCTAATCCCAGACAACGAATGTTGGACGCAGCTTTGCAGGAATTTCCCCAAGGTCCCTACACCAAAGGCAAAACAGATAAACAAACAAACAATCACCCAGACATGTATTTGAATGTCACAGTCCAGGCATTCTAAGTGAAGGTTAACTGTTGTTGGTTAGTTATGGGATGAGGGCTATGCAGGCTGTCAAATCACTTTAGGGCACTGCATCATAAAAAGAGTCTCCCAAATCTCACAATGTTCACTTATGTTGGGCTAAAAGGGGCCTCCTAAAGTACAGTGGGGGCCCCTGAAGGAAATCCCCACCCGGGATGTAGGGGCTACATGCAGGAGCTTGCGTTACACCTCTGTTCACCACCCACCCTGCAGTCCCCAATCTAGAAATGTTGACTTCCCCATGATCAACCGTCTCCACTCCTACCATTTGTCATTTCCATGTTCGTACTGCAACACAATTAATTGGATACAGATGGAGCATATATTTAAAATCGCACATAACGGATAAAGCACAAATGAAACAGCAGTACTGAAAATAATCCACTGGAGAAACCTGGTCAACTTGCATGAATCATTGTATTCAACTCATACAATTTGACAGTAATCCAAAGAATAGTGCTTTAAGCTCACAAGATCACACAGTGATGGCGATAAACCGGTGGAGAAGTGTGTATTATACAAAGCAGCAGTGAAACAATAGGCAAAATATATAGTATACATGAGTGTACAGTGCAAGAGTCTCAAATAATTAGACTCCATTACAACTGATAAACGTATTATGTTCACATGGCTTAACATGTCAACGACGTTTCGACCCGGAGGGACTTTAGGGTCATCATAAGGACTAATGTTTAAATATAGAAGCAAAAGCAGGACATCTAAAAGTCACCTTCACAATTCCATGGCTCTGTTCATCCTACTCTCCATCAACATCCCACCACCTATATTATAAACCTCTGCACTTTATATGAAATTAAATTTTGTACTTGTATAGTGCACTGCTGCCCCAGCGACGGGGCGTCCTGGCGCTTGTACTCAGACCGCTGTGGAACCCTTCCTGGCTTTCCCTGTGAAATGTCCACTCCTGGGCACCCCCAAGGTGAAGCCAGGCATCCCCAGCGCTGTTGGGGCCGTTGTGGAGATTAAGCAAGCTATTGCCCAGAGTTGCAGAGTGGGACCCATGATTAGAGTAGGCACCGAGGCGAGAATTGTCAGGTCCGAGGAAATTAAGCCCAAGACCCGCCGAGGCGGGAATTGAACCCTGGTCTCGGGCCAGATCTCTGCATCAGGGTCTGCCGCTCTAACCATTGAGCCACAAATCTCCACCTTACATTTCACAATCTCACCTCTCCTAGTACATAGGTGGTTAGAAGACAGAGAACGGATTGCAGATCGCGATCACAAGGATTGACACACTGTCATAAGAAAGCCCATAGGGTTAACTAAGGGCCATTGCCGAAGAGGGTGTGGCCGACCTTCCGCTTCTGACCCCAGTGGTGTGATCCTCTGAGCCTAGTGCTCCAAAGTGAAGGAACACCATGTCCTGTTGGGCGTTCTCCCCGTTTTCTCGCTGCTGGCTCCCCAATGTGACCTGTGCAGAGCCTGATGGTGGCCTCTGCTTGTCCTTGCCTTGCCCTTGCCTGCTGTTGGCTGCTTCTCCTGCAGGTGAGGAGCCCTGTTCCCTATGCACCGATGGTCCTCGTGCTGGTGGTCCTCACACAGTCACTTCGTCAGAGTGTGGCCCGGGAGGTGTGGCTGTTGGAGGCAGGGGCCAGGGATGGGTGACGCCGAGAGTGTGTTATGGAGGATTACCTCAGCAACAACGTGAGGCGCCAAGTTAGAAGGGGTATTGTCTTTATAAGGAGCAGGGGGCTAACTATAGCGCTCTCATAGGTAGTGGAGTAATGCGTAAACACAGAGTGGCAGGCCCAGGAAAAGTAGCGGGCTTGGTGTTTGAAGATTCGAAGACACTGACATAAGACATAGACAAGTACAAGTGCGCGCGGCAGCAGGGGAAGGGGAGAGAGGAGGGGGCCTGCGCCGGATTCCCTTGCGGGAGCGAGCAGCAAAGCATGATAATTGCTATCATATGGCGCCACTGCTCGCTCCGGCAAATGAATCACCAGACGTGCACGCAAAGCTGTGACGATTGCTAAAGGTCATTTTCCTATGAAGCGCATGCGCACTGCGTAGGCGAGACCTAAAAAGTGCTATAAGCATTTTTGCTACCATATATCCTAGAAAACATTATGCACAGCTGAACAGCCCTATTAAAAATAATTACCATAAAAAATGTTTTCTAGTTTTATTTGTCCTTGCAATTCTGGCCACTTCTTCCTGCTTCTAATGCTTGTTTGTTACAGCTTTTTTTTTTGTTATTGGGGGTCGAGGTGGGGGGGACAAACAACGGGAGGATGGAGGTCGCGAAATAGGACCTGAATTACATCATGAGCAGCGGACCTAGGGGAGAATCAACAGATGCCAGACTCCGAGGGCAGACTGAGGTGGTGCCGAGTGATGCTGAGGTGGTGGTATGCTGGTGCAGAGGTGATGTTTATTGATACTCAGGTGGTGCTGAGTGATGCTGAGGTGGTGGTGTGCTGGTGCGGAAGTGATGCGGAGTGGTGCCGAATCATGCTGAAGTGGTGGTGCTGCACTTATGCTCTGGTGGCGATGAGCTAGTGCTCAGGGGGTGCCGAGTTGGTACTGTGATGAATCTATGCTGAAGTAGTGCTCCGGTGGTGCTGAATTGCTGCCGAGCTGGGGTTGTGATGGTATTGCACTGGTGGTGGTGTACTCATGAGAAGGACGTGCTTTGCTGAGATGCTACTGTGCTGATGCTGAGGTGGTGCTCAGTTGCTGATGAGGTTGGGTTGAGCTGGTGGTGGTGCACGGATGTTGACCTGGTGCTGCACTGATGCGGAGCTGATGCACTGATGAGGAGGTGGAGCTGTGCTAGTATGAGGTGGTGTGCTTATGCAGAGGAGCTGCTCAGTGGTGCTGAGGTGGTGCAGAGTGATGCTTTGGTGGCGTTCAGGTGATAATGTGCTAGTGCTCATGTTGTACCCAGAGATGCTGAATTGGTGCAGAAGGGGTGCTGCACTAGTGCTGAGGTGGTGCTGCGCTAATGTGGAAGTGGTGCTGCGTTGGTGCTGAGTTGCAGCTGCAAAGGTGCTGAGGTGGTGCTGTGCTGATGCAGAAGTGGTGTTGAGTGATGCAGAAGAGATGCAGCACTGGTGCTGAGTGATGTTGTGGTGTACTGAGTGATGCGCTGATACGGAGGTGGTGGCACTGCAGCTGAGGTAGTTCTGCACTGGTGCAGAGGTAGTTCTGAGCTGGTCCTGAGGTGGTGCACTGGTGCTGAGGTGATGCTGAGCAGGGGTTGTGTGATGCTGAGGTGGTGCTGTGCTGGTGTTGTGGTGGTGCTAAGTTGCTGCTGAGCGATGCCCAGGTGGTGTTGCGGTGGTGCTGAGTGACACTAACAGGTGCTGAAGTGGTGCTGCACTGGTGCTGAGGTGGTGTTGCACTATCTACTTGCAGGATATATTGTTAACTAACCTCACTTACATGCCGCGTTTGGAGAGCACAAGAAGGCATCCCTTCATATAGGTTTTATTTCACCAACAATTGAAACCTAAATGCAAGCATCAAAAGTTGAAATCGCACAACGTAAAGTTGCTTCCATTTTCATAAAATGGAGCAATAACCGCATGTTTCCATCCTTAATCGTATCCAAATAATTTTGCTGTCAACAGCACAATGTAAATAGGTTGATCCTACTGTCGGATGTTTTTTTAAACTACACTCCTATTAAGAAAAGTATATTATTTAAAGTTTGGACATTTGAGCTAATAAACCAAAAATGTTATAGAATGAAAAACAAAAAATCAAGTTCTGGGAGAATGGATCACTTGTCCTGTGTTATCAGGGTCTAAGATCTTAGGAGTCTGTATAAGAAAACCCTCATATGAGTACACAGGTCGGTGGCGGTGTATCTTGATTCTCCGCCTTCGTGTACTTTCACAGCATCTTCATTGGGTTTCTTTTTGTTAGTATGCTGTCCTCCACCTGGAGGTAGACCAACTGATATTACAGTAGCGTCCAGGTATCAAAAAAGGAGAGGGATGTGCAAGGTGCTCAAAAGTGGTGAGGTTAAAATTCCCTACTCAACTCTAAAAGCTACAAAAGAATTTTAATGAGAACAAGAGTGGAGTGGGAAATTAAAATGAAAGTGATGTAGTTGTAGACAGAGTTAATAGTCTATTACATCAGTGGCTAAGGTCTGTGAATAAGGTCGACATGTTTCAGCCTTCTCGTGTATTCTTGAGGCTTTCGTCAGGACCAAAAAAGTGAGAAGGGGCCCGTTCTGCCGCCTTTTGGAGTGTGATCAAGTAATCACAATTATGTTGTTTCTTTCGAAGAGTTGTTGGCTCTGTAATTTAAACAAAATTGAATTGTGATTGTTCTACCCTCTTTACAGCATCATTAATACAGTGACCATTCGTCCTATATCATTGGTGGGGCTGTGACAATAATAATACAATGATTATCGTGCTTCCAATTAAGCACTTAGAGTAGGAAATTTACGCGCTATAAACAAACTTAGCAGTCAAGGAGAGACTGGCATGTAGGTTACAAGAAGAGGAAAGTAATTAGAATCACTAAATATCTTGATTATGGTAACACTTTTGTAGTGTCATTGTTTTAGAGTACATACGCTATAGTATGAAGAGCAGTCGGTCATTCATGATGGTATGAAGGTATTTATGGGGATATAGCTAATTGAGTGAATCAGATGACATTAGTCTCCTAGTTCTCATTCTACGTGTATTGAGCGCTCGTATTTTTCGCTTCTAGTTTGATGGCACGAGCAGTCTATTGTTTATCGTGTTTTATGTCAAAGCGCATACACAACTGTTGACATTAACAAGTAAATAGATAGTTCGCTTTGTTAGGAAGCGTCAAAATTTGCACCGGTAGTGTATATGAATCATGAATAAAGAGGCACATACAATTAGCCTCTGAAACACACAAACAGTCAATTGATTTATCCGCTAAGTCGTGAGGATTACCATTCCCAGGTTAGTATGAGTATAGAAGTTCTCTCTATTACCTTGCTCAATGTCTTGTATGAGCTTCCTCGGGACTTCAGAGATCAAGAAACCTGTTCCTGTAAGGTTAAATGCTAATTAGTTGGGTGCTCTTACCGCGTTGGTCTTCTGTCTCGTGGTAGCGAGTAGCAAGGGCTTACCGGTTCTTCATCACGCACTGCTTGTGCTGACTCTGATCGCCGTGTCCCGGTTAACGCGGGGCCATGTATCGGTCGTTTTTAGCTGCTTGGAGTTAGAAACTAAGGAGAGACTCTCCTTCCTGCATCTGGTTGGCAAAGCGGTTGGCAAAGGTCTTCATTGTTAGAAAGAAAAGACTATCGAGTAAGATATAAGTTGGCATAGACCATGTTAGTGGTTAAAGAGCAATAATTAATTCTAAAAACAAATCAATGGTTCCAGGGTAAGCGAAACGTTTAGAAATTGTATAAATGTGTTCGCTTGGTGTAGGAGGGATGAAAAATTATGAGGTTTATTTACAAAGGCTCATTTCTGAGATTATATAGTGTCATCATGGTGGAGTGATATTTTGTTTCTCTCAGGTTATTATTCAGTACTTATTTTATTACTGAGATTATTCTTTTTGAGGGTGATGATTTGGCGTGATCTGTTTGTATTTTCTCAATCATGATGTCACGCCAGTGTATGCCATGGGATAAAATCATTCAATCCCTCGATATCTGTTTTAAGGCGATGTACCCAGCGCTGTTCTTTTTCGAACAAGATGCGTTCGGCATTGTTTGTTGTTACTGACAGGGTTTCTAGTACTACCCACCTCAGATCTTCTGCATTGTGGTTTTGCTCAATGTAATGTTTACTCATTTTTGTTGTTGCTCTCTTGCAGTTCACGTTGCTCTTGTGTTCTCCTATGCGGAGCTTGACTTTACGGCATGTCATACCAATGTATCTCTTTTGGCATGGGCAGGTGATCATGTATACCACGTGGCTGGTATTGCAGTTCGTGTGATGTCTCAAGGTCCATGTGAGGTTCGGTAACAGATCAAGTTTTTTCGTGGCTGTTGTAAGCTTGCATACGGCACATGACCCACATGGGTAATGGCCCGTGATTGGACTCATGTTCCAGAGTGTTGTTATGTTTTCTTTTTTCTTAATTGGGGCTGGCCTAGTATGTACTAGCTGATCTTTCAGGTTACGTGTCCTTTTATTGGCAAACCTAGGTTTAGGCCATTGTAAGGTGTTTGAGGTTAGGATCCTCCAGTTGCGATTTATTATCTTCTTCACAGTGTTACTTGACGTGTTGTAAGTTGTAACACATGTTAGAAGGTCTTCAGATGGTGTTTTAGGTGTTACTTCAAGAAGACTCTCCCTCGCTTGATTGCGTGCTCTCTTTTGGCACTTTTTGATGATTCTGTCAGGGTAATCACGTTGGTGTAGTTTTATTTCCAGATCTTTAGCTTGGTCCTTGTAGTCTCCAATAGTACTGCAGTTACGTCTCAGGCGTAAAAATTGATTGTAAGGTAAGTTCTCCCTCAACGGTCGGGGGTGGAAGCTGTTGTACGAGAGTATACTGTTGCGTGAAGTGGGTTTGTAATATGTTTTAGTCTGTAAAGTGTTATTCACCGTGTAGATGGTTATGTCAAGAAAATCCAATTCTTTCCGGTTTGAAGTGCAGGTGAATTGCAGGCAATCATCCCTGCTATTCATCCATATTAGGAAGGAGTTCAGAGTCTCCTGTGATTCTTCCCATACCATGATTATGTCGTCGATGTAACGACGCCAGAATCGTATATGTGGCTGATAGGGGTTGCTCTCATTCTGAATGAACTGTTGCTCAAAGGTGCTTATGTACAGCCCTGCCACACTGGGGGCAAAGGTACTACCCATAGAAGTACCGTGGCTTTGACCGAACAGCATCCCTTCGTATACAAAATAGTTCTCGGTAAGTGCCATCCGGCAGCATTCCAGTACAAAATGTCTCGGAGTGTGGTGGTCCCATGTGCTTGAGAACAGGATATTTTCTAGAGTTTCTAAAGTCTTCTTTTGCGGTAGACTGGTATAAAGACTTTCTACGTCAAGTCCTACTAGGTACATAGTTGTTTCATTGTATACTAGGCCTTCAAGTTGGTTGAGGAGATCTCGTGTGTCCTTAAGGTATGTTGCAGTGCTTTGTACCAGGGGTTTGAGGAAATAGTCTGCGAATTGTGACAGTGGTTCCAACACCGATCCAATTCCGGAGACAATGGGACGCCCCGGTGGGGGTACTGTCTCTTTGTGTGTTTTGGGTAGAGTAAAAGTAGGGTACCACCGGGCTGTCAGTTCTTAAGAAGTCAGCCTCGTTCTTTGAGATCCAGTTGTTCACTTCTGCCTCTTCCACCATTAGATCTATAGTTCTTTTCATCCAGCCGTTGAAATTTGACATGTAGGGTTGGAAATTAGGTTGTGGTGGCTCATAGTATCTGGGGGTCTGCCATCTGCTTCCTCGTTGACATTGGTTCCGTTTGTAATTGGATCTACCTCGTCTCTGGAAATTACCATCATCGCTGCTCCAATCTGAATTGTTGCTTGAAGAATCTCCCATGAAGTCATCTTCATTTTGTTCAGGCGCCCGAATTCAAGAAGAGGACGAAGAAGGGGAGTTACATGGGACGATCAAGAAAGACAGGTGCACACCCGCAGCATGTCGAAGGAACAACCGGGACCGAGCTCAGCGACTCGCTGGTAATAAATTTAACAGACCTCACGCTGACGACTGAAGAACTAAAAGTTCTCAATAAGGGTTTAGGTTTTGTTCCTACACCACCTTTGGACATCTTCAAGACACGGTGCGAAATTGCAGAATTCTGTAGAAAGATCAAATTGAAAGCATTTTTTATGGATAAAGAAGAACAAACCTCTGAATATGATACCAACTTAAGACCCAAATCCACATTTTGTCCTCCAACACATACAGTCCCAGTGGAAATCCAAGCCTTTGAACAGGCAGTAATGAAAGAAGTTGAAAACATCAAAACCAAAGACAACAAAACCTATGTAAATATGAGCAGGAAAGAACAAAAAGCTCTTGAAGACCTACGTAACAACAGTGACTTGGTAATAAAACCAGCCGATAAAGGAGGAGCGATAGTGCTATTGAGTAAAGAAGGATACAACAAACAATGCACGGAACTACTTGCTGATCAGAGATTCTATAGGAAACTCACCACTGATCCAACTACGAGATTGAAAAGAACTATAGATCTAATGGTGGAAGAGGCAGAAGTGAACAACTGGATCTCAAAGAACGAGGCTGACTTCTTAAGAACTGACAGCCCGGTGGTACCCTACTTTTACTCTCTACCCAAAACACACAAAGAGAGAGTACCCCCACCGGGGCGTCCCATTGTCTCCGGAATTGGATCGGTGTTGGAACCACTGTCACAATTCGCAGACTATTTCCTCAAACCCCTGGTACAAAGCACTGCAACATACCTTAAGGACACACGAGATCTCCTCAACCAACTTGAAGGCCTAGTATACAATGAAACAACTATGTACCTAGTAGGACTTGACGTAGAAAGTCTTTATACCAGTCTGCCGCAAAAGAAGACTTTAGAAACTCTAGAAAATATCCTGTTCTCAAGCACATGGGACCACCACACTCCGAGACATTTTGTACTGGAATGCTGCCGGATGGCACTTACCGAGAACTATTTTGCATACGAAGGGATGCTGTTCGGTCAAAGCCACGGTACTTCTATGGGTAGTACCTTTGCCCCCAGTGTGGCAGGGCTGTACGTAAGCACCTTTGAGCAACAGTTCATTCAGAATGAGAGCAACCCCTATCAGCCACATATACGATTCTGGCGTCGTTACATCGATGACATAATCATGGTATGGGAAGAATCACAGGAGACTCTGAACTCCTTCCTAATATGGATGAATAGCAGGGATGATTGCCTGCAATTCACCTGCACTTCAAACCGGAAAGAATTGGATTTTCTTGACATAACCATCTACACGGTGAATAACACTTTACAGACTAAAACATATTACAAACCCACTTCACGCAACAGTATACTCTCGTACAACAGCTTCCACCCCCGACCGTTGAGGGAGAACTTACCTTACAGTCAATTTTTACGCCTGAGACGTAACTGCAGTACTATTGGAGACTACAAGGACCAAGCTAAAGATCTGGAAATAAAACTACACCAACGTGATTACCCTGACAGAATCATCAAAAAGTGCAAAAAGAGAGCACGCAATCAAGCGAGGGAGAGTCTTCTTGAAGTAACACCTAAAACACCATCTGAAGACCTTCTAACATGTGTTACAACTTACAACACGTCAAGTAACACTGTGAAGAAGATAATAAATCGCAACTGGAGGATCCTAACCTCAAACACCTTACAATGGCCTAAACCTAGGTTTGCCAATAAAAGGACACGTAACCTGAAAGATCAGCTAGTACATACTAGGCCAGCCCCAATTAAGAAAAAAGAAAACATAACAACACTCTGGAACATGAGTCCAATCACGGGCCATTACCCATGTGGGTCATGTGCCGTATGCAAGCTTACAACAGCCACGAAAAAACTTGATCTGTTACCGAACCTCACATGGACCTTGAGACATCACACGAACTGCAATACCAGCCACGTGGTATACATGATCACCTGCCCATGCCAAAAGAGATACATTGGTATGACATGCCGTAAAGTCAAGCTCCGCATAGGAGAACACAAGAGCAACGTGAACTGCAAGAGAGCAACAACAAAAATGAGTAAACATTACATTGAGCAAAACCACAATGCAGAAGATCTGAGGTGGGTAGTACTAGAAACCCTGTCAGTAACAACAAACAATGCCGAACGCATCTTGTTCGAAAAAGAACAGCGCTGGGTACATCGCCTTAAAACAGATATCGAGGGATTAAATGATTTTATCCCATGGCATACACTGGCGTGACATCATGATTGAGAAAATACAAACAGATCACGCCAAATCATCACCCTCAAAAAGAATAATCTCAGTAATAAAATAAGTACTGAATAATAACCTGAGAGAAACAAAATATCACTCCACCATGATGACACTATATAATCTCAGAAATGAGCCTTTGTAAATAAACCTCATAATTTTTCATCCCTCCTACACCAAGCGAACACATTTATACAATTTCTAAACGTTTCGCTTACCCTGGAACCATTGATTTGTTTTTAGAATTAATTATTGCTCTTTAACCACTAACATGGTCTATGCCAACTTATATCTTACTCGATAGTCTTTTCTTTCTAACAATGAAGACCTTTGCCAACCGCTTTGCCAACCAGATGCAGGAAGGAGAGTCTCTCCTTAGTTTCTAACTCCAAGCAGCTAAAAACGACCGATACGCGGCCCCGCGTTAACCGGGACACGACGATCAGAGTCAGCACAAGCAGTGCGTGATGAAGAACCGGTAAGCCCTTGCTACTCGCTACCACGAGACAGAAGACCAACGCGGTAAGAGCACCCAACAAATTAGCATTTAACCTTACAGGAACAGGTTTCTTGATCTCTGAAGTCCCGAGGAAGCTCATACAAGACATTGAGCAAGGTAATAGAGAGAACTTCTATACTCATACTAACCTGGGAATGGTAATCCTCACGACTTAGCGGATAAATCAATTGACTGTTTGTGTGTTTCAGAGGCTAATTGTATGTGCCTCTTTATTCATGATTCATATACACTACCGGTGCAAATTTTGACGCTTCCTAACAAAGCGAACTATCTATTTACTTGTTAATGTCAACAGTTGTGTATGCGCTTTGACATAAAACACGATAAACAATAGACTGCTCGTGCCATCAAACTAGAAGCGAAAAATACGAGCGCTCAATACACGTAGAATGAGAACTAGGAGACTAATGTCATCTGATTCACTCAATTAGCTATATCCCCATAAATACCTTCATACCATCATGAATGACCGACTGCTCTTCATACTATAGCGTATGTACTCTAAAACAATGACACTACAAAAGTGTTACCATAATCAAGATATTTAGTGATTCTAATTACTTTCCTCTTCTTGTAACCTACATGCCAGTCTCTCCTTGACTGCTAAGTTTGTTTATAGCGCGTAAATTTCCTACTCTAAGTGCTTAATTGGAAGCACGATAATCATTGTATTATTATTGTCACAGCCCCACCAATGATATAGGACGAATGGTCACTGTATTAATGATGCTGTAAAGAGGGTAGACAATCACAATTCAATTTTGTTTAAATTACAGAGCCAACAACTCTTCGAAAGAAACAACATAATTGTGATTACTTGATCACACTCCAAAAGGCGGCAGAACGGGCCCCTTCTCACTTTTTTGGTCCTGACGAAAGCCTCAAGAATACACGAGAAGGCTGAAACATGTCGACCTTATTCACAGACCTTAGCCACTGATGTAATAGACTATTAACTCTGTCTACAACTACATCACTTTCATTTTAATTTCCCACTCCACTCTTGTTCTCATTAAAATTCTTTTGTAGCTTTTAGAGTTGAGTAGGGAATTTTAACCTCACCACTTTTGAGCACCTTGCACATCCCTCTCCTTTTTTGATACCTGGACGCTACTGTAATATCAGTTGGTCTACCTCCAGGTGGAGGACAGCATACTAACAAAAAGAAACCCAATGAAGATGCTGTGAAAGTACACGAAGGCGGAGAATCAAGATACACCGCCACCGACCTGTGTACTCATATGAGGGTTTTCTTTTACAGACTCCTAAGATCTTAGACCCTGATAACACAGGACAAGTGATCCATTCTCCCAGAACTTGATTTTTTGCATTACCATTGGAAGCCGGATGGATCACTGCTTCTCATTCCCTCCCCATTGATATTTACATAGAATGAAAAACAACATAGCCTCCAGCTGAAAAGGGCTCGTGAAACCAAAGACAGTGGAAAACAACATAAGGACATGATTTGCAGCCCTCGGTTGAGCGTGTAAAGAAAGCCAAATAAGCCAAGGAAAAAAAGTAGTGCTCCGAAACTAACATGCATGGCCGATAGTGAAGTGATCCATGTAACAGGGCGTGTCTTCAGCGCGTGACCAAAAAAGCAAACGGAGGGACAAATGTAAACTATTCACCAACGAAAACAAAGTGTGAAAGGCACATGAAGGAATGAATGAAAACAGATGGGCGTGCAGAAAGCCCATACAGTAGATGCTGTATGAATCGAGAGAAAGCACATGCGCTGCCTAGGCAAGACCTAATAAGGGGGGCAGGGGGTGAACAGATCAGGATTAAGCATTGTTTCAGAAAATTGAATAATAATTGAAAGCTGTGCAGAACGAGTTAACGTGAACAGGTGACCCAACACCGAGCGAGCTAAACAAACGTACTTCACTACCGGGCCTTTGGGTGCAAAGTATTTCAAAACGATTCAATATTGAATCTGGATAAGGATTAACATCACGAAACGCTTGAAATAGAGAATGGATACTTGCAGAACTGCAAGAAAGTCAGCAAGGTGAGCTGAATGACAGCAGTGCTAACGTCCAAGCACCCAGCAAGGTGAGTTAGATGACAGCAGCACCAGCGTCAAAGCATGTCTGGAAAGATCAGGATGCGCGCGAGGAGCTCCCGACTGTCAAGTTGGCTCTCCTGTGCTCAATGAAAATATAAGAAATACGGAGAGCGGTAACAAAATACAGGGTTTGGAAGCAACAGTAAAAAAAAAATATGCATCAGTAAAAAATAAGAAAACTACCCTTTTGTTTACATGTTCCTGCTTTCTTAAAGACTTAATTATGGAATCTTTTGAAATACTTGACACTAACCTGTGATCAGTACAGCACAGAGCACCATTCTTTTGATACTGTCAAATGATATGAGTTTATACAATTACTTCTGCAAGTCGACCAGGTTTCTGCAGCGGATTATTGTCATTACTGTCGTTTCATTTGTGCTATATTCATTTGTTCATGTTTGCGATTTAAATTCATGGCCCGTTCGGAACCATTGTTTGCGTTACCGTTTATAAGCCTTAGTCCCAGGTGGTTTGGGGCTACCATCCGTGTGCCAGCCCAGGCTATGCTATGTTCACCACCTCTTTTTCAGTGTTGCCACTTCTTCCCCCTCGGTTCACTGCATATTACCCTCGTGCTGATCCGTATTGTTCATCTGCCAAACAATGCGCGTCATACTCCCGAACTATCATTCACTGCTTTTTCCGACGATCTAACCAACCTTTGGACAGTTTTAGGCAGCGGTTGCCAGGGACCCAGCTGAATCGCACTAGAAACTCTTTCAATGAAGGGGTACAGTCTCTCCACTACACATAATGACGGCTTCCTCTCTAAACATTCTTATTCACGAAGCACCGCCTCTCGCTCCCGCAGTGACCAGCATCTCATCCTGCCGCCCCTCTTTTTCCCTCTCCCGTGCCCGCCACCACACATACCCTGCTTCAGGGAGTACCCCTTCCTTACCACTTCCCCCTGCTCGGCAGACTTGTAGACACAGGTTACGATCTCGTTATGCAGCAGCAGGAAGAGCGCCTCGTCCGCCATCTCCTGCTTGTTCATACTCCCGGCTGCCGGGGCCCGTGCGATCCTCTTGGGGGGCAGGGACTCCCCGGCACCGCCGCTGAACACCCGGTCGCCAGCTGACAGCCCAGCACTGGGACACTATGTGGCCCCGCCCACCAACGCGGGAGCCGTCACTTCCGTTTCCAAGCAGTTCACTTCCGCTTCTTCCACACTTTTGACATGTATGATGAAGTTACGTGAGAGGAGGTTCTCTGAGCTGGGTATCAGAATTACAAGAAACGAGTGTGAAAACAAGTTATAACAAGCATTTGCAATGCAATAGGTCTCGCATTTACGCGAGTTTAAGCTATTGGCATTGTAAATGACAATGCGTTTTATTTATGTTTCAAAAAAAGGCATTGCCATTTACAATGCCAATAGCTCAAACTCGCAGAAATGTGAGACCTGTTGCATTGCAAATGTTTTTTTTTAATTAGAAACGTTGGAAAAACTGCCTGCCAGTCACCCGCTGTGACAGCAGAATACAAAGTTCAAGAACATGCTCAGTTGGATCACTAAATTCAGTCCTTCCAAAGAAACATACAATTCCATGTAATTCTTGCTCTGTCATGTTCTGCTTTCTATTTGGATGGAACAAATTTGCCTACTGTTAGCAGATGTGTGTACAAAGAATCTTTGAAATGTAACTCTTTGCTGTGCCCCCGACATGAAGAGAGGGGTTGGCCTAGCGGCTAGGGCGGTTGACCGCGAATCTGGGGAACCAGGTTTGAGTCGCGGCAACGACGCTGAACATCCTGTGATTCTGGGCAAATCACCTAATCTCCCGTGCCTAACAGAAAAATTAATGTGTCCTCATGTAACGCAACTGGTGTTATGTAAAGCGCTCCGATACCGGATCAAGTTCACTACACACTTATCTGCTTTTGCCAAATATGCGCTCCCAGGGCAGGTAATCTGACGGACATGTTGTATATTTCAGAATTATGGAATACAAATTGTTTTGATCGTTGTCCATAACAATACACTTCTGAAATAGATGCCTGCTACGCAAATAAAGGCCTGCAGTGTTTGCCCCTGGAGAAAAAACATTTATTTCATTCTCTACAGAGTCATCGCTAAGCATGCGGGGACGTTTAAAAATATAAATACACGTACAGGTATACAAGACATGGGCTTAGGCCTCTCGACTAAAAATTTAAGGCTAAAAACCACACAAGCCATGGCGATTGGTCTGCAGAACCAAGTATTAAAAATTCTTTGTAAATGCCACGGACAAATTGTTTTCTTTTGGCATAACAAATAAAGGTCATACTTTCACAGTGAGAGTAACTGGAAAGCTATGCTTAAAAAATATTACACCGAACTGAAAACATGCTAGATGCATTTTTAAGACTGTCATACTTTAAACTGTTTGTTGAAAAGACGTTGCGATGTTAGTCTATTAACACTAATCAGCTACATGTTGTAGAGAGATCAGACAGACCCGGAAGCCCTCTGTCAATTTCACTAAGGTAAGTGGACAGTGGCCTGAGTAGAGAAAGGTTGTTTGCTGATCTCATTCCTAAAATTCCTTACCTCTAAAACGGCCTTCGACTTACTGCTCGCTAAACAAGCAGGAAGTGGGATAAGGGAGGGGCTGGCATATGGTGAGCACTTTCGCGGGCGCTTTGATGTTCAGGATGAAGCCCAGGTTGCGTGCGTGGTCCGTTGGTTTGGGTGAGCTGCCCAGGGCAGGGGGCCACCAGGAGTCGTCCCAGGCGGATGGCGACGATCCCAGGATGAGGACTTCAGTCTTATCCGAATTCAGTTTCAGGCGGCTGTTCCTCATCCACTCGGCTACGTCTTTCATCCCTTCGTGAAGGTTGGTTCTGGCGGTGGTGGGGTCGTTGGTGAGGGAGAGGATCAGCTGGGTGTCGTCGGCGTAGGAGATGATGTTGAGGTTGTGTTGGCGTGCGATGGCCGCAAGGGGGCTCATGTAGATGTTGAACAGCGTGGGGCTGAGTGAAGATCCTTGTGGTACGCCGCAGATGACTTTGGTGGCTTCTGATCTGAACGGGGGGAGGCGGACTCTCTGTGTCCTTCCGGCGAGGAAGGAGACGATCCATTCCAGTGCCTTCTCTTGGATTCCGACGTTGCTGAGGCGTTGCAATAGGGTGCGGTGGCAGACAGTGTCGAACGCCGCAGAGAGGTCCAGGAGGATGAGGGCCGCTGTTTCGCCGTTGTCGAGCAGGGCTCGGAGGTAGTCAGTGGCTGCGATGAGGGCGGTCTCGGACTGCGAGGGGTCGAGGGATCCATTCGTCTCGAGGAAGACGGCCAGCTGTCTGTTGACGGTCTTCTCGATGACTTTGGCAGGAAACGGGAGCAGCGAGATGGGGCGGTAGTTCTTGAGGTCGGTGGGGTCGGCTGATGGTTTCTTTAGGAGGGCGCTGAGTTCGGCATGCTTCCAGCTCTCCGGGAAGGTTGCGGTGTCGAAGGAGGCGTTGATGATGTCCCGGAGATGGGGTGCCATGACGGAGTCGGCCTTGTTGAAGACGTGATGAGGGCAGGGGTCGGTTGGAGATCCGGAGTGGATGGAGCTCATCGTGCGTATGGTCTCTTCGGTGTTGATCGGGGTCCAGGCGCGGAGGGTGGTGGTGGGGGGTGCTGGTGTGGTCGTAGGGTGCGTCGGCTGTGTGCTGAAGCTGTTGTGTACGTCTGCGATCTTGTTGTGGAAGTACGAGGCGAGTGAGTTGCAGAGGTCTTGCGATGGGGTGATGTTGTTGTTTCCGGCGCTGGGGTTGGAGAGCTCTTTGACGATGTTGAAGAGTTCCTTGCTGTTGTGGGCGTTGTTGTCCAGTCGTTCCTTGAATGCTATTTTCTTGGTGGTGTGGATCAGGTGGTGGTGTTTTCGAGTGGCGAGCTTGAGGGTGGTCATGTTGTCTGGTGTCGGATCTCTGCGCCAGGCTTTCTCGAGGGCTCGGCAGTACTTCTTGGAGCACTTGAGTTCGTCGGTGAACTAGGATGCTTTCTTGCTGCCGGGTCTGCTGGGAGGGGTCCTCAGTGGGGCGAGGTCGTCTGCGCAGTTGTTGATCCACCTCGAGAGGTTGATGGCAGCATGGTTGGGGTTCACTGAGCTGGCGGGAGGGTTCTGGCTCAGGGATGCTGCGAGCTGGTCGGCTGTGATCTTGTTCCAGCTTCTGCGTGGAGCCTGTTGCTGGTGGTGGTGGATCGTGTTCCTTTTGAAGCTGTAGTGGACGCAGCTGTGATCCGTCCAGTGGAGTCCGGTGGCGTGACTGAAGGAGATGTCCTTGCTGGAGGAGAAGACGGGGTCAAGCGTGTGGCCGGCGTAGTGGGTGGGGGTGGTCACCAGCTGCTTGAGTCCGAGGTTGGCGAGGTTGTCCAGCAGGGTGGTGGTGTTGCGGTCGTTGTTGTTCTCCATGTGGAAGTTGAGGTCCCCGAGGAGGATGTAGTCGGCGGAGGGGAGGGCGTGCGGGATGATGAAGTCGCCGATGTCTTCGCTGAATTGTGTGCGCGGTCCCGGGGGTCTGTAGATGAGGGTGCCTCTGAGGGTGGTCTTGGGGTCGGTGTGGATCTGGAAGTGCAGATGTTCGGCGGCTGTGAGGGTGTCGTCGGTGTTGGTCGTGATGCGGATGGTGTTCTTGTGGGCGATGCCTCCTCCCGTCTGGTTGACGCGGTCCCTCCGGGTGATCTTGCAGTCATCCGGAATGGCGATGTCGGGCGCTGAGGAGGCGTTCATCCAGGTTTCCGTGAGGAAGGCGACGCCTGGAGCTGTCGAGTCGAGGAGGTTCCAGAGCTCCACGGCGTGTCTGTGGACGGAGCGGGTGTTGAGCAGGATGCACTTGAGGTGGTTGCTGCTGGGTGTCGGCTTGGCGGGTGCAGTGCAGGTCCGGATGCTGGAGAACTTGCAGGAGTGGCAGGTGAAGGGTCCGTGGGTGCGTCTCGGGGTGGCTCGGTAGCAGGCAGGGTTCCGGCCGGTGTTGAGTGCATAGAGGGTGGCGGCGTCGTAGGTCCGCTTGGTAGTCTTGCATCGGCGGGGGCCAGGGGTCCTGGCGCTGGGCGCGGTCCAGGCGCGGACGGGCGCAGACGGGCGCAGACGGGCTTGCCTTTGGCGCGCCATCGGCGCACAATCGGCGCGCCCGCTGCGCGTCAACGCTGCGCGTGCATGGGGGCGTCATAAGAAGGGAGCCGGGAGGGAGGGTCCGCTGGGTTGCGGGAGCGTGGGAGCCAATCGGCTGGCAGGGGGGCGGGGCCGCAGGGAGGCAGCGGCGGGAAAATCGAGTGCGGGCTGGCGGGTGGCTCAGCGGCGGCTGGGGCGCCTGCAGGAAGATGAAGTCGGCGTGGGAGAAGTCAGCGCCAAAACCAGGTAGCAGGAGGCAAGAGGAGCGTGGGGGCGACCAGGCCTAGGAAGGCGCAATGATTCCTTTGAAGTCTATACACTGGTCTTGTTAGGAGGCTGGCTTAGTATATGGTGCTCACTTATGTAAGTGTAGCACCCTGCACTTATCCAGACAATCCTTATGGTGATTTAAGTGGTCTTAGACAACCTTAGAAAGCTCTCTAAGTGGTAGCTGTGGAGAGCAGCCTTCAGGCCTAGTCCAGAAGGAGTGTAAAGCAGCTTGTTTTAAAAGATCTTAATCTTTTTGTTATAAAAAAGAACTACACAGTGTATTTATAATAATAGGTATTAATTATAAGACACTCACTAACACATAATAATATATTTTCCCCGGAGATATAACACAATGCACTCAATACTTTACAATAAAAACAGGTAAGTAGCACAAATACACAGTGGTCGCCAGGGGGAGACCAAACTATATACTAAAATAACGGGATGCGAATCGCGACTCAAGCCCAGACTATACCCCGAAGACGTAGAAATGCTGGGGACCCAAGGTAAGTACCCAGGAACCCCACGGAGGCCGTGTGCAGTGTGGACACACAGCCGCCTACTCAATTCAAGTCAATAGGTAAGTTGCAGTTGCAATTTTAAAGAAGAAGGACCCTTCACAGTGGACCCTGATGGAACCCAGTGGAAGACAAAAAGTTGGAGAGCACCCCCCATGAACACCATAGGAACCAGGAAACCGCAGTCAAACCGAATGGAGGACTTCAGGAAGATGCCGCTGTTGAAGAAGGTGAAGTGTCCGGTGGAATTCAAAGGTGGACTCAAGTTGAGAAGTACCTGCAAGCAGAGGGGACAGAGTCTATGCCACTCAGGAGTGACCAAGGGGCACAGCAGACGAAGGCCAAATGATGCCGGGAGATGCAGGATAGTTGACAATGACCTTGGAGCTACAGCCGTGTGGACCATGCAATGCTGTGGAAGACCAGGAGCCGTTCACAAGCTGTCCCACGCCGGATGAGGGGTCAGTGTCAGTTGGGAGCACCAACAAGCTTTGGCAACCGCAAACAACGTGGCAAGTGAAAAAGGTGCAAAGGTAGGAACAGCAAGGACCAAATGACTCACCCCAAGCAGGGGAGTCGGAGTAGGCCTCAAGCAATCAGGGGAGCCTACTAGAATCAAAGAAGTCCCTTGAAAAGAACATAAAGATCTCTGGAGAAAATAGGCACCAGCCTTAGCAACAGCCAGCCGTCGCGGTGCACAAGGGCTTAGTTCCAACAGTATTGATGAATGAGGGATACTGGCTTCAGACTTGGTCTGAAGACAGTTCAGGCCTCAATGGAGCTGTAGAACCGCCGCCTGTGTTACTGAACCTGTCGGAGTCCGTAGGAGCCCAGGATCAGCAAACCGGTCAGTTATGTTGCGGTGCCTGCAAATGCAGGGGAGTGACTCCATCACTCCAAGGGAGATTTCTTTGGATGTCTTGGATGACCACAGGCCTGTGAGGGACCTGTATGGAGAACATACACTGGCGTTGCAGCGGACTTGCAGGATGCGGCGACCTGGAGCAGTCGGAGTCTTCCGGGGTTATAGTCTCGGTTCCTAGAGCAAAGTACGATGCGGTCAGTCCGACGCGGTCAGTCCAACCCAGTCAGAGTGTCTAGACAGTTGAAGAGAACGCGCAGTTGAATCTAAATTGAATCCCATGACGAATCTAAGGACCCACCCACAGGTAAGCCCTTAAATACCCTAAGGAAAGGCTTGGGATGATTCAGGGGACCCTCCCTGAGGAGGGGCTGGACAGTGGGGAGGATACTCCCATGTCCTTTGTCTAGTTTTGTGTCAGAGCAGGAGCCAGCAGCTCCCTGAACTGGTTTGAACTGGAGTATGCAAGGAGGACACCAAATATGCCCTTCAAGCAGTCTCAGTGGTGCTGGGAAATGCCCCCACCCTGCCCCAAATACACTAAACCCTGTCCGGAAGGTGGTCACACTTCCCTGTGACAGGATATCTATTGTTCTGCCTTACCCTGCCCGAGCTTGGCTCAGCAGCAGGAGGGCAGAAACATGTCTCTGGTCGTCAGCAGCCCTAGCTTGCTGTCCTGGAAGACTGGTACCGGGAGCACTAAGGGCCTCCCGGAGGAGTTTTACTTGATACCAAACATGACAGGGTTCGTTAGGGCTAGTTTAAAGATGGTCATTGCATAATGACGCATGGCCACTCTATATATCGTAATAACAGATGCACTTACAACCCGAAAGAATGGACTCCGAAGGTTGTAGGGGTGTCCTGCTCATGCAGGGCCACCCACACACTTAAAACCGAGCACCCTGCCTTCAGGATTGAAAGGCCTGCCTTAGGGGTGACTTATAGGTTTTTAAGTGTAGTGACCTCAGATATAGGGAAATGTATATCTGTCGTAAGTGGTGCTAGCATCAGCTTACACAGACTGCAATGGCAGGCCTGGAGTCACAAATTGAGTGGTCTCTCGTGGATGGCATATTACATGCTTCAGCCCATGGGAGACCCCTGGTGTACCTATGTGTTGTATCTTACCAGAAGTAGCCGAGTTGTATTTTAAGTATTTCTTTATTAACTTCAAGTTGTAGGAAGGTAATTATGTACATCAGTCTATAAGCCTAGTGATCCTTATATGCAGCCCTATCAGGAGCAGCCTGCTTTCTGCTCAGCCCATCTTCCATCTGTCACCCACTCATCCACCCAGGCACCCAAGCATTCCAAGCATCACAGTCATACCAACATTCCACTGTCAACACTCACACTGACTGAGCAGCTAGGAGAAAGGTAATCTGGAATACATATAATTAAATAAGCAGGATATAACATATCCCCCTCATTTTAAATGAAAAATGAAAAGAACAATAGAACATGGGAGGAACTATACACAAGAATGCACAACAGCTGAGAAAAGTGCAAGACTCAGGGAAGGAAATTAAAAAACAACTTCACAAGAAAGTCTGAACACTAAGTTACCTGAAAAGATGGGTAAACATATTGGCAAGCAACAATAAAAACTTGGCAAGCAATATAACCCATCCTCCCCAATAAAACAATTTAGCAAAATATGTAAAATGTAGCAAAGGGTGGGCCACACCCCTAGACAACGATCCCACCAACAAGGGAATGAAATGTGTAAACAAGGTTCCTAAAGTCAGGAACATGAAATACACTCAGAGAATGGGACTTAGAAACCCATTGTGAACACACCCCGTGTGGGGATTTAAAGTAAAATGTGTAAATGGGGCTAACACCCATAACCTACCCCTGACTTATGGGACAAGACCCATCAGACCTACACTGTGTGAGGGTGAGAAAAAATGTATACGTGTAGCACTTGGTGACTTACACACCTTTTATACAGGACGTATAGCGCAAGGCGACTTACACACCAAACAGAAAACACGTGTAGCGCAAGGCGACTAACACACCGAACAGACAACACGTGTAGCGCAAGGCGACTTACACACCACATAGACAATACGTGTAGCACATGGCGACTTACACACTTTACAGGCAGAACTCATATGTAAAGAAGAGTACGAAACAGAAAATGGTTAGCCACCCACCAAGAGCTCAAAACCTCCCTCAGGTAAGGAAGAGTAGAGTAAATATGAAACCAAAAGATGTGTGACCCCCACCCACCAAAAGACTAGAACCTCCCCTACGTAAGGGTACCTATTCTCCCAGAACAAATGGCCAACTAAACCCATTACGTGATCCCAAATGTAAGGGATATGTACAATGTGATGCAGTCCCCATAAACATTGACGTAAGACCCATGTAGTACCATGGCATCACTAAAACAATATGCAAGTGATGAACATTACTACAATGTGAACTTTAAATTATGCAAACTCTTTTCCTAAGTCTCTTGTATGTTTTAAAAAAAAAACTGTAACCAGACCAAAACCAGCAAAACCTCTTGTGAGCAATGTCTCACACAAATTCCTTAGGAATATTAGACCATAAGAGACTCTAGTCATGTCGACCCTATAAAAACACCCCTGGCAAACATTGAAACATTGACGATGCGTGTACACTGCCACGGCAACCAAACCATGAATTGCATGTCCACGTGAGGGAGATAAATGTAAATGATGTAAGATGTATAAGTCTTGAAAATTGTACAAGAAAAACATGGTGTAGTGTGAATATAGCTGAAACCTGTGTGAAAGTATTCAAAAACACATATTTAGAAACTGCACAGTATTCAATGTCCTGTAACCTTTAGCGTTTAGAGCATAAAAAGTCATAAAGAAAAACAGGCAGACTATGTCCATGGTGTGCCTATCACTGCAAACTTGTGCAACATGCCAGAACTTACCAGCAATCAACGACAGGGTGTGCGTGTCACCAAAAACAGGCAGACACGCGAAGCCAGAGAGAACTTCTTGAAAGACAGCTGCACTGGCAATCACAACTCATTAAAGAGCAAAACTGCACACCAGGTGGCAGCTGAAAGGAAGCAATGCCAACAAACTGGAACTCACCACTCCAACTCTCGGCAGAACCAACTGGCCTCCATATGTTGTGAGCAACAGTCCCCAGTGGTCGTAAAAGAACCCACTCATAGAACAAGAAACCTTGTGGTGGAAAGAACCGTTGCCGACAGCAAACTATTGAACACGCCGGTAACATGTCAGTATTACCGTAGTATGACAAAGAATTACAAGTACACAAATAGATTGAATTCAAAACAGAAGTACCGCTCTTTCCACCGGCACCATGACCATGCTGCATTTGAAAAAATCATTTATTGCCCAGCAACAGAAACACAAGCAGACAAAACAACTTTGTGCTGCATGCCACACTGTCTTTCATGAAGAATGATGTCCAAAAGTAACAAATTCTTGAAATCCAAAGCTGTCCTTGTTGACCAAGAAGGCACGAAAAGGAAGTGTGCAGCAATCACCAATACAGCGCACACACGAAGATGACAAAGCAGCTTGTAGACGCCAAAGTAGTCAAAACTTGTAAATTGCAGCTCCCATACACAGTAAGCAAAATTCTCTTTGTAGGCCTCTGGATATCGAGTTGGCTGGTTGTCCTCTGTTTAAAACATGCAAGATTGAAAACCTTTCCAATCCAGTAGAACCATCCATATGTAGAAAGTAACCAAAATTAGATGTGGAAGTAGTGAGGTTCACACCACTTACCCACTGGCATCAATGTCATTAATAGAAGACCAATGAAGCATGTCCAGGCTGGGGCTGTCCGTTTACAAGGACACTGGTGGGGCTGGCATGCCTCTATATATGATGCTTTAATCTTTGTTATTCTTGGTTTTGTTGGGTTCTTCATGTTCATACAATGGACAGGTTCTTAAATCACGTAGCACGTTTGAGTCTTGGTCCAGGTCATCGCCAAAATATGTTGTATCTTACCAGGCGTAGCCAAGTTGTATTTTAAGTATTTCTTTATTAACTTCAAGTTGTAGGAAGGAAATTATGTTACTGCTCAGCCCATCTTCCAACTGCCACCCACTCATCCACCCAGGCATCCAAGCATTCCAAGCATCACATTCACACCGACATTCCACTGTCAACACTTACCATGGCTGAGCAGCTAGGAGAAAGGTAAACTGAAATACATATCATTAAATAAGCAGGATATAGCACTATGCCCTGGGTACCTTGGTACCATATACTAGGGACTTATAAGGGTACACCAGTAGTCAATCTGGGGTATACCTAAGTACTTACCATAGCCAATTTAGGGGAAAAGCACAGAGACTGGTTCCTGATTAGCAGGATCCCAGTCAGACTAGTCAGAGACAGCATAACACCAGGCAAAAAGTGGGGGTAACCATGGAAGCAGATCCTACTTTCCTACAGAGGGTGACAGTGACTTTCAGGAGGGTGACACCCTCTATACGAGGGTAAAAACAGATACATAGCCACTCAGCTAAGTGGTACTCCTTTTGCCAACTTTAGAAGATTGAATCTTAGTTGACTACGAGATTTGAACCAGTGACCTTTACGGTGTCTGCATATTTCCAGTAGTGAAACATTATCATAGTGAGCTATCTCAACAACTATGCTATACCTACTGGCCAGTGTATCATCTGGTACGATACCTCAGATAGTTAAGGGACCACCAGCAAAGAACAGTATGTATCAAGTGGGTCTCAGCATTCACTGAAGGACGTAGCCTTGTCCTGTGTTTTTTAAGCAACAGAACTTTGGCGGAAGTTGCAATTTTACTTGTCTTATAAATATGGATGTAAAAGTCCCCACATCAAAAATGTGGTTAGCTAAAAAGCTAGGACCCGCTGAATGTGTCTCACTCTAAATGTCCGTGGCATGCACACTGCTAGGAAATGCTATGCAGTTTACTCCTACATCAAATACCAGCATGCACAAATAGCTTTCCTGCAAAAGACCCATGCCACAGCAGAAGAGTCCGACTGCTTACCCAGGTGCTGGAGAGGCATAGTGTGCGCCACAACATACTCAGCATATGCGAGGGATGCCATAGTGTGTATTCATCCTGGGGTCACACAATAATAGACTAGGAGGGGCATTATGCCCTCCTTGAGGGGCACCTGGACGGTCGTTCTGTTCTCTGTAGCATTTATGCACCCAACACTGAACAGTGGACCTTTTAAGAGACCCTCTCTAAAACACTTGCCCATGCAACGATAACACCATGGCTGTTGGGCGGGGGCTTCAGTTGCGTGTTGGATCTGGGCCTAGACAGATCACATCCCCCCTGCCCCGCCCCATCCCACTTCCAGGCTGAATGCTTCCTCCCATGGATAAACCACTGGGCACTCACAGATGCATGGCACTACTGTCACCCAACATCACAACTCTACTCTTTCCATTTCACCCCGCACAACCTATCAGTGAGATTTGAACGCTTCCTCTGCTCTCCTGCACTGGTGTAGGAGAGTGGCATCGACTGCATAGTTGCCCCCAACTTTTTGCTGATGTTTTGACTGTTTTCTGACTCTAGCCAGGCTGGGGCCCTGCTATCCAGGACCCCAGCCTATCTGCTTCCTCTCTAAACTGATGTGAGTACCCTAGGTACATACCAATTGGATACTGAGGACACCCTATCAGCCCCTTGTAGATGGTACCCTAGGTACCCAGGGCATGGGTCCCTCAGAGGCCTACCAGGGGCTGCAGCACTTATTGTGCCACCCCTGGGACAGCCATACAAACTGACACCACCAGACCACTACTGTAGTCTGGGTAAGGTGGTGCTTGCACCCCTTACAGGGATATAGGTATCCTGTATCCCACTTAATACAACCCATATATCCTCATAGGTCACCCCTAAGGCAGGCCTTGCTAATCCTACAAGGCAGGGTGCTGAGATATGTGTGAGGGGGAACCCCTACCTGAGTAGGGCCCCTCTGCAACCTTCGTAAAACTATTGCTGGGTTGTTTGTAGTGCAGCCATACCATATACGCTTAACCGCATTATAAGTAATCGCAATAGCGTGATAACTCGAGAGTGGCTGCACAGAACCATGTCATGTTTGGTGTCAAACATCGTGGAATCATACCCCCAATCCAGCCATGGGAGTGAGGGCATGATTCCCCCCTGCTAGAGGGGTGATATGGTAAAAGCGGCAGATTTTAGACACCAATTTAAAAGTGCACACGTAGTACAAAATGGATGCTACCCGCCACCCACACGACTCTGGCTGCCTGTTGCTGGGCAGAACTCCAGCCATGGCAGCTGGACAATAGGGATCTTGTTGCAGGGAGGTGTTCCCACCTCCCCAGACAGACTATGTGGATTGGAACTGGGTGGGTGCACCATAGGATGTCTTTCAGACTTGCACGTAGGCTTCTCCAGTGCCTACTTCTGCATACACCGCCTCAAACCGGATCAGGGGCATCCTGTCCCCTGCCCAGGCGGGAAAACACACAAAGGGGAGAGGGTGTAGCCACCCTTTCCCACCTGAACTCTCATTGGTGGGCTCTGATTCAGACACTCCCCTAATCCCTGGATAAAGGTGCAGGGTTCCCAGAGCCTCAGATTAATCTTGGACTTCAAAGACTTGAACCTTCGACTTGCTGCCGCACAGCTGAATGAAGAAATCTCCCTTGGGGTAAAGGAGTTACTCCCCTGCTTGGCAGGCACCTGAAACACTGCAAGTGACCCAGTTGGAACTCCGCTGCTCCTATGGACAACGAAGACTTCTACCTACCATGAGATGGGTTTCCAAGCATCCCAGAGGCCAGTGAGTGTGCACAGCAAAGCTCAGCACCGTGGACCCCGTGGGTGCCGAGATCCCCAATAGCCCAGGACACCGGCCACCTCTTGCACAGCACACAACCCCGACCAGTGGGGAAGTTGTGCTTTGGCCCATTATTGAGTCAACCTCTCAGCATTACTTGTGCCAAAGGACGATGCTCCAGCCCGCTCCGGCGACCCATGGGCTCATCTTTACGCACTCCAAATTGCCGCCTCCCGCAGTCCCTTGTCTCTCGACTGGTGGGCCCTAGCGGAGGTCAATCTTTACTTTAAAGGGCTCCCCTGATTGCTCCAGGCCTGCTCTACAGTCTCCTTGCTGGAGACCTTGCTCAGACCTCATGGGTCTGCACCGTAGCTGTTTTGTGATCCTTGCGTGGGTTGCAGTTGCCACGGCTTAGTGGATCCAATCCGGACACTAACACAGCAGCGGCCTTCATCCTTCGTGGGACAGTCGCCCTCCAGAAGCTGGCCTTCCTTGAAGCCTCCTGGACCCCGTGGATGCTGATCCAAGCTACCCGTCTTCAACCTAGAAGCACCCGACATTGAAGGGCTCTTTCTCCTGAGCTCCCTGGTCACTGGCTAGTGACCCAGACTCTGTCCCCTCTGGTTTCAGGTCCTTTCCTTCAAGATCTACATCTTCAATCTGCACGACATCAACGACGCTTCACGCCAGCAGCAGTTCTCCATCTTTTTCCATTGAAAACCAGATCGCGACCCGACATCAAAAACGACCTATGCACCCGGCTTCCCTGGGGCAGGTAACAGTGGTACCTCGGTACTGTCGTGGGTGTGGGCCCTCCAAAAGCTTAACTCTAAGCTGCTGAACTTGAACTCCTGCTAGAAGTGTTTAGATTCTTGTAATTTCCAACCGCGACATTCTCCATAGGGTTTAATAGAGATCCCGACAGTAGTTTATACCACTGCACGCGTCTTCCATGGGTCCCCTTCCTCACTACCTTGGGTGGTTTCGTAAGGGGCCAGCGACCCTAAGTGCCCTAGGTACTGTCTGTAGAATTGTCTTGGTTCTTATACCACTTTTTTAATATATGGTTTGGTCCCCCCCTGGGGCCCTATGATTCCAGTGCTATTTATTGTAACTATCAATGCTTGTTTGAATTGTATCTTTACCTCCAGTCTCATAAAGAGACTAGTGGGATTATTCTTAGAATAAATACATATATTTTATATATATACCTGTGTGGACTACTCTTTCATTTGGTCATTCAAAGGGTTATCCATGGTAAAACAATAAGCTTAACACTCCTTCAAGACTGAGCCTGAAGGCTGCTCTCCACAGCTACCACTAGGATAGCTTTCTTTAAAGGTTGTCTTTTAACCTATCACATTAAGAGTCGAATTGGACTGGTGCAAGGTGTCCCCTATAACTAGTGGACAGCATATGCCAGGCCAACTTCTCACAGCTGGTATCCCTAATAGAACATGTGGAGTATCAATCAATCAGGGTTGGTAAAACGCAACTACTCAGCCGTGAGGGTCTCAAGGGGGTGGGGGAGGGGGGCGGCTCCGTTGAGTGCTGGGGTCATCCGAAAAGCCAGGTCTTGAGGTCCTTCCTGAACTGGGGCAGTGTAGGAGATTGACGGAGGTAGAGGGTTAGGTTGTTCCAGGCCTTGGCTGCCAGGTAGGAGAAGGACTTTCCTCTAATTCTGGTCTTGTAGATGGGTGGAAAGGTGGCAAACGAGAGGTCGGCTGAACGGAGGTGTCTTTTGGGTGTGTGGAAGGAGAGGCAGTTGTTCAGGTAGATTGGTCCGTTGTTGTGAAGGGCCTTGTATGCATGGGTGAGGAGTTTGAAGGTCAGTCTTCTTTTGACTGGGAGCCAGTGGAGATTGCGGAGGTACTGGGTGATGTGACTGCGATGGGGGATGTTGAGGATCACTCTGGCTGCGGCGTTCTGGACGGTCTGGAGTTTGCAAAGAAGTTTCTTGTTGATGCCGGCATAGAGAGCGTTGCCGTAATCCAGTCTGCTGCTGATGTGGGCGCGCGTGACAGATTTTTCTGGATTCGGGTGGGATCCATCTGAATGTCTTTTGAAGCATGCGGAGGGTGTCGAAGCAGGTCGAGAATATGGCGTTGATCTGGCGGTTCATTGTGAGCAATGAGTCTAGTATGATGCAGAGGTTTCATGTGTGGTCAGTTGGGGTGGGGGGATTTCCGAGGGCGGTGGGCCACCAGGAGTCGTCCCATGCAAAGGGGGTGGAGCCAAGGATGAGGACTTCCGTTTTCCATGCAAAAGGGGTGGAGCCAAGGATGAGGACTTCTCAGAGCTGAGTTTCAGGCAGCTATTCTTCATCCAGGTGGTGACGGCTTTTATCCCTATTTGGGCGGAATAGTCTCTGACCACGATGCACACATCATAGACCTCCCCTGGGCGCTTCCACAGACACCTACACCAACATGGAAACTACACAGAGATTGTCTCGAAGACAAGGTATTCCAGTGGGAACAGGAGAACTGCATTAAGTGATATTTTACTAAAAATAACGACACAGTGTCCACCTGGATGCTGGAATGGGATATGTTTAACGTAGTCATTAAAGGAATGTACATCCAATAGATATCAGGAGTCCGCAGCACCCTTGAGGAAGAAATACGTAAGGCAGAACGCACTATTGTTGATCTCAGTAAGGCGGCGGACGCAAACCCGCGCTTAAGCCACAATTGGAAGATGCGAAGACCGTATATGCCTTCCACCTGGTAAACCTAGGGCATTACAATTTCACTGTTTACGCCGCCAGGGTACCCTGTGAGGGTGACAGACCCAGCAGACTCTTAGCATGGCTTGTCCGGCAGGACTCGATGACCGAGCCAATAACTGAGGTAGTCAACCTTACTGAGGTTGCGGTTCACACCCGAGCTGAAATCCTGCAGGCTTTCTATCACTACTACTCTGGTATATATGGGGCTCTTTAAGGCACCCAGATCGAGGGTGCAAGTGAGTTTCTGTCCGGCTTTTCCCTCCCACAGATCCCAACCTGTACAAACCTCTTCTTGGATGTGGAAATTGCACCCGCCGACGTGAAGCAGGAGATTCTAGACTTGGCCCGGAACAAAACTCGGGGTCTAGGCAGTCTGCCCCTGGAGTAGTATCACACTTTCTCATCCTTACTTGCATCTTGACTAGCGGCATTGTACAGTGCATCGCTGGGTGTAGAGGTCTTCCCTACTCACTCCACGAATCCCTCTTAGTTTCCATCCCTAAGCCGGACCTCGACCCCACGCAGCTTGCCTCTTACCGGCCAATGGCAATACTTAGAGCGGACTACAAAATGCTGGCCAACATCCTAGCTGACTGTTATGCCCAAATCCTGCCAGAGCTGGCGCACCATGACCAGAACAGCTTCGTTTCAGGCCACTGCACCTCCCAAAACATACGTTGTCTATTTAATGTACAGGATCAAGTAAAATGATGATTCCCAAGAGCAGTCTGTCTTATGCTTGATTTTGAAAAGGCATTCAACACTCTGACCTGGCATTATCTCTTTGCGGTACTTACCCGCATGGGGATAACCCCAAACTCTTAGCCTGCACCAAACTACTATACTCTAGTCCGACATTTCAAGTCTGCATGGGTCGATCTGTCTCAGCCTCCTTCCCGGTGTGCCCTGGGACATGTCAGGTGTGCCCGCTGTCACCTCTACTGTTTGTACTCGCCATGGAGCCTCTGGCCTTGCGGCTGCATGTGGTGGCCAGGAGTGGGGCATTCTGCTGGCGGGCAGAGCCCATGCAGTGTCTTTGTAAATGGACAATGTACTCCTATATGTCAGCCAACCTCAAACCTTCCAGAGAATACTAGCAGACTTTACCACTGCGGCCGGGCTCCGAGATAATTGGTTGAAATTGGCTATCTATCTGCTTCACCCCAGACAACTGACACAGGAGGTTTATCTTGGTGATGCCTGACTCAACTGGCACAACTAGGCGCCACGTTACCCGGGAATCTACCTATACCACACTCCCCTGGACCTCTACGAGGGGAATCTTCACAGAGCCCATGCTGGGATATGATCTCAAATACACTTTTGGCAATCTCTCCCCCTGGCACCTATTGGCAAAGTCGCCTTAGCGAAATGGTCGTTTTACCATGCCTTCTTTACTTTTTTGCGAACCTCCCACTCATGCAGCCCATTCCTTCTTTAAGGAACTGGACGCACTCCTCTGTACACTCAGATAGGGATCTGGGTGCCGACATATTGCTTTGGTTAAACTGCACAAGCCGACGAACAGGGGAGGCTTAGGGGTCCTCCCTTGGAGGCATACTTTCTAGCTGCACAGCTTCAGTGGCTATCTCGCAAGACAGTCGGGCGCTACCTGGATGTAACTTGCATAGGCCATGGGGACATTCCCATTCCTGCGCTCTGACGCCTGCTCCTTCCAGGGGCACATCTTGCCTCCGCTTGGCCCCCCCAAGTAAATACACCACCTCTCCCCAGTGACCCCACTCTACACTCCTGCCACTGGTAGGCCTACCCTGAGGTCGGGATCATTACACCACTGGGACAATGCGAGCCTGGACAGACTCCTTCCCTTCGAGCAAATGGCCGATAAGAGCGACCTTCCACCAGGGCAGTTTCTCCTTCACAGACAACTCACATGCACATGCCGTACCCTGTGGGATCTTTCAGGGGGGAAGCAGAGGCTCACCCAGTGCTTCAGACCATATTAGTCATGGGGCTGGGTAGTCACCTATTCACATGGTTGTACAAAGCCATCTGAAAGCAGCCAGCCACCACCCTGACCACACTGCGGCAAAAATGGGAGGACAAATTTGGTAGAGAACTTCATGATAAAGAGTGGGAGAAGGTACTTGAGTTCCAGAAGAAGGTTTCCCGCAACACACGCTTCAAGAACATACAATTCTACATCTTGTACAGGGCTTATTTAACCCTACTTCAGCTACATTGATATTTCCCGGAAATGCAATTCACATGCCCCGGTGTCAGACTCCAGATGCGACACTAATGCACATGCTATGGACATGCCAGACCCTCCAGAACTACTGGCATGCCATTCACGAAACACTACAGTAGGTTACGGGGTTGCCGGGTATAGACACATGGGAGGCCTGCTCTTTGGGGATATTCGAAAACAGGACACAGGATAAAGTACAGATATGGTTTGCTGCCCTGGCCCTGCTTCTTGCCAAATGCGCGGTTACAGTGCACTGGCGCTCACCTGCGACCTCCCCTCCCCCCACTGGAGGCTGTGGAGAGGAGCAATGCGCGAAGGGGGTGATACGGCAAAGGACTCCATCCGATACGAACAGGTCCATCGAATACACAGACGGCCCATATCTCTACAATGGCTGCCCTGCTACTGCACGTCCGACAGGTAGCTGGCAAAAACGGCCTACCCCCATGAAGGCCCCCTTCTCTTCACATGCATGTCTTTTGCCCAGCCCTACGACTCCTACTCCTCTTACTCATGACTTCCATCACCCCTCAGTCTGGAACCGTATCCCATGCAGAGACCAAACCACGCGCTCCTGCGCCCGACACCACCCACTTCATCAATAGTATCAAACTTTGACCCATCCGTCCCGCGCATCTGTTCACTCCTAGTTCTGATTGGGCACTCCTACCGATGATGAGCTGTTGACAGCACACACTCAGTCACAGAGCAACGCAGAGACCTGGAAAAGTTACATACTCTACCTTTGCATACTATACTGTGCCTTTGCCTGTGTAATTTGTCGTTCTTCAGTTCAGTTCAGTTCATGAAGCTTTATTCAGTTCATAAAATATGATGACCATAAAAGCGCACAGCAAAACACAGAGATACAAAGATACAAACTGATAAAGAAACACATTTAAAAGATCATACTTTTCCTATAATAAATAGATTTACAAATAAAACTTGCGGTATAAAAACATATATCAGGGGAATTCATATTAAAAAGCAACCTCATTGCATCTTCCGTATTAAAAATGCCATATTTTAACAACATAGGTTTTAAAAATGTAATCCTTACATTCAAGAACAGAGTGCAAATAAGCATAAAGTACATACTGCTTTGTTTGGAGTGTCCATCGCATGGGCAAGGGCCAACAGGATATCTTTTTTGTAGGGGGAAGGCCACCAAGACATGTGCCATTCCTAACCTTAATCTGGTTAGGACAAATCTATGCGCTGGGCGGGTTACCATGATCAAATACAGCTGGAAACCTCATTTTCAGTATATTTATTATATAGTTGAACAGTAGTAGAGGGACCAGACTCAGCTAAACGTTTTTGGGTTCTAGACAAGAAAAAGGATTTTTTCATGTCGTGTTTGACTAGAACTCGTGGGGAATAAGAATCCAATAACAAGTTCAACCCAAAAATAGCCTGATAGCTCTCAACAACATACTTAAGCCATGGGATTTTCATACAGTTATCTAATTTAAGACAGTCCTTGATAACAAGTTGGTTGAACTCAGTCTCTTCCTTATGCCAGATTGCTTTGTAAAGTGACAAAGGCCTAAGTGAAACAAGGTCACTCAAATAGGCAGCCCCAACCTCTTTGTGAATTAACTCTGTTGATGCAGAAGCAGGAAGACACATTAGTTTCTTGAGGAAGGTGTTTTCTTCCCTCTGAAGACAACCAACATTCGAGTAACCCCACAAACCTGCCCCATATAGGGCAATGGAGACACTTTTGGCCTTGTATATCTCCAACATATCTCTTATTCGTCTATCCCCTATTTTTGCGACAAATTTAAATATGCCATAGGAACTTTTGGCCATTTTAGTTCTTACACTTATTAAGTCCTGGCCCAACTACCGTCGCCCGAGAAAGTGACACCCAAATAGCAGAAATTTCTTACTTGCTGCACTTTCACTCCTTCTATCAAAAAAGGCGTGATTCTTGCTAGTCTTAGCCCCGCAAATCATAATATGAGTTTTACTTTTATTTATCAATAGCTTCCTCTCCCCTATAAATTCGGAAAACCGATCCATCAGGCGCTGCAAACCAATAGGTGTCCGAGATAGGAGCACAGCATCATCTGCGTAAAGCAGAACTGGCACACTAATCCCGGCAACCTGAGGAGCATCAGCCTTAACTGTTTTCAGGATGGTTTCCACCCCGTTAATAAATAAAATAAACAGCAAAGGGGCGAGGACACAGCCATGTCTAATTCCTCGTTTCACACTAAAATTCGGGGTACACTCCCCATTGACCCCATATCGAACGCTAGCTTGCATCTTGTTGTATAATCTAGCAAGGAAGAAAATTATTTCCTTGGGGGCGCCTAATTCTAACAAGACTGACCAGAGAAGCGGATGATTAACTAGGTCAAAAGCGCTACTTAAATCGGCAAAGCAAAGATACAGATTGCCACGCATAGCCTTGGTATACTTGCCGATTAATAGTTCTAAGTTCAAGCACTGATCCAAAGTCCCACGACCCTTTCTAAAACCGTATTGGGAGTTGGCAAGAATCCCATTCTCCTCTGCCCACGCTTCCAATCTAAACAACAGCACCCTGCTCATAATCTTCACCGACGAGTCCAACAGGCTAATCGGTCGATAATTACAAGCTAAAGCCTTATCCCCCTTTTTGTAGATAGGGACAATAATTGAGTCTCCCCATGTGGGTGGAATCAAAGTGGTTACCGCTGCATTGAGGACCAAAGTAAGTATCGGTCCCCAAATCAGCGGTTCGGCCTTATAAACATCGATAGGGACTCCATCGGGCCCCTGAGCCTTTCCCCCCTTGCTAGCTTTAATACTACATTCCACCTCACCTAGGGAGATGTCTAGTGGAAGCATGGGCCAATGCCTTTGCTCGTTGCCAGTCGAGACACTATCTTGAAAAACAGATGAGAAATGGGACACCCAAGCCTCACTCCCCACATGAGAAGAGAGTTGGGGATTATGTCATCGTGTAGGAAGGGTGAATTAATAGTAGACCAGAATAAACGGCTGTCCAAGGTTTCTGCCGCCTGTGTTAAATTATCCCAGGCTTCCTGCTGTAGTTCTTTTTTCCTTCTAGTAAGTGCCATTTTGTAATCATATCGTAAAAGTGTGACTTGATTCTTATCCCTTGAGGTAAGGGCTAACGCTTTTTTAAGTTGGGAAAAGAGGGCTGTACAAGCATGGTCAAACCAACCGTTACCCTTACCACTCATACCCGGCTTATTTCCCGTAAATATATTATTAATAATCATATTGATATTAATAAAATTAATCACAACGGAGGTAGATGAACACCCTGGTGTTAAAATGGTATTAATATCTTCCAAGTTTTTAGATATGATTATAGGCACTACTACTGCAGATTTTTCCCCTTTCCACCTAAGCCTAGTTCCATTTGCTCTATGCGGCTCAATGTTAGCTATGATTCTTGGCGCCGTCTGGTCTCTGCATTTCCATGACTCAATTCGCATGGTAATACAATTGTGATCACTCAGGTTGGAGGCGTCCTTTATCTTGATCGAACAATGGGGCACTAGACTAGATGAAACCAAAATATGGTCGATGCTAGAACTGGCGTTCCTCCCAGTAAATGTAGGGATAAAATGACCACTGGCCTCTACATCAGGCCTCACCAGCTCTAAATCATAAGTTGCCATTACACTATTAATAGCCTCCCCATAGGTGTTATGTGGGAAATGAGGCGTATTTTCGCCACTATTATTTTGTACCCCACAGGCCCTAGAGGAGGACAAGCTGCATATTGTAGAGTTAAAATCATCTAACCAAATAAGAGTAAGAATGCATTTTGCTTCTGCTACAAGCTTCATGAGGGCACTATCAAGCTCAACTATTACTTTGTGCCGGGAATTATTAAAAATATTGTTATAGAAATTTATTAAAAGCGCTTCTAAACCTTCTGGTAATCGCACCCAGAGAATTTGCGAATGGCTACCAACTGTTAAATGTTTAACAACCGTCAGCTTAAGGTTTACTGATATAAGAAAAAGCAGTCCCCCCTTTGCTCTTCCATGTCTAGACTCAGTAGCATCTAAGCTATAACATATATAACCATCAAAGCAAGGTTTAGCAGTACACCAAGATTCTTGGAGACAAAGAATATCATGTGATCTAATCAAAACCTCCCATCCCAGGTTGTTTTCCTTAGAGGCCCAACCGGCTATATTCCAGCTAGCAATAGAGATACCCCTGTGGGAGCAGTTATTGAGCTCATCTTGGGCAGTATTGGAGATGTCTCCATCACAGCATAGTTCATTCACAGTCACACCCAAGCTTCTAGCTACATCATTAATCAATTCCAAATTACCCCCAATGACATTTGCTACTACTGATCCACTGTTAATGGTTCCCAGGTTATCATTAATCTGGGAATCCGCATTAGCTACCTTTGACACATTAGATTGTTTAGACAGACCACTAGAAATAACGGTCGCCTGGGATCTGAATGTCTTCTGATGTCAGTCATTCTGATCTAAGGAGCTCAGGGATTGGTATCTATTCTGAACAGGGATTTCAAAGACTGACCCGTAATTGGGGGGAAATAATCTATTTCTGTTGATGGTATGATTAGAAGGGGGGGCTCTATCCCTGTTAGTAGCATGGGGCGACTTACTAAGATGGTTGTAAAAATAACCCAAAGGTCGTACAGTTATGTCAGTCTCATTCTGTGATATAGAGGCTGCTCTTAACAAGACCGTCGCAACATGCTGAGGGTGTTGGAAATTAACAATAACACAATCCCCCCTACATGACTTTCTTGTATTTCCAATCCAGCTAACCCTTCTTGTAGTTATAATTTGATCAAAGAACTTAACCGGGAACCCACAGTGCCTATTTAACCAGAAAGTTGTTTTATTTTTTAGTAAGTCCTGCGACTCTGAGGAGGTTCTAGTCCGGCCAAGACCTAAGGAGGGGACTTTGGATAGAACAACAACGTAAGGTGCACACTCAGGTGGGAGGTCTACGGATCGGTTGTTGTTAGGTGCAGCTTCCCTAACTGGTATAGCAGTCATTACAGGCTCCTGTACAGTACTGCTTGTATTACAAGCCTGTAATTCACTCCGACTTGCCAGTGCAGGTGCTACTTGGACCTGCATCGCCCGACCACCTGCCCGTGTACCTAGTGTAGCTACTTGCACAGAACAGGCGCTTTTGGTAATCGGTTTAGGGGCAGATTCAGCTCTAGGACCATCCTTCACTGAAGGCCCAGGATGCTCCATCTTAATCATAAGCCTGTCTAGGGCACTCCCCAATCTAGACACTTCGGCTGTAAATTCGTCTATTTTGGTGGTTAATGGCTTAACAATCAGCTCAAATTTGCTCTCAATTATACCAACTAGCAGATCGAATTGCTCGGTGTTAATAGTAACTGAATTGTCCTTAGCCAAGGTCCCTTTTTCAAAGACGGAGTTCTTGGGTGCAGGTTCAGCTTTTCTTCTGGTAGTATTTCCTCCCCGTTTGGTGGTTACTTTTCTGCATGCCCTCACTGAACGCGGGGCCAACGGGCATTGCTGTGGAACAACCTCCGGTACTACTAATAGATCTTCAATCGGGGCACAGACAGCTGAGGCATCAGAGACTACTATGGGTAAAACTTCGGAATTACGGTAGGTGACCACAGACTCAACAGTGTCAGTTATATCCTCTTCGGGGAATCACAGGGGCAGGGGCAGGTCAGACAAATTATCTCGCCCTAAGCATTTTCTCCGGTCACTGTTTATCTTGCTTACAACTTTGACAAGATAGTTATCCATGATTGACTTTTGTTTGGTCATAGTGGCATTGGTGAATAACACAGCTACTGCAAAATAAACGGGCTATGGGTCGCAGGGCTGGTGAACAAATGTACGCCAATCCCCTAAACCTGGAGGCACACACAGCTCACAAGATCTATCACACAGTCACAAAACGCTTACTGGATTCTGGGAGCAGCAACCAAAGGGGATGGCCCGGCCCGGCCTCGAGCGGTCCTCGGAGGGCGACAGAGGGCCCGCCCTTTGCCCGGGCTGAGCCCGCCGCACGCCCGCGCGCGTCCCGTGAAGCGGGAAGCGTGAGGTGCAGATGAAGGTGCAGGGGTCAAGGGGGCGGGGCCTCCGCTGCTCACACTGCCGCTGTGACTCCTGGCGTCTCCCGGTCAGAGCAGAGACTCGCTGCTGGCAGGTATGTATCCCCCAATACGAAGCGTCTCCCGCGAAGCGGGAGGCGCGAGGTGCAGATGAAGGTGCAGGGGTCAAGGGGGCGGGGCCTCCGCTGCTCACACTGCCGCTGTGACTCCTGGCACCTCCCGGTCAGAGCAGAGACTCGCTGCTGTCAGGTATGTATCCTCCAATACGAAGCATCTCCCGCGAAGCGGGAGGCGCGAGGTGCAGATGAAGGTGCAGGGGTCAAGGGGGCAGGGCCTCCGCTGCTCACACTGCCGCTGTGACTCCTGGCATCTCCCGGTCAGAGCAGAGACTCGCTGCTGGCAGGTATGTATCCCCCAATACGAAGCGTCTCCCGCGAAGCGGGAGGCGCGAGGTGCAAATGAAGGTGCAGGGGTCAAGGGGGCGGGGCCTCCGCTGCTCACACTGCCGCTGTGACTCCTGGCGTCTCCCGGTCAGAGCAGAGACTCGCTGCTGGCAGGTATGTATCCCCCAATATGAAGCGTCTCGTTCTTCTTATAGTCACCCCTGTTTTACAAAAAACAATGGCTTGTCATGTATGATTGCTTTATATTCTGCAAAAACTCAATAAAAAGAATTTGCAAATTAAAAAGAAATGGACAAAAATGCAATTCTTCATTGCGTGGAATGTTACATAGAGAGGGGTTTTAGAAAATGTGGATTACTGAATAAAGTGTAAAGCCACATTAAATGGAATTTTAGATGTAGCGTAGTACTTGCTCAGAATGAAATGATACAACTAGAGAAATGTTATATGGTGTGTAGTGTTACGCAGAGAGATTTGTTGCATATGGTGTAATATTGCAGAGTGGAACAATATCAAGTGACAGCACTACTTCTTCATGCAGTGTATTGATTGTGTCATTAGCATTTACATCAGATATGAAAATAAATGTGTGTGAATTGGGTTGCCAAATATGGTAGTAGAACCATCATTCATTTGATTTTGATGCTTAAATGCTATTTCCTTGTGTTTTTGAATTGAAGAATTTTCAAGCTGGTCAGGGTGGAAGAGAAGGTGGTGAGACGGTTGTGGTTAAGAACGGGGGCCAGCAGCGTGGTTGTTACTGGACCAACAAGAAGAGGCAAGCAGGTACAAAAAGATCAGTAAATTGCATCAAACACTCGTCCCCAATACAAAGATCTGGGCCTGAATCCATAATTTCACGGCCCAGTCACACCATTTACGTTTGGACCCAGCCATATGTAAATCAGTCTCGACCCTGCTCCCCATGGGAACAGTCCAGCCCGAACTGCCAGGCCAGGTCCTCCCTGGACCTGAAACAAGTATCCTATGACCGGTTTCGGGGTATCACCCCTCATCAGCCAGGATTGTTTGAATCCAGTGGCATGGCAAGCACAGGACTCACACCTGGGCATTCCTGTCCCACTTAGGTCCAGACTGGAATGGCATGGTGAGCAAAAGAATTATGCATTTAGGCTGAGATCTCTGACTGGGGGCGAGTGTTTGACATTGTTCATCATTCCGTCCATCAATTATTCTTTTTGCATTTGTCACCCCAAGTAGTAAGTACCTGGTGCATCAGTCATGGTTTAAAGTGAGTTGGGTCCTCTTTTTTTTTTTTTTTTTTTTTTAGAATAGTGACCAAAAATGCTAACTAGTTTCTAAAGGCCTAACTTACTAAAATTACTTTTTAAATTCTAAACAGTTTTGCAAAGGAACTTAATCAAGGCCCTAACAGCTATTTTTTTAAACAATTTAGTAAAATCGAATATCTGAAACAAAAACAGTTTTTATCTATAGACAATTGTGGATTCCTTCATGAAATCACTTCTCAACTAAGTGGGACAGCAAATGTTGAGTTTTCTTTCCCAACGCTGCACCACCAATGTAGAAAGCTGACTCTTTATACGATATATATCAATAATCTGATATACTGTGTAAAGTGTCCAGGGGTTCCATTACTATTGGACAGGGCTTGCTATGCAATCCCAACGTGCTCTATTAGTGGGTAGTGTGGTCGAGCAGTCTTAAGTTTTACACACAGGAGTATAAGACATTTGCAAATACACACAATGATTAATAAATGACGACACGACTCAAGAAGGAGATCCACACCAATTTATTAGAATCGCCAGTATCTTTATAAATGTTTAAGCATCAGAGAAAAATTGTTCAGGTAATTACGTTTTAAGATATAAATTCTTTTCACTTTAAAAAGTGGACACTGCAATTTCAGAAATCTGCAATGTTATCCTATGGAAGGAAGTACAAGTTCTGCAAACAGGTACAGTACATCAACTTACAGGGCCAATCTCCAGGAGTTAAGGTGAGTGGTGGGCAAGGCCCAAGGCAGCACCAACTGTACACCATCAGCGGTACGAGGACAGCTGGGTGCAGGGTGCAAATCCGCGTCAGGCGCCTAATGCATTTTAATGAGGATCGGTCTCTGTTAAAAGAGGCTGCAGGCTCTGGTTAGGAAGCCAGTCGGGCTGAACCAGCAAGTGGGCTCAGGCCCTGCGATGCTCGTGGATGGGGGTCCACTTCTTCAGGGCTCAGAGGAGAAGGGTGCAGAGGCGTCTTTCTTTAGGCATCAGGTTTTTCCTTACCGGAGCAGCTGCTGTAGAGGGGGCCTGCATGCTGAGGCTGCAGGTGACGTTGGGGTGTCCAGGAGGGGTGAAACCCCAATGGACTTGAGCTCTGGGGGGCTAGGGCACCTTGGCACGTTGGCCCACTTCAACTCAGGCCAGAGGCGACGGGTGCAGTGGCTGATTCAGGTGTCGGGTTTTCTTCTCCTTGTAAATCTTTAGAACAGGTCCGCTGTTCACAGGAGGTCTTGAGTCTTTTTCAAAGACAGGCAGTCCTCCCAAGTTTCTGGAATTAAAAGCTGCAGGAAGATTTAACTTTGGTACAGTTTTCGATGAGGGCTGCAGGAAGGCCGGCTTGGGCCAAGTCAGGTGCTCTCTTCAGTCTTCTCTGCTTTCATTGCTCTTCTGTGTCCTCTCTCTTCTTAGGTCATCACAATCTGCTTCTCTGGTGCCAGAGACACCCCAAAATACTGAATTTAGGGGCTTTACGTGAGTGTAGGGTAGTAGCCATTGGGGACCCTTGTGGTCACTATGCCCCCTATATGACCCCTTCCTGTGGTAAGTGGGCACACCGTGTCCCAGAATTCCTAGGTTTGCCATCACAAAGATGGCTACCTCTGAAAATGTGTGTCCACCTCGCAGTTAGTCCACCTTAGGGGTGGTACTAGCCTAGGGGTGGAAAGCCTACCTTACTAGCTGTTTTTCCCACCTGTCCAGGTGCCAAGTTGGCTCTGAGCGGGGGTGGGCGGGGCTTCCTCTTCTGTGAGAGGAGACAGATTTGCATTCCAAAGGCGGCAGCTCCTTTAAAACTCGCCCGCCCAAGGAAGCTAATCAGAAGGTCATCCTGTGGGAGGGGGTGTTACACCCACTTCCTGGACAGGCTTTAGCTCCTGAGAGCCAAAGGATCTCACCCTAAGGGGTCATACCCTTGGCTTGGGTGGCAGGCTGGTTGAATACAGTCAGCAAGCACACCAAAGGCTAGTAGGTTTTCAGGGGGACTTCTAAGGGATCCTCTGAGTGCATGTTTTGATAAATCCAATACTTGTATCAGTGTGGGTTCATCAAGATGAGATGTTTGAAACTAAACATCCCTATTTTCAGTGAAGCCATCATGAATCTGGGGAACTCATTTTCACCAGTGTCCAGTACATGGTTTCACATGGCTTCCCTTGCCACTGCACTAGAAGCAATATGACTGACCAGCAAAAGGGCATATCTGCTCATGCAGATATGTCCTCATATATAATAATAAGCACCCTGCCTTACGGCTTTGAGGCCTGCTGTAGAGGGGACTTACAAATATCAGATGCAGTGGTAGGGGACATGGCACAAAGGGATGTGTGACATGTCATATTTTCACTTTTGTCCGCACTAAGACACACAGCCTGCAATGGCAGTTGTGCATGTGCTTGGTGTGGGGTCACTTAGGGTGGCACAATTCGTGCTGCAGCCCTTAGAGACCCTTTTTAGTACTTCGGCCCTGGGTACCAGGGTTACATTTAGTAGGGACTTACAGAGGGTGCTAAAGGTTTGTCAATTTGGGGAACAATTGCACAGTTTTGGGAGAGAGCTCTGGCACTGGGGACCCGGTTGGCAGGAACCCAGTGCACTTTCAGTCAAAATCACACCATGTACTAGGCAAAAAGTGGGGGCAACCATGTCAAAAAAGGGCACTTTCCTATGCCATTCATTCACACACATGTTCATACATTCCCATAGACCATGGATTCACTGACGCACATGGCAGCCCTATCATGATACCCCTAGTGACAGTATTTTGTTCAAACCATAGTATATGGCGTCATGGACATTAGGTTTAATGTCAATAAAGCTGGGAGAGGGGTGTCTGGTAACAGTGTGTGAGTGGCCTTCAGTAACTCACAATGATTGTCACTGATCAGAAGTAGCTCTCACTACAGAGAAGGTTTGAGGCCCCTGGTCTATGGTCTTGGCAATGGGTGCAAAGGCACACAGTTCTACCTGAACTCTGGCAACTTCCCGAGATCTGTCAGTATTCAATATAATGTAACCAATGCATCCCTGAAGAGCGCTCTTGCTCTCTGATGGAAAAAAAACCTTTCTAGTGGTTTAAATGCTTCAGCCTGAACCAACATTTGCAATATGGTTAATGGCTATTGTTTCCACCATTCAGAAGTCGAGTAGCCTTGTGTTCCTTAGTATGATGGGTATGTTCATCTTCCCTATCAGTCTAAGCTGTATGTTGTTCAAAGTTGACACACCTGGGAGCTTACTTGTCTTTGAGATTCAGGGTATTATTCGCCTGAACCTCTCTGTCATTCTCCAATCTCTTGCTTGCAGAGCGGCAGCTATTGCAAATCTTTATGGTACTTTTATGTAATCTGCTTTATTCTCGAAATATCTGGTGATTTGACCATTTCACCAGATGTGTGACTGAAAGCGCAGGGCTTTGCCTAGATGGAGGCTGCGATTAGACAACAACCTGGTTTGACAGTACGTTTGGCCCCTCAGAGCTTAATTTGCTTCCAGGTTCCAGAGGACAAGCAGCAGGTTGCATAGTTTCTGGATTATTGTGCCCATTTACGGTCTACTACTGGATGTCCCTGATGAACTCAGTGTTGGAAAGCAGATTACTCCTCTAATATTTTCGTTTCAGATTTTGACAACATTAGCCACACTTGCTTAGTTCCTCAGGATCTCTTCCAATCCAACAGAATCAAGTCCAGAGTCTCTAATTCCCTTCTTGGTGTAAGATTATTGTACAAGTGGTTTTAATTTCTTCACATAAGTGAACATTTCATCATCTTTTTTCCTTTTTAGTGAATTGAAATATTAGAATCACTTGACCAATCTCAGTACTTTCATATTTACTCTTCATTGTTGTTATACTGTCCTCTCATTTGGTGTGCATAATTTAGCACATCTTGTACATAATTTAGGAGGTTCTGTGGTCAGGTTTCTCACTCATCCCTGCAGTCTAACTCCAACAGGGCAGCCATTCTCTGTGCCTGAGTTTGCTCCATACTGTTATGTTCCCCAATGTACCCCAATCTAGGCCTAGGTAGCTACACAACCTTTTACCTACATTTGTCCTACCTTGCTCTGCATAACGGTTCTTGCACTGACCTATTACCTAGTTATGTGCTGAATAAATATCGATCAGTTTCTTGGAAGCTAGCCTCATTTATTATGCATGAGGATTCTGAGAAAGTCCCTGCACATGAAGCACGTAACAGCATGAACATATTCAGTGTAAAATGTCTTCGCTGGTATTGTTCTAGGTTCATTTGCATAATCATACTTACAACACATTGATTATGTGAGGAACCCCGAGGCTATCTTTATGGTATAAAAGACCCATACCAACACTAGATAGACAGAGGAGAAACTTCACGCTGACACTAGACGCTGAGGTCACAGCCTGCAGAAGCTCAAGCACGCAGTGATCTGACTACCATTGCGGGGTGTCTAACTCGAGATCACAACAGTATCCTTCGTTCTCTGCCATCAAGTAATGGGGTTGGCTCTTCCCTAGGGGATTTTTGGCTTTACACCCACATATGCTAGGTACACTTAGGGAGGGGTTGCATCTTAAGAGTACGTTTGATTACTGTCATGTATCTCTATGCCTGCATATATTCACTGTCTTAGCACCATGGTAGAATTCTACCTTTTATTTACTCTGTTGGTGTTTGTAATCCTATACATCTGTTTCTGTCTAATGGTTGTTGCAGCACACATGTTTCATACCAGAATGACGCCGGTTCAATAAATGCTTATTGAAAACATCCCGATCGTTTATTCTGTGTATATCTCTCTGAGACTGAGTGAGCACGATTTACTGAGCTAAAAGTACTGTACTGTTTCCACGATCCCTGAAGGATCAAGGGTTATCATGTTCGATAGTTGCCAGAAACTATTCGTTCCTTGGTAAAGGTTAGATGGCTTACAGTGGCACTGTGAGCTAGCTGGTCTATAAGCTGACATATCCTTTGGGGGTGTCTAGAATCAGTCTGGACACCAATCCCTTAGTTTATGTTGTCTAAACACCCAGATCCTATGTATTATTAGGAACTACACGACAGTACGTTGTACGTGCCTCTCCGAGCAGGATGGCACTGAAGGAGACAAATCTCCAGCACTTTGCAGCCTCTCACAGCAAGTAAGATTGATACTAGTCTAGAATCTATGTACATGGTGGGTGCCATGGCCCTCACGATATGTGAACCTAAATTCAAGAAAACAGTACTGCAACATGCTGCCCCATTGTCTAAAACTTACGATTTAAGTCTCCACATATTGGTTGCTGAAGAATATCCATGACAATCTACTCACTTCACACAGATTATTCTAGGGACAGTGCCTACTCTACCCCTTATAATGGACCACACCTTTGGGCAGAAAGGAAGTCCCATAGGCAGAACAAATGTAAGCAGATAGCTGTGCTTTTGATGAACCAAAGAACAAACCAAGCAGTAAGAAGCCATTTACTTTTAAATTAACACTTTGTATTTTGCATAAACTCTTGAAAAACTATACATAGGTAGACACTACATACAAAAATTAACCAAAACCAGCATTAAACACAGAGAATCGTAGGAATGAGGAATAATAAATGCAGCCGCTTTCTGACAAGCTAAGTATAAATGTTCTGAGATGTTTTATTTCACTGCTTGGAAAGGGAAATGTGGCCGGAATAATGTTCTGATCATAGTTCAACATATCTTTGTTAGGGAAACCATTGCCGAATCTCCTGTAATGAACAGTCTCTTGTGAAATTTAAAACACTAGGGGCCATATGTAGGTAGCAACACATTTACCGATTCATAAATACCGAATTTTACCGATTCGGTATTTATGAATCGGTAAATGTGATGTAGGTAATGATTCGGTAATTTTTACCGAATCGGAAAAATTCAGTAAATATGAATCGGTATTTACCGATTCGGTAATGGGGCATACCTTCCCATTGATTCCTATGGGCCTGGAGGCCCATAGGAATCAATGGGAAGCCAGTCACCATTACCGATTCGGTAAATACCGATTCGGTAATGGGGGGAGCATATACAAGGGTGGCAGGGTGTCACATTGACACCCTGTTGCACACCTGATTCTTGCATGTGTGCACATGTGGCGCACATACATGCCCTAAGGGCATGTATGTCTGCCACATGGCACTCTTACATCTGCAAAATATTGCGTTTTGCAAGGTATTCGTTATTTATCACCAACCTGTATTTGGTGGTAAATAACGAATTCTTAATTCTAATTTGCACTCTTTAGAGTGCTCCCTACATTCAGGATTCAGTATTTACCGATTCGGTATTTTAACGATTCGGTAATTTACCGAATCCTGAATTATGCCTCCTACATCCCAAATAGCTAAATACCGGTCGGTAACGGGATATTTACCGAATTTCGGCCGTTACCGACCGGTATTTAGCTACCTACATGAGGCCCTAGGTATGCAAAAAAACAGGGACTTTTGTGTGGTTTAGAGTGCTTTGTTTAAAAACAATTAAAATCTTATCAGTTGCAGTGCCATTTTAAGGATTTGTGGTGCCCCTGGGCAAGACATATTTTGTGGATTCCCTATTTGGAATACCTTTGAATTTATTTCCTACTTTTAGCTAAATCAAGTCCACTGAATGCCAATCAGTATTAAAGTACACATTAAAATTTCAGAGATGGGAGCGTACACAAACAGACAAAAGCTGAAGTTGCCTGGTGTCCTCAGGCCAAATAATAACAAAAAAGCTTTAGCAAGCATTGATAAAGTCATTTCTTTTTGAGCTTGGATCTATATTTTTTTGGTTTTGCAACAACAATATTTTATATTGAATTCTGTGCCTCAACCAGCTTTTTCTTCCCACTGTACGAAAGACACAGTAAGGATCACATGATGGATGTTTAGTGGACTAGTGCATAAAATTAAAATAAGACATATTCACACAATGCTTGAAATAATAGCTTTAACTGCTAGATATTCAAAATCACAAATATATGCACTTTCACACCTGGCACTCTCCCTGCAACAGTGAAAATGAAACACTGCGCTAATGATTGTCACCATTCCGGCAGGTGAAATCTGGTAATTTTCTCCTTAATTATTTCTCCCTCCCTTGACCCCGGCTTCATCCTTGTATATCAGACTGCCCTGGATGGACAATGACATAGAGGAGTCAGAAGGAAAAAGAGGTAAAGTAACGGTATGGTGAGAGAGTTGAAGTAGAGGTGGAATGTAGGTAGCGATAGAGATAAAGTAGACGGCTATGCTAGTTAAGGAAAGACATAAAGACACAAAGGTGAGGTAGCCAGAAAGAAGGATACAAAGGGGTAGGAAAAGGAATTGGTAGGCACAGAAAGAGAACGGTCGATAGATGGATGGGCACACTTTAATTCAAATGCTGATAGACTGTACCTTTGTTAGAGTTTTCTGCTGTTATACTACTTATGTTCTAATGTGTTTTAATTTTCCTGTATTTATGTGAAGTTCTCTGCTCTTCAAGTAGTTATGTCTGCGCTCTAAATATACCAAAATAAATAGAGGCATGGAGAAGAGAATGGAGAAAGTGGGAAAGGAGTGGTTACACCAAGTGATGAGGTAGAGAGAGAGAGAGATAAGTAGAAAGATAGGTGAGTTAGAGTGGGTTAGAAGTAGACAGAGCGGTAAGGTAGTGAGAAAAGTATAGAAAGATTGATGAGGTGGAGGGCGGAATGAATGAAAAGAGACATGAAAAGAGGTCAGGTAAAGCCAGTAGTGTGGCACAGAGAAAGATAGCAATGCAAGAGTGAAGGATAGAAACAGATGAGGCGTGGAAAGAAAATAGGTGAAATAGAGAGGCAACGGTAAGGTGGAGAAAGAGAAGTGAGGTTGAGAGAGAGGCAGAAAGATGTAATTGGAGAGTTGTGAGATAAAAAGAGGTAGAGACAGAGATGCAAGGTAGATGGATGAATATAGAGAAAGACGGGTATAGACAGGTGAGACAGAAATTGTGAGCTGCAGCAAGCATGCCATGGGCCCTGGTGGAAGCAAAGAAAATAGCCCTGTTTTGGGGGGGGGGGGGCTCATATGCCTTGCTCACTCCCAGCCAGTCTCCAAGCTCTCCCTCTGCCATAGTGTTCTGCCGTCAGGGAAAAACTAGAGACCTTAGCTTAGGAAGAATGGTACCGACTACCATGTCATGTCTCCAAATGGCTGTCATCATAGGACCAAATTGTGAAGCTAGCCAGTTTCGTTCACTTCCTGTTTGTTCCTAGAAGTTTCTCTCCATCGCACCCTCCCAACCAGATGGTCAATGGGGCCCACAACTTTACTGCTTTTTGGAAAGGGTTTGGCTCAAATCCATCCTGTGTACTTATAACACAGAGTCAAGCCATTCTGATTTTGAGGGGGGCTTTGGTTGAATCAACTGCTTACAGATCTGTCTTCTCCCCAACAGGATTAAATAGAACAACAGTTTGCTGCCATAGCCCTCGGGGTCTCCTGCTTCTGGCGACACCCAAAAAAAAGCTAGTTCAGGGCTTACCTGGATTTGGATGTGAAGGATGGCATTCAGAAACTTACTAACGTCTTTCCAAAAGTCCTGGATTTTGGTACAGAGCACGAACATATGGATGTCATCAGCATTCCGCAGGCTGCACTTCTTGCAACATACCTCTTCAGAACTCTTCAATTTTGACAGTCTTTTTGGTGACCAAAAAGCTCTGTAGAGGGAAAAAAGGCGATTTCTTCTGAGATATACTGGTTAAACCACACTGGGCACGGGATGAGGGACCGAAAGCTGGCAGCACTCGCATTGGTTAGCAACAGGAGATTTACTTACTAAGGTTAAAATTGCTCACATGATGCTTCGACACCGTAACTGTGTATTCTACTATGCTGTCTGAGACTGTATGACATTATGCCACGTATGCTTATGATATTGTATCATGTTTCGTTGTTTATTTGATTGGTTGTGTAAAATCAATAAAAAACAGATATAAAAAAAAAAAAAAAAAAACCACACTGTATAAAAGACAGAAAGATACTTGCCATAACTGGTCGATCCTTATACTTCGCACTATCTCTCCCTATAGGAAAGTGGAAAGAATCTGATCTCTATCTGATATATCTATAATCAACCCGGACCCAGCTGCCATCTTCTTCTTTCATTGTGGTCTGTTGATTAAAAGCTCCTCCAATTTGTTGGTGCTCATTTTCTCTCCTCCCATAGCTCGAGTCCAGCTTTGTAGCTGGTGTAATTCAAACCTAGATACCATCTTCTTTGTTACACTCTGAAACTGATCACAGGAGCAGAGTTTCTCATCTTGAATAATCTGACCCTATTCAAAAATACCAGCTTCCCCTCAATCTACAGCCAACCTATCCTTCAAACATTCTGGGGTGCCCGGGAGTTCCAGATTGGGGCATATCTGCTATAGTATGAGAGATTAGTTGCTAGCCTAATCTGAGCCCACAGCCGGGCAGCCACCTTCAGCACTTTTAATCTCACTTTTTTAAGTATCCTTGGTCACCAAATGTATACATAAAGTTTGACCCTCCTTCTTCCACTTCATTTACCAAGGCATCTCATAACTGGTCTCCCCCAGACCCACACTTATCAGACAGCAGGGATTTAAAATTCTTTTATTGGAAGGCCCAGGTGTATAGTTGAAAGTCTGGGAGCGCGATCCCCCTTTAACATATTTCCTTCACAATTTTCTTCTTGCAATTTTCACCCCCTTGGAAGACCATACAAATGAATCTACTCCCCCATGAAGCTTTTGCAACCATGCGCTTTCAAAATGGAGGGGTATCATATTAAAGTCAAAACTGAATTTCAGAAGGATCAACATTTTTATCAGATATGTTCTCCCAAATATTGTTAATAGAAGGTAAGACCAACCAAGTAATAGCCTCTTTGTTTCTGCCATTGTCTTGTTAAAATTCAACTCTGCACGTTTTTCTAAGGAACATCAGAACTTTATGCCAAAATATTTCAGTTTGCTCTTTACAAGTCTATGGCTTTCCTGTATATTTCACACCTTGATCTCTTTCTTAAACGGATTAGCCTCATACCAAGACACTTTCCAAAACTTTATTATCAGGTGGTCGAGACTTTCCAATGTGGAGGCTCAATCTCCCTTGTAAACCATTAGATCATTGGCATATTGAGATATTTTCTTCTTCCATGAACCACATATAAAGGGTTTAATTCCTTGCTCCCCCCTGATCTTTTTGGCAAAGGGCTCAATATATAAACAAAAAAGTAAGGGGGAAAGGGGGCAGCCCTGTCTAGTCCCTCTTGTGATCTTAAAGCTTGATGTTAAGTTGCCATTTAACAACATTTTAGCCAAGAGAGCCTTGTAAATGCACTATGTAACCCTACAGAACTTGTCACCCAGATTGTAATGGCCCAAGAGAGTGTTCAAATATTGCCAGTTCACTCTATCAAACAACTTAGTGGCGTTATTATAGCAAGAGGGACCTTGTTTGCTATTGCCAGGTCTATAGTCCCTATTAATTCATGGCTTAAGTCATGTATAAACCTCTCTTTCACAAAGCCTTTTTGGTCTTCTGCTATTAGCCCACCAACTACTTTACTCAGCCTATTAACCAATAAATTTGCAAAGAGCTTTTAGTCGCAGTTCAGAAGAGAAATCGGCCTCTAGGACTCACACACCAATGGGTCCTTCTCTGGTTTTAAGATTAATGTGACAACTGCCTCCTTGCAGGATTTCGGGATTTGACTCCTTCACTCAAAATTCCAGCAAAGAGCTGGGTCATAACTGGACTTAATATATCTCTGAGGATTAGATAGAATTCATTTGGAAACCCGTCAGACCCAGCTGCCTTCCCTCTTTTGCTTTTATGAATAATCAGCACAACCTCAGCCTTCGAGGCCATCCATTGACATGGGACTCTGTCACATTCGGATTCTCTGTGTAAAGAGCCTTGAGGAAATCTACAAAGGCCTGCTCCACCTCCTAAGACTCTACTAGTCTGTGTCCCGTTATCCCACATGTTATTTCTCTGATCAAATTTCTCACCGACTCCGTCTTAGTTTTTCAAGCCAGTAGTTTCCCCGCATTCTTGCTATGCTTGAAATATGCTAATTTACTTGCCTCCAAACGAGCCTTAACCCTTGCTTCTAAGATGGCAGCCAAGCTGAGGTTCTGCTCCCAGATCTCTTTCAGCAACATCTCATTTGACTTCTCCTCACCCCTTTCATCCCAAAGATTTCTTTCTAACAAAGCAATCTCCTGCTCCAGGTCTCCAACTACTTTCCTGTACTGCTTGTTCTTCTGAGTTGAAAGGCCAATCAGGACGGCCGTTATATATGCTTTGAAAGAGTCCCATACTATATGTGTGGCAGCAGAACTGCTATTAATAAAAAAAAATCTACCACCCTTGCTCTTAAAGTCTCTATTATTTCCTGATCTTTAATTGGAAACGGTCTAACGTCCACCTTCTCATATTTTAGCCGGACTCTACTTTCAAGTCTAAGACCACTGCCACATAGTCTAATAGATGAACGGCCAAGTGTTGCACATTTTGTATGCCTGTTCTGAGTGACTGATCTATCAGGCAGTAATCTAACCTTGTATTTCTTGTTGTGATATGTATACCCCTTTTCTGCACCTTTCCTCTCTCTTAAGATGTCACACAGACCGAACTGTTTCATCAGGGATCTAATGTATGCTTGCATTTTTACAGCAGAAATAAGCTCTTTTATTACATGACCTGTCCAAATGATAGTCCATCACAGAATGAAAATCCCTTTACCTAATTAACGGACATTGAGTTTCAGCCAGTTCTAAACATACATTTTGAGGGGGTTCTACATTATGTATATTCGGACCATAGTATTCCACCAAGGTATAGTTTCTATCAAATATTTTCACAGTTGCAATTGCCCATATACTCTTCTTATCTACCTTCTAATCCAGTTTAGAAACCTATGCCTGTTTTTTTTGTCACAATAATCACTCCTTTATTATGACAACATTGGTCCGTGCACACACACAATCTGCTGCACCCATTTAAAAAATATCTAGGCATACGAATTTGGTCAAGTGCGATTCTTGCAGAACAATTATTTGGGCAGGAGCGTCCCTCAAGTATTGAAAAATGTTTACTCTTCTGCTCCTAATTCACAACCCATCAACATTCCAAGATAAGATTTGAGTTCCCTCGCTACCCATTCCCATCTTGCCGCCTACCGTGGGGTTTATAATGTGACAGCGCACAACCGTTGAGAGCTTGCAAAATAACTTATTTTATTTTCTCTCTCTAGTCTCCCCGCCTGGAGCTCCCCCACCCAACACCCTATATTGTCCCCCACCCTGGAGAACCCTCCCCCAACACTTCTTGGCTATCATAGCTATGTTTTGGACCCCATCAGGAAATAGAGGGGTATCACCTAGTTAAACAAATAACGGTGAAAATAAAACCAGTGAATATGGCTTGTGAAGAACCAAATATGTCCGAAAAAGGAATCTACAAACTACGCTGCAGTTGAACTATCGCAAGTACCTGGCCCTCTTACAATAATCTTTTTCCACTGCCCTACAATCACACTCGGTTTGCCCTGACCTCCTCAAGTAAAGTATCTGCTTCTTCGTGGTCTCTCAAATTTATACATTTTATTGTTAATCATCACCCGTAGGGTTACCAGGAATCTTAGCTGAATCCCTCCCCACCCCCACCTAGCTTTTTAAACTCCTCCATCCTTTTCCCTAGTTCACACTGCCTATTTAGAGTGGCATGGGAGATATTAGATCTAATCTCAAAAGAGAAGCCTCCCCGGTTAGAGCCCACTTTTAAATCCGTATTCAAGTTCCTGTCCATAATAGCTTATGTAAGAAAGTTTACCATGATTCTACGTTGTTTAACTTTGTTCACATTCTTCCTGAAAGGGTCTCGGTTGACCCTTTGAATGTCTTTGACCAAACTCTCTTCCGGGCCTTCCCATGTGCCACTGCACCTCAATAGATCCACTAAGAAGCCCTTTTGACTGTTGTTGGGGTAGAAAAATAAAACAATTATAGGGATTCAGTGGGCTACTCGGGACTCTGGGCACCAGTGCCACTTCACCTGCTGCACCAATGGCAGCTAGAGCCCTGGGGATGGTTAGGCCTATTTTCTATCCCAGTCTGACCTTGGCTGTCCATTGTCTCAAACAGCACAGTTTGAAGCATGTTTCGGTGTTAATCTACCTTATTTTTTGTTTTAGTTATTATATGTCATGTGGCACATGCGTACACAGGAGTAATGGAGTATTTTGCCTACTGTCTCGGAGAAGCGAAGCCAAAACAATGTGTTAACATTCTACGTATGAAAAAGTTTCATCTTCAGTAGCACCTCGTCTGGCACAGCCAGGAACACTGATTCTTCATTAGACACCCAGTACATCAGAAACAGTCTTAAGACTTCATGTGCCTTTCCAAACAAATGCCCAAGAATAATCACTCTGTTAATCTCAAGACTTTGGGCCTCATGTAGGTAGCCAAATACCGGTCGGTAACGGCCGATTTACGGTAAATATGCCGTTACCGACCGGTATTCAGACAAGTGAGATGTAGGAGTCCAAAAACGACTTTTCGGTAAATATGAGGCGGTAAATACCGAATCATATTTACCGAATTCTAAAATACCGAATCAGAGTTACCGAATACATACTTAACGAATCGGTAAATATGAAGTGGTAAATATGAAGTGGTAAAAATTATAATGACATGTAGGAGCACTCGGTAATTAAGAAATCCAAGAAAATCGGTAAATAAGAGTCGGTAATTAACACGGATTGAAAGCAGGTGGTAACCATCAACAGTGCATATTAGCAATCCCAAAATGCAACAGCGTGGACAACATGGCCGCTATGTATGTCATTGCAAGGCGCCTACGTCTACAGGCAGCAGGACTGAGGGTTTGGCGACGGGAGGAACGCATCTACAGACAGCGCATCACACTATTCCACCTGACTGATACATGAGAGGTACAGGCTACACCCCGAAACCATCATGGACTTAATCAGGGACCTTCACCCACTCCTGGACCAGCCAATAAGAAGGGCGCACGCCATACCCCCACATGTGCAGGTGCTCTGCAGCCTACATCTGCTGGCATCCGGCAGTTATCAGGTGGTGATAGCTGCGGTGGGTGGTGTATCCCAGAGTTGCCTGTCACGTTTCTTCAGGAAGTTCCTGGATGCCATGATGCAGAGAATGCACCACTACATCAGCTTCCCCAACACACAGGCTGCACTGCAGAAAACAAAAACAGACTTTTATCAGATGGCACAGTTCCCCCATGTCATCGGCTGTATTGATGGTACACACATCCCAATCTGTCCACCAGCTGACACAGAGCACATCTACAGGAACAGGAAGTCCACCCACTCCATCAATGTGCAGGTGATCTGTGATGCAGGGAACATCATCACAGATATTGTTGCAAAGTTTCCTGGGAGCACCCACGACTCGTACATCTTCCAGAATAGTGGGATCTACACACGACTGAGTGCCGGAGAATTTGGAGAGGGATACCTGCTAGGTGAGTAACAGTGACGCCCCTTGCAACCTGCAAATCATAGTGTAAAGAGGCATGTGACTGATGTTTCCCTTCAACTCATATAGGCGACAGTGCATATGCATGCCGGTCATTCATCCTCACTCCCTACCTACACCCAGCAACCCAGAGTGAGAGACGATACAACGTGGCACACAAAACAACACGCAATGTGGTGGAGCGCACGTTTGGACTACTGAAGAGCAGGTTCCGCTGCCTCCACAAGAGCGGAGGCGCACGCCAGTACACACCCATCACCTGCTGCAAGATTATTGCCACTTGTGCAATGCTGCACAACCTTGCCACGAAAAAAGGTACAGATGTGGAACTAACATATTTTGAGGACAACGAGGATGAGTCAGGCCAGCCACAGGGCAACGCAGCTAGAGTGCCAACTGCAATCGATGGGAGAGAGAGACGGGCAGAGATCACATGCAACTATTTCTGAGTAAGTAAGGGGACACAGCCAGTTGTGATTAGTCATGACGTGGTTTTAATGTGGCACCACGCCATGAACACATGAACAAGCCAATCTGGCAATATAACATCTATACAAGGAGTATGTCCAGGGTTACGTCACCCATTGGGAAGTGGCTAAGCAGGGCCACATCAATGTTTGCGCATACGCGCTGCAGTGGTGGATGGCACGGCCTGTGCATCCTCACTAGAGCCAACCCCAAGCCGCCTGCTGCTCCTGCGTGCTTCTGGGATGGGGGGTGTGATGCTGCTCCTGCTGCTGTGTCGATGCTCTCCGCAGCATCCCCTGCAGCAGTTGTCGACGCCTGACTAGTCAATAGCACCCCTAGTGCACTTGTCACCTGCACCATCCCCCGAGACAGGTCGCTGCAGCAGTGTGTTAGGCCCTCCTGCATCGTCACAGAGCGCCGGCACAGTAGAGAAGTCGCAGTTGCCAGACGGTTGAGTGCCCTGTTGGTAGTGTCCCTTCTCTGCCGTTCCCGGCGCCGTGCCTCGATGTCAGCATCCAATTTGCTGCACAACTGCTGGACTGACTGTGACATGTCCCGAATGCCCGCAGCCATGCCGCTGATGTTATTGTCCATGTTGAGTAATGTAGTTTTCATCACCCGCATGTGCCTCTGGACTGTCATGACTGCCTTTGTTTGCAGGCGCTGTTGTTTCAACATTTGGCCCTCGAGACCCAAGAAGACACCATGGCCGTCAATGGGTTCTGGTGGACTCTGGACACGCGACCTGCGGCGCCCTCTTGCTCCCGTCTGTGCTGCCTGTGAGGTGTGGGGCACAGTGGCATGGCTCCCTTCCTGGGGCCTGGTGAGTTCTTCAGGGCCCATGCTGTCGTCTGACGAGGTGTCTAAGGCTCGTAGCCTGGCTGCTGGACGCCTCCTCATTCCCACACCTGCAAGCGGAGATGTGGCCGGTGATTCAAACATGAGTGGCGATGCTGGCTCTGGGTGAGGTGATGCTGGCTCTGGGTGAGGTGATGCTGGCTCTGGGTGAGGTGATGCTGGCTCTGGCTGCGGCGAGGCTGCCTGTGTTGGTGGTGCGGCTGCCAGTGGGCCTGCTCCCTGGTCTGAACTTGTGCTGGCTAGAGGTGATATTTGTGGCTGGTGTGCCGTCCCTCCTGCAGCATGCCCTGTCCTGCATGATGTCACATCTGTGGACAGAAATACAACATTGGCTCAGTGTCCCCGAAGGGCTGCATTGAAAGCGTCACATTAAATAATTTCACATTCCAAAATGTCCTCTGTCTCCTTGTGCCTCGTGTGCGTGACATGCCTTGTTGCCCTGTAACATTTACGTCATGGTTAGTGTTTCCCTGACTACATCTCCCGGAATGCATTGCCTGTCTGCACTGACACGTGTGGACTGCAGTGTGATTCTCGTTTCACATTGGGGGATGTGGGATAGGGATAGGGGGTGCTACATTGCTGTGCTTTCGTCTTACCTTGTTGTGTGGCGGCTCTGGCAGAGCTGTCGGCGTCCCCAAGACCCACGACGCTCTCTTGCTCGATTGTGGCCCCCACCAGCTCCTCCAGTTCGGTGAGGGCAGGTGCCCTGTTGGTTCCACCTCCAGTCTGGCTGGCCTCCTTCTGGATGTCGCCCATCTTCCTCTTGGTTACAATCCTCAGGTCATACCAGCGCTTCTTTAGGACCTCTATGTCCCTGTGGGTCACTCCCACGGCATTCACATGGGCCTGGATGGCCAGCCATATGTTGCGCTTTTCAGCCTCAGGCACTTGCAGGGATTGCCTTCCAAACAGCTTCTGGTGCTGCTTCACCACCTCTTCCACCAGCACCTGGAGTTCCTTGGGGCTAAATTTCAGCTTCCTCCTCCTTTCCCCTCCGTCTCTCTGTGTTCTCTGGCTGGACATGATGTTCGTTTTCCCGCTCGCACAGGCACCGGCTCCCTGCCTCTCCTCTGCACTCCAAGCCTCTCCAGGGTCGGCTAATTATGTACACCTGCCTGGGTGTGGCCACTTCCTGGTTGGGTGGGCTGTGGTTGCACGGGATTAGCTGTTTCGTCAAGTCATGTGATTTTATTTACCGATTCCGTACATACCGATTCGGTATTTTCCGATTCGGTAAATACCACCTCGGTATTTTCCGATTCGGTAAATACCACCTCGGTATTTTCCGATTCGGTAAATACCACCTCGGTATTTACCGATTCGGTGAATTCCGATTCGTGATTACCGAATGTTACCGAATCGGTAACTGTTACCGAATTTTTACCTACATATAACTTACCGATTCTAATTTACCGATTCGGTACGGCTCGGTATTTAAGAAACGGTAAAATTTATTTACCTACATGAGGCCCTTAATCTCAAGACTTTGCAACCTGCTTAGCCTCCTTATGTTTTTGAGAGTTTTCAGTAATATCCTGACTGAGACCACAGGTGGTGATTCTCCGATGGTGAATGCCAAGAAATTTGAGATAAGTTGAACTTTCACCCCACCCTTCAAATGAGCATTCATTGACTGTTCTTGTCTTTTAGAAAATACTGTGTGTGGTTGATGCCTCCACTAGATTTGGAACAACCATCTCATAACAGGCAGCATCTTGTCTTCCAGCTCAACTCGTAGGCTGCAATTTGCCATAGTGCAAAGGCCAGCAAGCTCAGATTTTTTGACAGCATTGAAGCTGGCCGTTCGGTGTGTGTGAGTGGGTCAAAGGATCAAGGTCCACAATGGTAGTGATTTGAGCTGTTTTTATTTTATATACACGCAGGGTCGGTTGTGCCAGGCTTTAATTAAGGATATAGGGCCATATGTATGAAAATGCCCATTTGCGATTCTCAAATAGCGATTTTTTGCGAATCGCTATTTGAGAATCGCCAAACCCTATGTATGTAGGAATTGCAATCAATTTTGTGAATCCTACATATTCCTTAATTGCGAATCGCAAATTGCGATTTGCAATTAAGGAATGCCTCCCCATTCATTCCTATGGGCCTAGAGGCCCATAGGGATGAATGGGAAGACATTCTCAATTTGCGATTCCTTAAATGCAATCGCAAAATAGGGAATTGCAAAGTTTGCGATTCCTTATTTTACATGGGGTGGTTTGTGTCATACATATGACACTGCTGTTTTGCGATCACAAACGCCGAAATTCTGCGAATTTCGGCATTTGCAATTGCAAAATTGCCTTCATACATATGGCCCATAATTTCTTATACTCCCAAAGAAAGAAAAAAGACACTCGTCTTCGTGAGGTCTGGTTCTCGGTGGCTCCGTTTGTTGTCCTAGATATTCAGGGCTCCTCGAGAAAACAAAAGAAAAGCAACACAACGTCGGTGAGAGGTTCCTTTTGTTAGGCCCCCCTTGGGAAAAGGGAGTGAGGATTCACCCAGTGCAAGACAAAGGAATCAAGGACGTGCTCTTGTGCGGGGAGGACTGTCGGAAAGGCAAGGGGTCTGGGGTACGTACGGCTTGTCCGCTGCTGCCGACTTTCTCCTGCCTCCCGACCCACCCTGCGAACCGTGCACGCACCTGGTTGAGCGACGCATCTCCGGGAGCATTGCTGAGTGAAGCGTGGGGACGTTGGCCTCCGGACACTCGCTCCTTGCGGATAGCACGGACACTGGAGTCTCTTCTTCCCCTGGTCCCGTCACCTTGCGTGGCTTACTCCTTTTGGGCTCTCCACACACAGCGTCTTCTGGAGTCCATCTTTTCTTCCTCCCAGGACCGGCTTCCCTCCTCAAGGATTGGGTCGGGCCAATGATGTAAGGCCTGGGGGCGGGGTCTTCTGGCGAGAGTTCCCAGTTAAAGGAACCCCGCCTGGACAAGGAAGAGCATATCTTCCGTCGGGGAATCCGAGAGTTAAACCAGGACGGGGATTCCTCTGGCTGTGGAAAGAGGAGAGGATCCCTGCTGTCAGGAGCACGCCACCATTCCATTGCCCTACCAGTCACTGCACTCCGGACGGGGGACTCGTGACAGTGTGCCACATTAAGCAGTGAGCAACCTACTGCTTTGTGAGTCCAGCCACACCAGGAAACACATGTACTGCTGGAGGTGGCCATTTATTTCAACCATGCCATGTCGGGCAATGAATCACATCACAGACCGATGGGGTTAAAAGGTCGCTTTTATTTCAGCAACGACAATTCAATACAATAATGCAATCAATGAACTTGCATGTAACCCCACCCCGCCACCCCTCCTTGATCCCCATGAAATATCTCCATATCGATCCCCCATAAATTTTCCCCCATATTGATCCCCATTACTTTTTCCCCATATAGATTCCCCATGAATTTTTCCCCATATTGATCCCCCATGAATTTTCCTCCATATTGATCCCCCATGAATTATCCCCCATATTGATCCCCATGACTTTTTCCCTATATTGATTCCCCACAAATTTTTCCCCATATTGATCCCCCATGAATTTTCCTCCATATCGATCCACCATAAATTTTCCCCCATATTGATCCCCATGACTTTTTCCCCATATAGATTCCCCATGAATTTTTCCCCATATTTATCCCCCATGAATTTTCCTCCATATTGATCCCCCATGAATTTTCCCCCATATTGATCCCCATGACTTTTTCCCCATATCGATCCCCCATGAATTTTCCCCCACCTTGAACCTCGACCCCAACCCCTTAGTTTGTCCCCCTTCCTACCTCCTGACTCATTCCTCTGTCCTCTGTTTTCCCTCTGCCCTAAGCTATTCTGCCTGCCCCAACCCTTCCTGCCTGCCTCAATCCTGTCCAAATCTGCCACCAGGAAAAAACCCTGTAAAAGCGTTTTTCCTGTCCCCCCACACCCCCATTCCTTGTGATTGAGAAGTGAAATATAAACTTCTATGCGCTATAGCAAAAATAAAATAACTTTGTTACAGAACAAAGTGTTTATGAGAAAAAATTCCCAGATATTACCAGAAAGCTCAAAACCAATCCAAGAAGGGAAAGCCCCTTATGCAGTCCCTCAACCCCACGGATGTAGACCCAAAATGTAAGATAATTTGTCTATAATATTTACAAGGTATAGTTCATTGAAAATAAAAGACAGGTGAACCCCGTCCGGCCTAATAAAGTGAAAATCGTCTTAACCAATGTCATCATTAGATAGCCAGCTGATATCGGTAATGATGCTGAACTGATGAAGCTCTCTATTGAACTTGTGCCGGACTGTCAATCGCTGAAAACCTTTTGGCACCCTTCCAAACCTGCCTTGGAACCAGAGCAGTGAATACAATTTTTGTAGAAGGCCAAGATGTAACGATCTTTGCCAAGTCAGCTTTAATGTCAAGCAGAAGACCTAGGCCCGACAGCTGTACCAAGAAATTCTCACACAGAAGAAGCAGCAAATGCGTAGGGGATGGCTTAAAAGAAGCCAATTTGGATAAACCGGGTATTAGTTGACCCCAACGCATACCACTCTTACCAAACCAGGTCATTTCAGTGTCCTCAAAACTAAAATCCAAATTAGACCCACAGTGGCTCCTCGCTTGTTTGGCTGCCCATCTCACGAATGAGTGTCTTGACGATTCAGACGCTCGCCATGGATGCCGGAGATAAGAGTTGATGACCTGGAAAGAAACAGATGTTAGCAAGACCAATAACGATGTCTAAATTCATTCAAATTTCTAACATATTTTAAACAGCAATTTGATGTCCAATGGCCCAACCTTCACAGCTGCTGTAAAGAAAAAACCCTTCTGACCACTTCTGAAGCTGCTCATATTCAGAAAGAATGGGTACCAAATTCTAAAGGGTTAAGACCTACTAAAAGCAAAGGTTTTCTCAAGACCGCTAAAAGCTGTGAAGCGGTTAAGGCAGACCCATCCTGATGTTGAAAAATACAATTATTATTTGGATAACGTTCAAATTCTTTAAATTGTAACCAAGCTGACCTTGGGCATAGTGAACCGCCAAGCTTCCGCAATACCACAGTGGCCCCCTTTTCTTCTTTGGTCTGTTTAGATGATTCTAAAAGAATACTTAACGTGTTGGTGTGGTTGACACATTGGAATTGTCGCCAGGCCTCAGGAGAAGAGGAGGGGTACGAGAAAACCCTCTTTGACGACACCTTTACACCTCCTCTACAGGGTGCAGGCGGCCCCTTTAACGCAGGCTGGCTCATCGCGGACGAGGAGACACCCCCTGTGACGTCAGCGTCAGGGAACCAATCAGCAGCAATCATCCCCCGTAAGGCGGAAGCCCGCGAGGAAGACGGCGCGAAAGCCCATGGAGGAGAGCGAAGAGCGAGGGAGACGGAGAGCGAGCTGAAGAGTGGAGAACGAGAGGCGGAGGTCGGTAGCGGAGCAGTGCGAGCAGCGAGTGAGACGGAGCGCGAGGTGAAGTCCGGAGGAGGAGATTCGGAGGTCAGGACCGGACGGGACGAGAGAGCTGCAGAGCCAGGAGGCCACCTACACGGCGTCTCGCCCTGCCACACGCCTGGAGGAGCGTGGCTGGGAAAGGTACGGGGCCGGATCCTGGGTTTACTGTCCACACGTGGAGGGAGGTAGCTGTCTGGGGGTTTTGTTTTTGAATTATCGGGGAGGTCACGGGACTTCTAGAGGTATTGTTTCCTTCTCAGGAGTGGAGGGACTCAACTCACTCACAGACCTCATCTTGTACCACGTGTGTTTTTGATGACGGACCCCGGTGACTCCTCACTCCCTTCCCCCCTCACAACCCCACAGGAAAGGAACAGATCACTAAAATATTTGCTCTCCCTTCCTTGCATATCCCCCGGAGGCATACCACCAGACGAGGACCCCGGAACGGAGAAGAGAACAGCGCTCCTACCCACACCGAGAGAGAGAGAGAGAGAGAGACCAAGACTTTGATTGTATACGTCAATAAACCCACAAACCAAGTACACTGTCTAGCCGTGTCCTTCTTCTACCCACGGGGAGTGTGACGTTTGGTGACAAGTGGCGAGCCAGATAGGAGCCCATTGGGCTGTGAACCTCCAACCGATACAGGATGGATACACTCATACATCAAATGAAGGAAAGTCAGGCTAAGATGGAGTGGGCAATAGAGCGGAGTTCCTCCCAGGCGGAAGCAGATTGGGCCGTGTTCACTTCGGCTATCCAAACACAAGCCGAGAATCTGGTAAAGTTGGCCGAAGGACAAAATCTTCTCGTGGCCTCCCTGGGTCAGGCCAGAGCGGCCGCGCCTCCGGGAACGGTAGTCCCCCTTCAGAAGTTTACCCCAGGAGAAGATCCGTTGGCCTTCTTTCTGAATTTTGAAAGGGCCGCCCGGGCTAGTGCTTGGGCGGGAGAGAGGTGGCCCTTTTACCTGGCACCTTTGTTGGTTAGAGAAGCACAAGCGGCCTATCAAGCCGTGAATAAAGACGGAACCGCTAACTATGCCCTAGTGAAACAATATATTCTAGATAGGCTAGGAGTGGACGAAGAGACTCACCGATTACGATTCCGGCAGGAACGCGGGGCTCCTGGGGACATACCCAAGACTCTTTTCTTTAAACTGAAGGAGGCGGCTGATCTGTGGTTAAAACCCCAAGAGTCCAGTATGGAGGACGTAATGAAGAAAATCTATCTGGAACAATTCCCGGAAGCCCTCCCCTATTCAAGCCAGCGCTGGCTAAAACAACACGCCGGTTTAACCCTGGAACAGGCGGCAGAGATGGCCACGTCTTATGCCAGAGCTCAAGGCCGACCCACCCCCAAAGAGCCAGAACGGCCGGTAAAGCATTTGTCCCAAGGAAGAGGCGACAGGAAGTCAGTTAAAATAGTTAAAATAGTCCCTGAGCCCGTACGGTCCCGAGGAGCACGGCCAGACAATATTCCTTTTTCCGGGTCCCAATGTTATGACTGTGGGGAATGGGGACACATAGCTCGCTTTTGCAGGAAGAAAAGGGAGAAAGAGGAGGAACCCATGGATGTGAGCTACTCGCCCCACTCCCTCCTGTTCGCTCAAGAAACAGGTCCCGTCTTTTACGTGAGTGTAAAGATACAGGGTAAAGGAGTACGAGCCCTACTAGATTCAGGCTGCAAACACTCAGTAGCTAGGCAGGAGCTCATTCACCACTCTTGGGTCCTACCGGGAAGAAGGGTGGGCATCATGTGCGTACACGGGGAGGTCAGGGACTACCCTCTGGCTACGATCCAACTCCAAACACCCACGGGGGCCTGCACACCTTCCGGAACCTGTCATTTTAGGAACCGATAATCCCTGTTTTTCCTCCATGATGCGGGAGGTGCTTAGTTCTTCAACATATCGTCAGGTCTCCGTGTTAACCCCAGAACCCTGGGCTAAGGATACCCACTTCCGCACTGCCCAATTGAATGATGCCAGTCTTGTCAATGCCTGGAACAAAGCCCGGGCAGAACAGGACCAAGTGAATAGAGCATACCCCACTTTTGTTGAACGAAACGGCCTCCTTTATCGTTTAGCAAAGGAAGACGCTACTCTTCAGTTACTTGTACCCTCAGACTTTAGGGATCAAATACTTTTTTTTGCCCATGCCCACCTTTTGGCGGGGCATGTTGGGGCAGAAAAAACTGGACAAGCCATTCTACAACACTTCTTCTGGCCTGGGGTATATGCTCAGATACAGAAGTATTGTCAGGAATGTCATATCTGCCAACGGCGCAATCCGTACGTACCACCTGCAGTCCCCTTACAACCTCTGCCCATCATAGGTAAACCGTTTGACAGACTAGGGATGGACCTTATAGGTCCCTTGCCCAAGTCCAGTAGAGGACATCAATATGCCCTTGTTTTGGTAGACTATGCGACTCGCTATCCAGAGGCCTTCCCCCTTAGAGCAACTACTTCCACGGCCATAGCTCAGCGCCTGGTTGAAGTGTTTTCGAGGATGGGTTTCCCTAGAGAGATAGTCACCGATCAGGGCACCCCGTTTGTGTCGAAACTTATGAAACAGGTGTGTCTCCAGCTCAGCATCAGACACATAAAAACATCGGTGTACCATCCCCAGGCCGACGGCTTAGTGGAGCGCTATAATGGAAGCCTTAAACTAACCCTAAAAAAATTTTTGTCTGGGGATGGAAAGAACTAGGACCAATTGTTGCCTTTGGCCCTGTTTGTTCTAAGGAGCCAGACCCAGTCCAGCTTGGGGACTTCCCCATTTGAGCTTCTCTTTGGGCGGAAACCCAGAACTCTACTTGAGATAACGAAAGACAGCTGGGAGCAAGAAGGGAAACAAGAAGCTGAGGCTCTGCTAGATTACACCCGCCAGTTGCAGTCCCGACTACATAAATTGAGGACCCTTTCCCATGAACACTTAGCCATCGCACAAACCAAACAAAAGTACTTTTATGATAAGGGGAAAAAGTGGAGAACACTCGATGTGGGTGAGTGGGTCCTGGTGTTGTTACCCACTTCTGCTCAAAAGATGAAGAAGGAGTGGCAAGGTCCCTTTCGGGTCATTAAGAAGGTGGGTAGAACCTCATACGTTCTACAGGTATCACGCACCAAGACCCAGTTGTACCACATTAACATATTGAAAAAATGGTTAGGAAAGCCTCCAAGTTCATCCCAAACTGTCTCCTTTACCACCCCTCTGGTGCATACCGTTAAGGACCTTCCTGTCAATCCCGAATTGTCCGCAGGTCAAAGGGAGGCTATAGACTCTCTCCTTCTTCGGTTTTCTAGTGTATTCTCCGATCAACCTGGGAGAACCCACCTAGCTGAACACACTATCCCCACCCCCGCAGGAGTTACCGTCAAACAAAAACCCTATCGGATACCTGAGGCACGGCGAGCGGCCTTTCAAACAGAGATACAACAGATGCTAAAAACCGGAGTGATTGTTCCTTCTCATAGCAACTGGTGTTCCCCCGTAGTCTTGGTGCCGAAACCGGACGGAAGTATCCGGTTTTGCATAGACTTCCGAGCCGTCAATAGGGTCTCCAAGCAGGACGCTTACCCACTTCCCAGGGTCGACGAATTGGTAGAGCGCCTTGGTGAGGCCAAATACATAACCACTATCGACCTCACCAATGGTTACTGGCAGATCCCCCTAGCTCCTGCTGACCAGGAGAAAACAGCCTTCTCGACGCCTTCTGGTCACTTCCATTTTACTGTCCTCCCTTTTGGGCTGCATGGGGCTCCGGCCACCTTTCAACGGGCCATGGATACCCTTCTAAAGCAACATCTTCCTTACGTTTCTGCCTACCTGGATGACATAGTAGTCTTCAGTAAAACATGGCCCGAGCACCTCCAACATCTGAGCTGTATACTGGAAAGCATAGGCCAAGCAGGGTTCCATATTAACGCAAAAAAGTCCCGGGTGGCATTTCAACAGGTAAAATATCTGGGGTTTCTGCTTGGGGACGGAAACATAGAACCACAGAAAGAAAAGGTGGCAGCGGTTCAGGCTTTGCTATACCCAAGGACAAAAAGGGATCTTAGGGCGTTTTTGGGTTTAGTTGGATACTACAGGAGGTTTATCCCTCAATTCGCCAATCTGGCTGGACCCCTCACTGATCTCCTCCGCAAGTCCCAGACCTCTCCCCGCCTACGGGCACCTACGGACCTGGAATCTACAGCTTTTCAGGCCCTCAAAGATGCCCTCACCTCTTCCCCAGTGTTAGTGGCCCCTGACTTTCAGAAGCCCTTTATCCTACAGACGGATGCATCAGGGGTTGGGATAGGGGCAGTGCTCTCCCAAGAGGATGCTGAGGGTTGCGAGCGTCCTATTCTATACATCAGTAGGAAGCTCTTTCCCCGAGAGCAGGCTTACTCCACGGTGGAGAAAGAGTGTTTGGCCGTCAGATGGGGGGTGGAGAAATTGCACTATTACTTGGAAGGCAGATCCTTCATCCTCTTTACGGACCATGCCCCTCTGACCTGGCTTCAACGTAACAAGGGCCACAATGAGCGCATCCTCCGCTGGTTCTTGGCTTTACAGCCTTATCGCTTTGAAGTAAAACATCGAAAAGGGCTGGACCAGGGGAATGAGGACTTTCTCTCCCGATACCCCATTTCCCCTGATCGGGAACATCCGGGGTTGGGGATGTGTAGCCAGGCCTCGGGAGAAGAAGAGGGGTACGAGAAAACCCGCTTTGACGACACCTTTACACCTCCTCTACAGGGTGTAGGCGGGCCCTTTAACGCAGGCTGGCTCATCGCGGACGAGGAGACACCCCCTGTGACGTCAGCGGCAGGGAACCAATCAGCAGCAATCAACCCCCGTAAGGCGGTAGCCCGCGAGGAAGACGGCGCGAAAGCCCATGGAGGAGAGCGAGGAGCGAGGGAGACGGAAAGCGAGCTGAAGAGTGGAGAACGAGAGGCGGAGGTCGGTAGCGGAGCAGTGCGAGGAGCGAGTGAGACGGAGCGTGAGGTGAAGTCCGGAGGAGGAGATTCGGAGGTCAGGACCGGACGGGACGAGAGAGCTGCAGAGCCAGGAGGCCACCTACACGGCGTCTCACCCTGCCACGCGCCTGGAGGAGCGTGGCTGGGAAAGGTACGGGCCGGATCCTGGGTTTACTGTCCACACGTGGAGGGAGGTAGCTGTCTGGGGGTTTTGTTTTTGAATTATCGGGGAGGTCACAGGACTTCTAGAGGTATTGTTTCCTTCTCAGGAGTGGAGGGACTCGACTCACTCACAGACCTCATCTTGTACCACGTGTGTTTTTGGTGACGGACCCCGGTGACTCCTCACTCCCTTCCCCCCTCACAACCCCACAGGAAAGGAACAGATCACTAAAATATTTGCTCTCCCTTCCTTGCATATCCACCGGAGGCATACCACCGGACGAGGACCCCGGAACGGAGAAGATAACAGCGCTCCTACCCACATCGAGAGAGAGAGAGAGAGAGAGAGAGAGAGAGACCAAGACTTTGATTGTATACGTCAATAAACCCACAAACCAAGTACACTGTCTAGCCGTGTCCTTCTTCTACCCACGGGGAGTGTGACGTTTGGTGACAGGAATATTTTAGCCCTTGAAGAAACGATTTTCTTAACAAACTCAGATATCCTAAAAGCTTCAAAGAATAACCATAACATGCAAAGTTTAAACAACGAAGCTTCAAATTCAGAATAACAAAGTTTAGGCAGTGTTGGCATAATGCCCCCCAGTAAAGAAAAAGATATAGGTTTCCGCAAGTACAGTGCCACGTCTCTTTATTTTAGACCAACCTAGTAAAATTCTCCTTCCCAACTCACCTAAAGAGGGGTCATAACCCCAAAAGCACTTACCATAGAAAGAAATGCCTAAAAGCTTCCCCGCAATGGTGGTGGCAGATATATTCTTGTCAATGTTGCTCAGAACAAAACGCATTAAGTCCTCGTTACATAGTAAAGAGTCTACTTGAACATTGTTACGACAAACCACACCTGACTGGAGAACTTTCGCCCAAGCCCTTCCGTAAGCTAAATGTGTGCTGATAGCAAGAGAGTGTTCCACCAACATCTTTATCTTCAGTCCGCTAGAAACCATACCTCCTGAAGAATCTGAGTTTTTTCTAGGTCTGCTTTGGGTGCCCAACCACAGAATCTCTGCCACTGAGAATGAGATAACGCATCTGCTATATTATTGTCGAGACCAGGTATATGCTTAACTCTAAACGTTATATTATACATCAAGCAACCCAGCATAAATCTCTGCAACAACTTAAGCAGACGTCTCTTTTTGCCTTTTGACCATTCACCAAAACAACTACAGTTGTGTTATCGACATGAAAAAGAACTGACTTGTTTGCCAAAAACTTGCCCCAAACTGTCAAAGCTACCATCAGGGGAAAGAATTCAAAGAATGCAATACTGTGATTCTCATTAACCCACTTATGAGGCCATGGCTCAGCGCACCATTTTCCGTCCCAGAAAAGCGCAAAAACGTTAGCTCCTGATGCATCGGAAAAAGTTTGTACTGACCATACAAAGCGTTCATCCAAAGACCTGATAGGAACACCGTTGAAGCCATTAAAGAACAGAATCCAAACCTCAAAATCGGATTTCATGGAAAGAGACACTCTAACCCTGTGATAAGGTAAGGAAACACCAGCCATAGCAAAGCCCAACCTCCAAGAGAAGGATCTCCCAGCCTTTACTACCCTGCAAGCGAAGTTTAGGTGCCCTAATAACCGCTGAATTTAAAAAAGAGTGTTTTAGTGACATCCTAACATGTTCAAAAAATTCATAATTTCCTGCACTTTAATAACTGGCAACCTGGCCTCCATTTTCACATGTAGCCGGTCCCTCTGTCTTCTCTTTAGCCAGATGCACGCCTAACTCCTGCATTGAAGATTTAAAGAAATGGAGTGTCTTATCACACTGTTGTGATCCTTTCATGTCAACAAAGAGAAAATAATCCAGATAATGGGACACTAGTGTATGACCTGAACTGAATGAGAAAATCCATTGCAAAAAAGAGCTAAAGTCTTCGAAAAGCTGGCAAGAGACTGCACAACCCATAGGCAAAACTTTGTCATCAAAGAAATGTCCTTGAAAGTGTATGCCGAGTAATTTAAAGTCTTGTGGATGACCTGGAAGTAACCTAAAAGCATATTTGATGTCATAATATGGCTAACTCCGCCTCTGAGCTGGCCTTCTTTACCAGATCAAGAGCTACATCCACTGAAGCAAACTGCACCACAGTGTCTTCCTTGGCGATAAAATCATTCACCGACAAACCCTATGGTCAGGACAGATGTTGTATCATGCAAACATTCTCCCTGAGTCTTTTTAGGAACCACCCCCAAGGGAGAAAATAAAAAGATTGGGAAGAGGCCAAGAAAGGAAGGGGCCAGCCATCCTACCCTCAGCAATTTCAGGGTGTAATTATTTGAGTAATGACCTGTGGGAATTGCTTTGCAGATTTCAAGTTTTGGGCAAACCTGCGGTGTCTAGGACCCTGATAACCGAGCTTAAAACCCTCTTTAAACCCCCCACTCCAACTTCAGAGCTTTCTCCCTGTGAAGATAAAACTGAAGCCAATAACAGAGCTTGGGAATATCAATTGGTGTAACTGCTTTTGAAGTAAGTTTGAAATGGGGCGCCCCTCCCTCTACCTTGACTGATAGGGAAAGCGGATGCTTGTTCGCTAAAACATTGCAAAATGGTGTGCTTGTCACCACATTTGAAACATGCCTATATTTGCATAGGTTCTTCTGGCAGAAACCCCTGTTAAAAATCCCTGCAGGCTCCTGTAGCGAAAGCTGGAGATTTTGCCCAAGTGCTCACCCCTCCTGGAATGGGTCTGTTAAGAAAGGGCCGGGGAGCAATAGCAAGCTCACTAGCAGTATGCATCGTAAGGGGCGGCCTCTGAGGATACATCTATTGCACCCATAATTCGCTATCCACCTCACCCCAAGGCTTCCCTGAAACGGGAACTAGACGGGCTCTGAACTCTTCGTCATAATGTAGCAAGGCAAAACCTCCAAATTCTGACTGAGCCTTTCTAATTGTATCCAAGTATTTGAAAATTGAGACCAGCCGATCTGGAAACCTTTCACAGTAAACACTTACAAAAAATCAGAAAGGCTGAGGTCCAGGAGTCAATATTAGTGGGAACCCTGGGTCTTTTATCTAGCTCCCAAGCCTCCTCCCTAGAACCTTCTTTGGATTGAATCTCCCTATGCATTAGCTTGAACACACTTAACGTTTCTTAGAAACTGTCTTATAATGAATATCAGTGGCTCACCTGCTTAACAGGGCTTGTCCGGTGTTGAAAGTTTTTTCTTGCTTGCGCCATCAGATGCCTTGGAATATCGCTCTAAATCCTTCCAACTCAGATTTCAGATTCTTTCATCTGCAAAATATTAGCTCAGGAAATCTTGTTAGTAATCCCCCCCCCACCCCTGTTTGGAGAGAAAAAGGCTATTAGACAAATCATGATCGCAAGCAAGCTCACCCTCTTCCAAATCAGATAATTCATTGTCACCATCAGCATGAACTCCCAGACGAGCCCCACTGCAGGATGGTTGGGCTCCATCACCCACACCACCTTCAAAGTGTCTCCAGTTCACCGCTTTTTTGAACTGTGTAATTTTGTGATTGGACGAAGGCGTTAGGAAAAACCGCTCCGTGATTTTCCTTTTGCTGATGAGGAAACAAACAGGACGCTTGATACCTGTTCAAAGGTGTATTACTGCACCTGATGCCCTTTTGCAGACTTGTCTTATTGTTGGCCTGCAAGACACTAGAACTCGCAGACATGGGGACTCACATTAGCTCGGATGAAGTAGCAATTTTCCTTACCCTCATCGCTAAACCACATCTATTGTCCCTGCCCTTAATGCTCACTGTTATCCCTGACTGAAAGAATCACTGACGCTGCCAACCTCAAAGCCTCAAAAGAGAAAATAATATAGGAATATCATGTTTAGTAGTTGAACTTAAGCAAGCAGTGTCCTGAATAACATCAACATTAGCCATATATTAAATCCCAACAGGTGGCGCCATTACCCCATTTCCAACCAAAAGCACATCCTGTCAAAGCCTGACCCAGCAACCCTGGGAACAATAAATCCATCCTACCCTGCATAACAAAGCAGCCCAAAAAACTCCCTAACGTCCGCAAGGACTCAGCCATAATTTAAAATAAACAAACAACAAAAACACTACAAAACCACCAAAGACGGCACCAAAAACAAGGCGATCCGCAATAATGCATATTCCTTACTGTCAACATGACCACTGCACAATAGCTATAAATCCCATCCCTACACCCCGTGTGTAAATTACAAAATATTTAATTACATGTTATGGAGCCAATTGTATTATCACTATGTCAGTTATTCATTCACAAGCTTTTAGAAACACAAATAAGCACAAGACATATCGGTTTTTATCACTCATACTAAAAATTTCAAAGGCTCATAATAAACAAAACCAGGAAGATAAGAAATGGTTCATCTACAGTCATGTGTAAAGCATTTTATCCTAATGTTGAAAATACTCTCACTATCTTCTGCACAATATTGCTTTATATCCACTAGATGGCACAGTCACTCTTCGTAGCAAATTAAACCCCTATTTGTTCATGTGAAATAACTCAAGCTCCAATAAACCATTCATTTGATAACTTTATTTCGGTCAGAGACCATAAAAGCACAGATAATACATACAAGAGTACACATTTCATTAAAACAATAAATAGAATCAAGTTAATACAATGATTAAGAACGAATTAAACTGATGTTATCAAAGAAGACTAAATTAATAAAAAGGCGAGAATATTTACACAAAGCTTTTCCTTCTTCGCCATGAGCCATGTAAAAAACGGGACACAGCAAAGACAATGGGGGTGAGTGTCGTATATTAAGACCCTGCATGCCTGCATGCAGTGTCTAAACCCAAGATTCCTGCAAAGGGGAATGAGCCACTTTTTCCTTATTGATTGGTACGCAGGGCAGAAAAACAAAACATGGCATACATCTTCTTGATTGTATTTACAAGCCGGGCAGGCAGCATTTTCTGATTTTGCCCATTTGTGAGTAAATGCCCTGAGCGGTAAGCTACCATGCCTTAGCTGCAAGTAGAGCTTCCTTGCGAGGGGTGGATAGATTACATCTAGGAAGACCTCTGCTCGTGTTTCGGCTTTTATTAGGAGAAACTCTTTGGTAAGTTTCCCCAGAGAGCTTGAACCGTGAAGGGCAAGTAATCTCTGTTGCCTTATATGGCCTGTGAGTTCAGTTTTGGATGTCCTTTCACAGGACACCTCCGGGGATTCCCAAAGATCGGTCCTGCCGATCTTTGTACCAAGATCCTTGATGTGGGATAACCATGCGATGTTCTTATTTTTAATTAGGGCCCAGACCTCTATGAATTCCTCTCTGTAAGGTGCCAATTCTGGCACCGACCAGAGTCTTTTCCAATAGAGCATGGGCCGCAAAGTTGCTAAATCTTCAATTGGTTCTATCCCCAAGTCAAATCGTAAAGGAATAAGCGGTGTGCTTATTGGCAAACCCACAAGACTTCTCATAAAACCCTGCTCAACCGTGGTTAGCTTGGAAATATTTTTATGACCCCATAGTTCGACTCCATACAGTGAAGCAGTTCTGGCTTGCAGTCGGTATATTTCTACGACCGGGGCTGCTGGTTTAAAGACCGAGGCTCGTTGGACCTTACTAATCCCTCCCGCTATTTGGGACAACCTAAGCCTTGATTTCGAGATTTATGGGCCCCAATCAAGGTTCTCTGTCAGAGTGATCCCAAGATAGACACAAGTCCTGACTCTCTCAAGAGGAGAGCCATTTAGGGTGGGGTTTGGACGAGTCTGCTTTGGGGGATTAAAAATCATGAACTTGGTCTTATCCAAGTTGATCTCCAAGCCTCGGGCAATACAAAATGCAAGAAAACCATCCAAAATACGCTGAATGCCCGATGATGTTTTGGATAACAACAAAGTGTCATCCGCAAACATCAGAGCGGGCACTCTTCCAGTAGCCAACCTAGGGGCATCGTTATCAACTACGTCAGCCAGATGGTCGACGAGACCGTTAATGTAGAGACTGAAGAGTGTTGGGGCCAAAACACACCCTTGGCGCACCCCCTTCCTGACAGGAAAGCGTGCGGACAAATCGCCATGCCTCCCACACCTGACCTGGGCATAGTTACCGTGGTGGAGTCTAATTAAAATATTCAGTAGATAGGGAGGAAGACCCATATCTGCCAAGACTTTCCACAACTTTCCTCTTGGGACAAGGTCGAAAGCAGCGCGCAGATCGACAAAGATGAGGTAGAGGCTGCCACCCTCCACTCTCACTGTTTTCCAGTACAAAACCTGTAGCCGAAAGATTTGATCTATGGTTGAGATCCCTGATCTAAACCCGGCCTGCAGTGTAGTCAATATCTTATTTTCATCCATCCATCCCAAGATTCTATCTAAGATAATTCTGCCCATTAATTTCTGGGAGGTGTCAATAAGGCTAATTGGTCTATAATTTACCGGTTTTAGCGGACAGCCTTTCTTAAATATGGGGACTATCTCCGCACCCAACCAGGTGTCTGGCAGATCAGCCCCCTTGAGGATTGAATTAAATAGTACCACCAAGTACGCGGCCCAGATTTTTGGTTGGGAGCGAAATAAATCCGGGGGCATCTTGTCCAAACCGGGAGCTTTATTGAGTAAAAGCCTTACTATTGCAGACTCTACTTCTTTAAGGTTAATGGCCTCGGGCAGTTCTGGGAAAGGAATACCATCGCCCACCATGGAATCCTTATTCCGTCTGCCGCCCGGGGGTCCAAACAATTGGCGCTCCTGTTGGGGCTCAGGGGCGGCAAACGGGGAACAGATCTCAATAACACCAAGGACAAGGTCGCTCCCTCTCGTTGGTCTACACTCCAACGGTGGATCGGGATTTGGCGGGTCGCCCAAGTCCCCATACAATTCTCCAAAATGCGTTTCCCACACTTGTGGGGCTATATTTGCAGTTGGGGTCAAGGCTCCCCTACTCTCACCAGAGTTCACAATAGCCCAAAACGCCTTGGGGTCTCTTCGAGAAAGGGTTAGCCTGAGTTCCTCCCATCTTTGCTCCTCCCAGTCCTTCTTTCCCCTAGAAATAGCCTTCTTATATTCTAGGCGTAGTTTCTTAAGGTTAACCCTGTCAGCGTCTTTTATTGCCGAAAGCAAATCCTTTTTTGCTTTTCTGCAGGAGTCATCGTACCAGGGATGTGTCATGGCCTGCTGCGGTTTTTTCCCCACGGGATTGAACAAATCCACCAACTTATCAACTAAATGTGTGTGAATCTCGGTGGGATAGCTTGGGTTATCTACACTTACATCCCCCATTGCAGAAAGGAATGGTAAAGCTATCTGGTATATTTTCGCAAGTTTGACGGGGGAATTCTGGAAGTAGGGCCATTTAACCCTCCTCCTATTGTTAGAAAGCAGCACAGGAAGCGATGAGCTATTTGGATTGGGGGGAGGGTTTGTTAGACCAAAGCTTCCCGGTTTGAGGGTTAAAACGAGGGCGTTATGATCACTGTCTTGTCTAGGGCAGATTGTAAACTCCTGTAGCTTATCCCAGTGTCTTGTTTCCATTAGCATATAATCAATGTTGGAGTTTTGGCCTGGTCTGTTAAACGTTGCCAGCCCCGGGCGATCGGGTTTCAGTCTCCCATTGCAGGCCCTTAGGGACAATGCAAGAGATAAAGATTTAATTTGGAGGACCAGAGGGGTCCAAGCTCTGACAGGAGAAATTTGTGGATCCAAGACATGCCAGAACTGGTCCTCATCGTCCAGATCTCCCGTGTCAGGAGACTCAAGGGGCTCAAATTGACAGTTGAAATCGCCTCCTACTATTAGAGGGGCTGGGGGGTCAAGGGACAATATGAAGTGCTTTAATGGGTCAATGGTGCCAGATTCTTGACCGTTCTTAACTGGTCTAGAATAAACGTTTATTAGGGCGACCCTTGACTTATCTTTTAATATTAGGAGTACACATTGGACGTCGAGGGAGTTGGTTGGAATCTGAACTGCCTGAACGCCCAAATGCGCCCCCACCCATATTGAGAGACCACCCGAAGGCCTCCCTCTGCCACTTGAGGTTGCCAGGATATCGAAAGTGGCATAGCCAATCCTCGGATTCTCCTCCGTAGCCCAGGTTTCTTGCATTAGACAGATATCATGCCTGCGTGTAAAATTGCTCCACTCTGGAATAGATAACTTCCATGACAGAATTTTTATTTCCCCATCTATTACTCTATTCCTATCCGATAGGTCACCATCGTTTGAATTTGGGAAGATTCCTAGTGTTTGGGTGTTGGTTCTTAATACGGTGTCCCCAAGGTTGACTCCCAGCAGCAAATCCTCGAGGGGAAAAGCCCCGTCATTATCGATAATTTGACTTGCTTCCAGACCTTCCGCAGCTATACTCATGGGGCGGGGCGTTGGTACATATTCTAGAGTACTACTCTCACAACTACCCCTATCTACAACTATTTGGGTACCCATGGTATTATCTAACTGGGGAACAGGACTCCGGATCACGACTGGTCAGTCAACCTCCTCCAACACACTGAATCTATTTTTTGGGGGGAATAGTGACAGTAAGGGGATGTTCTGATACCGGTCCTCCCGAATTACCATTTCTTGGCATGGTCTGGCATACGATTTATTTTTTTCCCCCACCCACCTAGTGCCTCTGTTTTGTCCTGTTCTGTGCTGACATACTGGATAGAAGTATGACAAGTGCAGTGGGATGATTTGGGTGTTAGACCTGGGGGGTGTCCTACTGCAGATATAATCTACAGCAAGCGTGTGCCTAAAGTTAATAATGACACAATTTCCTGCAATGGATTTAGGTGTAGGCCCAATCCAGTCTATTCTCCTTGCACCCAGTATTTCTCCAGAAATAGTAAGGGGGAGAGGGCTATTTGAGTTAAGCCAGTGCATGCATTTATTTTTTAATTCCAAGTAGTCCTCATTCTTCCATTGGGATAGAGGGGGGACACCGGCGAGCACAACAACATATGGTAGGGACTCGGGCGGCAGATCTATACAGGGCAACGCGGTGTTGGACCCCTCTCTAACAGTATTTCTGTTCGCTTTTGCTTGATTGTCTAGACATTTTTCCCCCACTTCAGTAACCACGCTCTGTGTTTTAAAACTTTCAGTGTCTATGTCCCTGGGCAGAAGAGTGATTGTGTCAGGAACAGTCTTGACCAATGGTTGGAGGGGTACAGGTAAGGTCTTGGAACTGACGGGGGGATTGTCGTAAGTGAGAGCGGAACTGGAACAGGGGTTTGCAGGGGAACTAGTCGATTGGGCTTTACCAAGGCCTGCATTATTAATAGTGGAAACCAGTCTATCCAGCCTAGATAGCAAAGGTTTAAAATGCGAGCCAAGCAACTGTTCTAGATGTGCCTGGAGGTCAAGTATCATATGAGTAGCCCAGAGAGGTGCCCGTGTGGGGAACAGGGTAGGGGAACCATCAATCAGTATGGTGGATTTAGTTAGAAGCTTGGTTTTGCTTAATGCTTTACTCTTCCCAGTCCTAGGTTTCTTGATTACAGTGCGAGTTGCAGAAACCTTGTTTATTGTAGAGTAGGATGGGGAATTAACAACCTCTAAGACATGCGCATCACTAGAAATGGGCTGTGCGCAGGGCAGCTCAGCAAAAGAACACATGAGGGAGGAATTAAAATCAGGGGGATTGATAGTAACAATTGAAGCGTCCTCCACTGCTTGGGAAGAAGAAGGAATTGCGGGAGTGATTGACAAACGCCTCTCCGTGTTTTCTATAGCTGAAGCCACAACTCCAATTGTTTGCTGGAGCATTTTGTCAATGGCTGTCAGACTTGGGAGAGATTGCGTCGTTGCTGTCTGGTGCCTGGTTGCTGGGCGGGAAATGGACGAACTAGGATTTTTACAGTTTTTACCATTTCCTTTCATGTTTACAGATGGAAAGAGACAATCACGAAATTTATTAAGATTCTTCCCTAGGATCTTAGGCAACACAGGACATTAAAGAAGATAAGCAGTTAGATGTAAAGTCCGACAGTCAATAAGTTTCATCACATGGACAATACCTGGTTCTTACAACGGACAGAAATATCCACCTTACATACTTTTAAAACAGTACCGTATGGGATGATGGGTCCAAATAAGGGGATGTCAATGGGGTGGCCCTGCCTGGCCTCTGACGGTCCCTGATGGGCAAGGAAGGGCCCGCCCTTGGCCCGCCCTTGGCCCGGGTGCCGCCCGCGCGCGTCCCGCGCTGCGGGGCTCCTGTAGTGCTTTTAAAGGACCTAGGCGCTGCCGGAGATCGTCATCGGCATGCGCCCAGTGCCAGGGATTCTGGGGCTTGTGGTCTTAGGTGGCCGTTTCCCTCACGGCGTCGGCGAGACTGAATTGCGGGCAAAATCTCCCCCTTGATGGAATTCCCCTCACGGCTGGAAAAGAAGACAGGAAGGCAAAGGTACGTATGGCCCAGGTTTCCAAAAGGCGCGTCCCGCGCTGCGGGGCACCTGTAGTGCTTTTAAAGGGCCTAGGCGCTGCCGGAGATCGTCATCGGCATGCGCCCAGTGCCAGGGATTCTGGGGCTTGTGGTCTTAGGTGGCCGTTCCCCTCACGGCGTCGGCGAGACTGGATTGCGGGCAAAATCTCCCCCTCGATGGCCGTTCCCCTCACGGCTGGAAAAGAAGACAGGAAGGCAAAGGTACGTATGGCCCAGGTTTCCAAAAGGCGCGTAAACCATTACGAACACTAAATACATCAATTTAAATAACAATAAAGGCAAGCTCTGAGCCTATAAATGGCACTAAAACGGCCGCTCTGCCGCCTACCTTGCCTCAGGACCCCCAACTGGCAATAATTGGAATGCGGCGTTTGAAACCGCCGCATTCTAAAGTAGGCGCCTCGCCTGCGCGCCCTTGCTCTGGGCAATACCATGCCCGAAGCAGCCCGGGGGTGGACATTCTTCTAATGCCACCCCAAACCTCCCAGTGTCCCTAGTGCACCCGTTCTAGTACTTTTGGAATTAGGGCATGAAATATCACAGTCATAGAGAACAAGGTCGTTTTGTGACTAGATAACTCATTTTGAAAATTTTCCACTAGGATCTTGAGGGCCTTAAGAGTTGAATTTTGATCACCCTACAGAAGATTCTTGCATCTGCCTGCCAAATAGCTCGGAGACACATATCTACTACACTGGCTACTCAACTGACTTCAAGCAAAATAACTCTTGGCATGACAGTATCCACAGTGGCCCTCATATCCCCTTGCTTGTGCTAAGCTTACGTCTTGCTTATAGTGGGTTTTCTGGTAAAGGTCTTATGGGAGGTAGTATGCAGGATTAACAGAAGAGGGCGATATTCATCTGTTACCAGGTACTCTTGATGCAGAAAATGGGAGCAGGTCAATGGAAATGGCCACAGTGCCTTGTGTAAAGTACCATTCTGCAAATATATCTAGAAAAGGTGTAACACTGGTTCTAGCCTCTCACCCCAAAGCTACTTAATTCCATGCTACCAATGTTAAAGTAGGTAATCAATCAGACTGTCAAGGTTGGACATGCATCATCAACATTGAGTGACCATGCTGAGAAACCAGATACTTCTTCCGCCAGAGCTTGTAATGCCTTTGCACCTTGTAGTTTCTGTAGGTTGGCTTTTTCTTCCATTGCTGAGAACATAAAAGTAAAGAACTACAAGCTTGGCTAATCAGATTTGCATTTCTTGTGATGTGGTCTTGTTTCCTGAAGTTAATCGAGTATTGTGCACTGTTTGCTTGATGTCCCCTCCTTCAAATAGCACAAGTTGACCTCCTATGGTCACTCCTAATGCTGAAGCTCACTAAAATTCAGATTTTTGCACTTGGAACCACCTGTCACATTCAATGTGTGGCATGTTTCTCGCAGTAATGGCACATGAAGATCATTGGGTCACTACCAAATTCTGTATTACCCAAAAAGGAACTGGGACTCTGATCAGTTGCGGAACATCAGTACAGCACAGCCATAATATATTTAGCACATGGAGTACAGGATTGCAACCTCGCTGATCTTCTGATAGACTGCTGAACTATTTCAAGGCATAGGATGCCATAAAAGAAAGACAGTCAAACTACACAACAATCGTTCCATCCAACTTGTCAGCTATGTCAGAGAATAGGAGCATTCCGCTTACGCTCCAAGTTCAAACCAGACATTTTCAAACCTAAAGCTGTTAACATAATTGAGCAAGTTGAGGGTGATGCAGCGCAAGATTGATCTTCCGTATTTGGGACTCGAAGAGTGTGACTAGCATGAATCCAGTTCTTCACTCCTGCACACTTCACAGCAGTCGTTGTTGTCAGAATCACTTGTCGTGGTCTTCCCCAGCGTGGAACCAGACATTTTCTTCTTCGGTGTACTTTTGTGCGTACCCAATCTTCGGGACTCAAGTCATGAGCTGGCTTCTTTTCAAGAGTGGTCGCATCTGGTCCAACCTGATGAAACACAGAATGTACCATATCAGCCAATCCTTTGCAATAATCCAAGACGAAGTCATCAGATAGAGGCAGCAGTTTGTTGACGGGAATAAAAACATGTCTCATTGCTCTGCCCATGATAATTTCCTGGGGACTCAGACCAGTCTTCCTATCAGGAATTGGTCTAATTGTCATGAGAACAAGAGGCAAGACATCTGGCCATTTTAGACCTGTGGCCAAGCACATTTTTCCCAATCTGTTCTTTATGGTGCCATTTATTTGCTCCACCACTCCAGAAGCCTCTGGTCGGTAGGCACAATGCAGTTTCTGTTGTACATTCAATGCTTCACAAATCAATTTAATAATCTCATTCTGAAATGTGTCCCTTTATCTGTTTCAATCGTTACTGGGAACCCAAACCTAGGAATGAACTCTCTCAGTAGGAGTTTTGCTACAGTAACTCCATCATTCCTTCGGGCCGGGTAAGCCACCACCCAACATGAAAACAGACAGACAATCACCAGTACATATCTTAGCCTGTTACATGAGGGAATTTCAATGAAATCAAGCTGCATCCAAGTGAAGGGACCTCCCTCCCGTCCTATGGTTCTCAAGCTCACCACAGTTTTCCTTCCTGGATTACATATCTGGCATATGAGACATCTCTGACAAAGGCTCTCAGCTATAAGCCGAACCTTTGCATTATACCAGGTCTGTTTAAAAAGTCTAATCATGGCATCCCTACCTATGTGATCCTGCCCATGGTACATCCGTCCCATGGTAGAGATCATGCTATTAGGCATTACTGGTCTCCCATCACGGTAAACCCAAACTCTGTCTGCTTCTCGTGGTGTACATCCTGACTTTATCCACTGTTTCTTTTCCTCTTCCCCTGCCTCTTCCTGCAACTGTCTCACTTCATCCCATGTACTTACAGTGTTAGAGAAAAGCAAGGGACATAAATCCATTTCCTTCTCCCTGTTACGATTTAATGAAATTTGGTTTCGGGCACAATACTGTGCTAGGTCATTGGCAAACTCATTGCCTGCTGACACATAGTCAGTTAATTTTCTGTGAGCGCTACATTTTATAACAGTGATCTGTTTAGGCAGCTGTATCGCCTCAAGTAATTTTCCAACTATTTCTGCATTTCTGATAGGAGTTCCACTCGACGTCAAGAAACCTCTTAGGGACCAGATTTGCCCAAAGTCATGCACCACTCCAAACCCATACTGACTGTCAGTAACTACAGTGACTCGCAAATTCTTTCCCAACTTGCCTGCTCTAATCAGTGCAAACAACTCAGCAACTTGAGCAGATCATACTCCTCTCAAACAAGATGCTTCCAACACAGTCGCTACAGTACATACAGCATAGGCAGCACTCAGAATCCCTTCTCCAGTTCTTAGGCAAGACCCATCCACAAACATCACATAGTCACTCTCTTTCAGAGGCCCATCTTTTATGTCAGGACGCGGTTTGGTGCAAAAATCAAGCACTTCCAAACAATCATGATCAACATCATCCTTCACTTCCGCATTCACAACATCAGGTAGTAATGTCGATGGGTTCACATTAGTGCATCTTACAAGACTCACATTTGTAGCACCCAAAATCACATATTCATATTTAGTTAGGCGGCTGTGCATCATGAACTGTGTTTTACTTCTTGTCAAAAGGATCGCCACATCATGGGGAACAAACACTCTCACAGGGTATCCCATTAAAATTCCTTCCCTTTGTTCTAAGCTCGTACATGTGGCTGCTACGGCTTTCAAACAACCAGGCAACGCTACAGCTACTGGATCTAGTACAGCTGAGAAATATGCAATCGGTCGCCTCAAACTTCCAGGTCTCTGCACTAATACGGAAAGAGCATACCCATCTCTCTCACTGCAATACAGCTCGAATTATTTTTCATAATCAGGCATTCCAAGAGCCGGTGCCTCACACAAGTTATCTCTCAATTGTTTAAAAGACTTAATCTCCTCTTTTTTCAGCTCAAGGCGATCTTTCACATCACTCTTTGTCAACCGTACCAATGGTTTTGCAATCAGCAAAAAGTTGCTGATCCACTGTCGACAATATCCCACCATTCCAAAAAACATTCAGACTTCTCTCTGTGTCATTAGTTCTCTCATTCCTTTGATTATTTTAACTCTGTCCATTGTCACTTTTCTCAGGCCCTTTTCAATCTTATGATCTAAGTATTGTACTTCTTTCTGACAAAATTGTAATTTTGATGGGGATACTTTGAGTCCTCCATCTGCCAAATGATTCAACAGTGCAACTGTGTCAAACACGCATGCTTCTCGCGTCTTCGATGCCACCAATAGGTCAACGATATATTGCACGAGCACTGAACTATCGGGCATTTTTAAATCTTCCAGTGACTTCTTTAGAATCTGATTAAATATTGATGGACTTTCTGTATACCCTTGAGGGATACAGCACCATGCCAAAATAAGCTCACCGAACCGGAACGCAAACTTTTGTTGGCTATCAGGGTGCAATGGAATAGAAAAGAAAGTATGACACAAGTCAATGACTGTGTACCATTCTGCATCATGGGGAATCTGATATAGAATTACCGAAGGGTCTGGCACAATGGGACAGCAAGGAACAACAATTTTATTCACTTTTCTCAAATCCTGTACTATCCTAAAAGTCCCATTTGGCTTTTTCAAACTCATGATCGGGGAGTTACATGGACTACTCATTATCTCTCTCAGAATTCCTTGTTCAATCATTCTGTCTATTACAGGCGTTACTCCTGCAATTATCTCCGATGTTAATTTATATTGAGGAATATTCGGGTAATTTACTCCTTCTTTTACAGTTATTTTCACAGGATCTACCCTTTTCATTAATCTAACATCCCCTCCTGTGAAATCCCACACTTCTGTTTTCACTGTTTCTTTCAACTCTTGAGGCAATCCTTCTAGATCAAATACAACAAATGCCTCAGTAATTTCAGGTTCTAAGTTTACCATTGTCATTCTATACAGTACGTCTTCATCTGGAGTTTCAAAAGCTATACCATCAGGGGTACAAAAGATGGTGCAATTCATCTTGCACAACACAATCTCTCCCCAACAGGTTTACAGGACTAGTGTCGCATATGACAAATCGATGCATATCAGTGAATTTCCCTATTTTAACCTTTACAGGATCAGTAAGATAAGCTTTTATCTGTCTGTTTGAGACTCCAACTACTTGGATTGTTTCACCCGAGAGAGGAAGATTTTTCACTTCAGCTGATCTAACAGTTGAACGAGTAGCACCAGTATCCACTAGGAAAGTAATGTTCACTTCATTCACCTTTCCATCCACAAAGTGTCCTCTCTGGTCTACCTCTAGAGTTGCGCCAAGTATGCACTCCTCTTCCTCTCCTAGGCACTGTCAATAATTCTCTTCTGCCTCACTCTCATCACGTTGCAGCCAATACTGCGAAACGGCACCAGCGCGCAGTAGCTTTGTTACCTGTTCTTCGGTGTAGAATCCTGTCTCATTACTGTATCTCTGAGGATTTACGTTCTGTGGAAAAGGTGGCTTTGGCACCTGACACTGTTGGCTAACAACCTGCTGCTGTCGCGGCGGTTGGCAACTCACCTCATTCTGCACCTGTGGATTCAATGATGAATTATCACCATTAGCTCTCTGTGGCAATATACACTCAGATTTCCAATGCCCTAATTTTGCATGCCGTAACACTTCGTCTATCTTTTTGTTCTGCCAATCTACCGTATGCTGTTTAATCATTTCACTAACTTCAGGCCTTAAACCATAAACAAATCTGTACACAAAATGACTCAAATCCTTTTCACTTAATTTCTCATCTCCACTGTATTGTTTAAAAGCCAATAATAACCTTTCGTATTACGCATGCACTGACTCTTTAGCCTCCTGGTGAGTTCTGTCATTCTTTACCCAGTCAGTTTCTTTCAGAGGTACTTTATTTTTCAAGAAAGTAATTACCTGATCATATTTTTTCATTACTTCTGGATCGGGGGCTCCCGTCTTAGGATCCCTAGGATATTCTTGTGTTGGCCAATCTATTGTAATTTTACAGTCTGCCCATAAATCTGCAGGTACAATTATGTCAAAAAGACCATTCAGATCTATCCACAACACCTTTGAAAGTTTGACAAACCTTTCTACCTGTTGGTACCATTCAACTGGTTTTTCTTAACCTTGGAAAGTCATTTGTAAATGACAAAATGTCCTGTCTAGTCGATGGAACATGCACATATCCTCCTCCAGGAATTTCTCTCATTGGCCATTCTGTTACCACTGGCTTTTTCTCTCTCACTGGGAAAGCTAGAGAGGCCTTATCTGTAGTTTGCTTTTCCATCGATCCACATCACCCCATTTCCTCAGCAATGCAATCAGTTCTTTAATTTGGGTCAGTCTCCCTGCAGTATTCAAGTTTTCAATATCCTTTTCAGAAAAATCTAACCTATATGGCTTTTGTAATGACCTTATTTTCTCAAAATCGATTCCCATTTCGCTCGCTGTCTCTTCTACTTTCTCATGCACAGTCCTTGCTCTTCATGTTATGCTTTTACACAAAAACATTAGCTCTTCATCTTGATATGCTTTTAATTTTTCATTTGGAATTGTTCCTACGATTAACTCTTCTAATGTTACTTTTAATTTTGCTACATCTAAGGGTTGTGGTTCTGTATCCTTTTTCTGTAAACTTCTTAACCAATCACTTAATTCTTCCGATGTCGGTCCTACAGGGGTTGACTCTATTCTCATTTTATCTATCATTCTTTCTGGGGTTTTGGTTGCTGATTCTGTTGTCATAGGTGTCTTACTTGCTGGACTTTGATTTACAGTTAGATTTTTAGGGGTACCTAATCCTGATGTTCCTGCCATACTCTTCCATTCATTTTCTCCGGAACCACTCCTTTCTTTCTCCTTTTGCATACCGCAATTATATGGGACTGTTAAGCAATGCTCACAATCTTTTTGTTTATCAAAAATAGGTATCACCGGTCCTATAGTTACAGGCACAGTCACTGCTTCCATATTCTTAGTTAATTCTCTAACTTTCTCAGTTAATTCTAGTGTAGTCCTAGCTAACTCTGCTGAATTTTCATTTTCAGTTCTTACGGTCTGTGGTATTTCAGAATTTTTAAACGGATTATTTTTTCCCCAATTAGGTGGCATTTGCTCAAAATTTTTATTCGTTACAGTCTCGTTTGGCGGTGCACTTGGCATCACCAATGTAGAATCCTGTTGATATGGAGGTGGGTTTTTATAAAACATGTCTTTGCAGCACTTCATCTTCTGATTCGCTCACTTCATATCTGTAACCTTCTGGTGTTATTTCTCTTTTCTGTGCATTTTCTGCCACTCATTTCTCCAGCATTTCTCAGAGGAAACATACCATCAGTCATATTCGCATTTCGACATCTTCTCATCCTGTCATCATGACTCTCTTGACCACAGTGTCTACCAAACATATAATTATACCTTCTCTCACTCCGATGCCTTTCTCTTTCATACATCTCTTCTTCCCATTCAGTCAAAGCCTCAAATTGGGTAGGTCTGGGTTTCGGTTCTAACCTCATCATCCTATCTCTTAAATTCCGTAATACTGCCAAACTAAATGAACCATTTTCCGGAAATGCTAGTACTCAATCATCTTTGGTATACTTTGCCCAATTCTCTAACCAAATACATGTATGATAACCATATTTCGCTACCATAAAAGATGCAAGCGATTTCGGTGGAGGAAGTATCTGTCCTTCCCTAGTCACAATCGGCTTATCCTTCTTAAATAGGTCTTTAATTTTCCCAAACCATGATTTTTTCTCTTCCTCAGAAGGGTTGTAGTACATCATTTTTATTTTTCAAAGTTCTTATTTCACTAAGCTTTGCAAATCGCTTCCTTCACGGTTTCTCCGTATTTTGTCCAATCCCAGCACGACTCACACTAACGCACCAATCCTGGGCGTCTACATCACTCCTGAAACCCTCCAATCCCAGCGCGACTCACACTAACGCACCAATCTTGGGCGTCTACGTCACTCTGATAATTCTCCACTCCCAGTGCGTCTCACACTAACGCACCAATCAGTGAAATCTTCCTCTTTCTACAGCTGACCAGTCCCAGCGCGGTCTTTTAGACGTCAGCCTTTCTCGCTACTCCTGCTCTTGCTGACTCCTCCTCTACAAATTTTACAGCAACCTTTTTCTGAGTTTTCTTTAATCAAAATTCTGTTAGTAACAACATAAAACACATTTGCATTGCCTGTTTCACTAAACCAAAGAGATAGCTTTATTCATTTACACAAGAATTCTGTCTTTCCAGTAGGCAGCGCTTACCTCTACCCTACCACAGAATTTCGTTTTGCCGATAAAGTAGCACTTCCCTGTACCTTACCCTTCTAACAAGCAAAAGGCAAACTGTTTCTCTGGGGATAAAATACATGTGGAGACTACAATGTCCTGAGAATTAAGGCCAGAGTTTCACAAGAGAACCTATTACCATGCCACTCACTCACATTCACACAGAGATTTCCCTAACATAACACAATTCCGTGTTATCACAATTCTTGAAACCAGACAATGTTCAATTCCATGTGACTTCTCTTGCTACACAAAAATCTACTCCCTACTTCCCGGAAGCTTCAAATTTCCAACTACATTTAACATACACAATACTCAACATAAAGTGTTAAACATAAATCGATAATCACCAAACCAATACAATAAACCATCAATCTGCTACCAAGAAATCTGATGCAGCACAAGAGACAAAGTTTACATATTCTCCCTATGTCACAGATTCGTAATCACAACAACACATCCATACACTCATTCATTGGTGGGGCCCATAACACCAACACACACTCATCTCATTCGAATCCGTGCATAGGAGAAAAAGCGCTGGACATGTGGGTACCTTATTACCTATCAGGATTAAATTTCTTTACATTATATAAATTTTATACACGTGCACCTACAGAATCCTGACCTTAACATCAAGGCACTCCACCATTTGGTCGATGGACCAATTAGTTGGACTGGTTGATGGTGAATTAGAACCAGCTAAAACACAATTAAAGCCTAGGAAACATTTATTTATTTTCTGTAATTAATTAAAGAACCACAAACTCATGTCTTATTAACCAATTTTGTTTATCTAATGATAATTTTCTCTGCATTAGCATTCATGCACTACAGTTCATGTCATGGCATAAATTCAGTTTATTTTCAGAGAGGTTTCGGACACTTGGTAAATAAGCATAGATTTAGAAAGCGCATTTAAAAATTACCAATTAATATGCGTCGGCAACTTTCTGAGTAAAATAGGGAGCTATCTACATTCTCTGGTACAATATCCGTGATAAGCTGTCCGACCCACAGCAACGATCAAACTAGCAGACGAAATAACTTCCCGAAATTCAAAGAAACCCAAGGCAAACCATGGAAATCTTTACCAGCTTAATGCAGACCCAACGCCATGAACTATCAGCCCGATGACCACCCCCCTTTGGCGGATGCAGATCATATACCCTTTTTCCCTATTACTTCATGCTAATGTGCAACAATTTAGGGGTAGAGAAATGTTCTGATTGGACAGTTCAGGGTTATCTGTGAGTTTTTCTAAAGTTTCCCAGGGTAAACTGGTTTTCCATCAGACTTGGCACAGGAAGGCGTAATTTGTATAATTTCCTTTTTCTCCCAGGCGAAAGTTGCAAATGTAACATTTAGAATGAGAGAAGACATTTCTCCACAGGATCTGTATTGTCCCTTCTGCTGTTCTCACAGCCTCATCAGTTAGCAAACAAACACGTTCATCCTTGACAAGGAACACGGTGTCACAGATCTGAGGTCATTTGGAGATCTCCATAGCCATCCGATTCTGCGCAGAAACCATCGCGCTCACGTGGTGGCGATCTTGATAGAGACTCCATCTTGGGTACTGCGGCCTAGTAGGCCCGAATGCCAACTAAGCAAAACAGACATAACAGTAATTAAAATATAGAAATGGAGATTCTAATGTTTAAACCCACTCTAATCCCAATATATATTAGTATTTCCCTAGCTGTAGCAACATTTAAAGTGATAATACTCACCATTTTGTAATCCTTAAAGCACAAACAATCACAAAGCAACATAAATCATACAATATTTCTATTTCACCACAATCTAAAGTTAGTTTGCGTACCATAATTAATTAATTATTTATTCTGCCATGCAATTAGCATTTTAGTCCCACGTGTATCTCGTGTTTATCAAGGTGTAAAAGTTGATTAGAACATTTCCCTGCAAACCAGTTAGTACAAGTTAGATTTAGAAAGGTTACGTAATTAATTTCATGCAATTTAGAGGAGGTATACAAAATTTTGTTTTACCTGCTCCATCAAGGGACAGACACTGTGGGTGTCCTCTGTTGTTGATGCTCAAACAACAAGATAGCCGATTGAGGTGCACATACATCTAGCATACAAAAGGGTCTGTAGCTTGAAATAGGATAGAAAGATTGGTTGGCTATTTCGTCTTCTGGGTTTGAGACGACATCCCTGTTAGAAATTGGGTCTCTAGTTGGCAGAGGTATGCACCCTGTCCAGTTAGGGACAACAATCCTGATCAGGGTAAGTCAGATACACAAGCTACATTAAGCTGTGCTCACCCTCTGGTAGCTTGGCACAGAGCAGTCAGGCTTAAGTTAAGAGGCAATGTGTAAAGTATTTATGCAACATTTAAATTACAGTAACACAGTGAAAACACCAAAAAGAGACTTCACACCAATTTAGAAAAACTGGGAATATTTATCTGAGTAAAACAAGATCAAAAGGAGAAAACTCCAATAAGTAGAACTAGAGATATGAATTTTTAAAGATTAAATCCCAAAACAGTGCTTAGAAGTCAATAGTGCTGAAAGGTTACTTGAGGTAACACTTGGCCGGGGTAAATCCAAAGTTCAGGCTGACTGCAATGGAGGGCAGGCCGACTAAAAGACCCACGTAGGGCCAGCTTAAAAAGTGCCTTGCATGGAGCAAGTGCTGGCGTCGAGGACTCACTGCGTCGGATCCGATTCACGCAGTTGGGTCGATGCGTAAAAGATGAGCCTCACAGACAGGTCCTGCATTGTCATCAAACCCGTTATGATGTAGGCGCTGCGTCGAAGTCGAGCCCCGCAGTGGTGTCTTCAGATCGGTGCTGCTTCATTGTCAAACCTCACAGTCGGGACCCACGTCGTCATAAGACCATCACTGCGTCGGATGGCACAGCTCTGGTTCCAATCAGCGCAAAGGTGTCACTGCATCAATGTTTGCAGAAAACAGCTGCAAAACCCACTTCTGAGGCTCAGGACTGGAGGGGGCACCCCAGGCAAGGGTAGGACCCACAGATGGCAGAGTCCAGCAGCTGAAGCAGAGTTGAAGGAAGTTTAGTTTTTGATGGCCCTGAGACCACAAGAACAGGGGGCAGGACAGCAAGTCCTTGGAGAAACTTGGGTTCAATGATGTAGAGAACACGTCCAGTCCTTCTCTCTCAAGAGAAGCAAGAAGCAACAGTCAGCAGGTCAGCACATCAGAGCAGGTAGCAAACTGGCAGGCCCTCCTGCAGCACATCAATCAGCAAGCAGCAGGCCAACACAGCAATGCATTTACTGAAGCTCCTACAGCACAGCAGCTCATTTTGTTCCAGTCAGAATGTCCTTGGTTCCAGCAAGGTTCTGATTTGGTGGTGTCAGGGGTCCAGTACTTATACTCAAATGTGGCTTTGAAGTGAGGGAGACTTGAAAGAGGACTTTGAAAATCACAAGGTCCCTACTTTTCTTGCCCTGGCTCTAGACTCACTACAGAGGATTATGAAAGCTCTTTGTGTGGGAACATGTACAGCCTTATTCAGGTGCAAGTGTCAGCTCCTCCCTCCCAATCTACCTCAAAAACGCCCATTATCCTGGTGATGGGCCATCAGGATGCAAATGTCACACCCCAGCTCCGTTGGTGTGTGACTGTCTAAAAAGAAATTCACAAAGCCCAGCTGTCACACAGCCCAGACATGTATTCAGAGGCAGGCAGAGGCATAGAATGGTTGAAGTAAGAAAATGCCAACTTTCTAAAAAGTGGCATTTTCAGACTTACAATCTAAAATCTGACTTTACCAAATGGCGTGATTTTAAATTGTGAGTCCAGGGACACTAAACTCCAAATCTCTACCCTTTTCCAATTGGAAAATACACTTAAAAGGTGTTTCACGGGGTTGTATGACAGAGGCACGCATGGTTGAACCACGCATGCCTCTACCACGTAGCCAGAACAACGAATGCATCTCAACAACGCATTCCTTTAATACGCACACAATTCCATGGTGAAGACATGTTTGGTAAAGGGATGTGTGGTAAAGTTCACACCCCTTTCCCCCCACCCTGAGTCCAAAAGTCCTGACCCCTGCCCCATAACCCGACTACCCCCAAGCCCTAAATCCAACCCTGCCCCTTCAATCTTAATCTGTCCTGCCTCTTCCTGCTCTAAAAACTTCCCCCTTGCCCTGAATACTGCTCCTTCTCCCCTGCCCTTAGCCCTAAAACTGCCCCTCCCACCCTAGAAACTGCCCCTTCTGCCCCCTGCCCTGAGCCCTAAAACTCTATCCGCTACTTAAAACCTACCCCGACCCCCCCTTGCCCTTAGCCCTAAAACTGCCCCTCTTACCCTGGAAACTGCCTCTTCCGACCCCCTGCCCTAAACCCTATAACTCTGCCCCCTACTTTAAACCTACCCTGACCACCCCTTGCCCAGGGCCCTAAAACTGCCCCTTCTACCCAGGAAAATGCCCATTCCACCACCCCTGCCCTTGGCCCTAAAACTCTGCCCCCTACCTAAAATCCAACACCAGCCCCCCGCCCTGAGCCCTAAAATCGCCCTCTCAATTTAAACCTACTCCCTGCCCTGAGCCGTAATACCGATCCCCATCCTTCGCGCAGGTCCTCCATTCCGGTTCCTCTTAACAGATGCCAGCAGCTAGAACGCTAACTGCCTTAACCACGCATATGCATGGTTCAGCCATTTGCGTGGTTAAGGCAAGCGGTGTTCAGCTTGCGTTGAAACGGAACACATACTTTAAGCCGCGTTGTAAAGTCCGGTTCCCATTTTAAGGCAATCCCAATGTTAACCTAGGGGAAAGACAGGCCTTGCAGTAGTATAAACAAATTTAGCAGTTTTTCACTACCAGGACATGTAAAACTCAAAAGTACATGTCCCACCTTTTAAGTACACAGCACCCTGTCCATAGATCTGCCTATGGCTTACCTATGGGGTGACATATGAAATAAAAGAGAAGGTTTGGGCCTGGCAAATATGTGAATTTGCCGGGTCAAAAGGGCAGTTTAAACTGCACATACAGGCTCTGCAGTGGCAGGCCTGAACTATGTTGAAAGAGCTACTGAGTGGGTGGCACAATCAGTGCTTCAGGTCCACTAGTACCTTGAATTTACAATACAGAGGTAGATCCCGTAGAAAATTCATCACCTTTTCAGATTCTTCCTCAGACTCAGATCAGGGATCAGGAACTTATTTTCCACCTTATCAACCTTTTCCCACTTACTATCAATACCCTAGAGCCCTTCCTTTTTTAGACAGAGGACGCAGGGGGAGAGGATACAGGGGAGAATGGAGAGCTCCAATGCCAGTACCAGAACAAGGGGTCTTCAGGACTCGACGGAGAACATACAACCGATAGGACAGGAAACTGGTGAAGTAAAAAACAGTAGTAAGGACCTTATCCCGATCTATAACCTCTCTAAACACCCCTTGACAAATATGGAACGGCAAGTATTACATAAGGGTCTTTCATTTGTCCCACTTACCCTACAAGATCCAGTTAACATTAAAACAGAGGTTCTTAGATTCTTGCGGAAAATCAGACTAAAATCCTTCTTTGCAGATCAGGAGGAAATTTATGAAAATAACATCAGTGGATTACGAAATAAATCCACATTCTGCCCAGAGAGCAGTTCTATGCCTAATGAGATCCTCCTTTTTGAGGACTTAATTTTGAAAGAGGTTGATGAACTCAACAAGAAAAGGTGTTACTTCAAACCCAACTTTACTCAGGAAGAGTGGATTGCATTGAAAGAGCTTACCCATAATCCCCTTACAGTCATTAAACCGGATGATAAGGGAGGTGGTATCGTATTATGGGACAGTAATGATTATGACAATGTGATAGTTAACCAACTTAAAAATTTGGAACACTATCGCCCGATTAATGATAATCCAACTATACGTTTAAAAGCACAAATTTTACATTTAACCACACAAGCGTTAAATGGCGGATATATTTGTAGAAAAGAATTTGACTATTTGAACATCACCACACAGAAAATCCCTAATATCTATGTATTACCTAAAGTCCACAAAAACACTGATCAACCACCAGGAAGATCAATTATTGCAGCATGTGGGTCTATATTAGAACCTTTAGCAAAATACATTGATGTTTTTTTTAAACCTTTTGTACCCTCCACACAGGCTTACATCAGAGATACCATGGACTTTATTTCCAAGATAGAGAACTCGACATTCGACAGTGACCGACAGTTGTTGGTCACTTTCGATGTCGAAAGTCTCTACACTAACATTCCACAGGAAGAAGCATTGCTTGTTCTTGAGTTGGTCTTAGAAGGGAGACCTAGACCACATATTGTACCCACTGAGTTTATTACAGCCCTAGCCAAGATTTGTCTAAAAAACTATTTTTTTGCATTCAAAGATGACTTATATTTACAAGTCAAAGGCGTGGCGATGGGGTGTTGTTTCGCCCCAGAAATTGCTAATCTAGTTATGGACGCCTTTGAAACACAGCATATTTTCAATGACATGACTCCATTTAGACCAAATATCATCCGGTGGACCCGGTTTATCGATGATATTTTCATGATATGGACCGGGATTGACAAACAATTGCTAGAATTTCACAGATGGTTAAATGCTCGTTCAAGAGACTTCAATTTCTCTATTACATACAGTGATTCCAGTATAAATGTTTTAGACGTACGGGTATATAATAACATTGGAAAGCTTGAAGTAAGTCTTTTCACCAAGCCAACTGATCGGAACACCTTATTACATTTCTCGAGTGGCCACCTGAGGAATTTGAAGGAAAATTTACCCTACGGTCAGTTTTTAAGAATCCGACGCAATTGTACGAATATAAATGATTACTTTGAGAACGCTGAGGGATTGCAAAAAAAACTATGCGACAGAGGCTATCCAAAAAAATTGGTACGAACTGCTCTGAAACGAGCTTGGTTCACACCACGTGAAAGTTTACTAACCCCTAAGGAAAAACAGGAGTCTAATCGTATGACGTGTGTGCTTACCTATAACCCCAAGGCCAATAAAATCAAACAAATCATTTTACGTAATTGGAAACTAATTGAACATCTGAACATTCCCAAACCTTTGTTTGCATTTTGCAAGGGTAAAAATATACGCCAACATTTGGTGACAGCAGCTCGTACTAAGTCGCCTAAAGGAGACCTAAGAAATATGCTAGGTTTGCCGCCAGTGGTGGGTCATTTTAAATGCAATGGCTGTGTAGCATGTCCATATACGATAAACTCTAAATTTGTGATGTTGAATGGAAAAAAACATATTCAAAATGACTTCTCGAACTGAAATACAAAAAATGTTGTGTATTCCCTCATGTGCCCGTGTGACAAGGTATACATAGGGCAGACCACACAAACTGTTAAAATGAGAGTGATACAGCACCAGTCTAGGATACGCTGCAAGATCCAGGGGGCCCCACTTGTTCAACACTTTGTGGAGTGTAATCACAATGAGAATGACATTAGCTGGTCTGTGCTTTTGGTTGTTAAATCTCCTAACAAACTGACTCTTCAGGCCTCTCTGAATAAACTTGAGGCACGCATGATCGAAAAATACCAGACTGCCAATATTGGTCTTAACGATCGTGATGAAATTTGGGCATTGATTTAGTCTTTCTGTACATTAGTCATTGCTGATGCCTTGTTCCGTCCTGTTCAAAAAAACGCTTGTATAATGTAATGAGTAGTATATATGTATATACTGTACAGCCTAATGACACAACCTGCCTGAGTTCTTGTATGTATTCTGTATAAGTTATTTTGCTTTTTTGATGTTCTTACTTTATTTTGTATCAGACTAAATTGTGTATACTTTTCTTTTATTATTATTAATTTTCGATTTTGGCGATTAACTGTAGAGTCATGGTACACCCATTTTTTGTACATATCACAAACCTCTTTCTTTGGAATTGATGTGAATTTTCGTATTGTATGCTCCTCGCTGTGCATGACCCGACTGTCCTGCCTGTCACGATGTGGTTTACCCTTTTTATTTTTATTTTTATCTTTTCCTTCTTGGATTTAATTGTTTTTTTGCTTTCATTGTGGGGTTATTGGTGTTGCTTTTACAGTGAGTGGGACCGTTTAGCCCGTTGTTTATGTTAACTATACACTAGTAGTGACGTTAGTAGTCTGCTTTCCCTTTCCGTTTTTGACGTATTTGTTACTTTTTAGATGTTCTTTTTATTATTTATTATTCTTAGCCCTTTAACTGTGTGCGTTTGGACAGGCAACCCTTTGGAGACCCGGCTTTGTATATAATCTTAATACTTACATAGATTTTCCTATCCTCTCCACGATTGAGTGGGATCATATTGTCCTTCATTTATGTTGTCAATAAACCGACAGTAATGTGATTAGTCCGCTTTTACTGTTTTGTTGTTTTTCGGGTCCCGATCACGTGGGACGCTGAGGAGCAGTTATTGCTGAGACCGCGAGGAGGTTTCATTGCCCTGTGCCCGTACGAAGAATGAAGGTTACCAATATTGTGTAGGTCCCCGTTTGGTTTTAAGGTAAGAAGTAGAGTTAGTTCTTTGTTTCTTTTCCTTAGGGAACGGTATGACGATTTTCTGTCCGTACTCGCTCTATAGACCTTTAGAGATTGATTTCTTTACCTATCGGTACCGCTGAGGGATGTTATTATTATTTTTGTTTTTTGTGTATTTAAACCTCTAGAGACTTTTCTGTTTACCAATAGGTACCCCTGAGGGATGTTATTTTCGTTTTTTGAGTATTCCTCCTGTTTTATTGTATTTTTAGATTTAGCACATCAAAACGAGTTGACACTATATTGCTGCTTAGAGGGCTTGGAGGTGCGCTTCAAGCTATGAAATAGAGCTGCACCATCACCCCCGTCGTATTTGGATTTATTCCGTATGGATAGCTGAAGGCATATGGATTTTTGGTATGTGAGTGCATACTTGGGCTGTATTTTGGAACACACTCTTGGATCTAAGTTCGGTGGTTAATTTGGGTCTCCACATCAGAGGAATAAAATGCTTCCTTTTTTAACTATATACGCTTCTTTTCCGGATTTGGTATTTATTATACCTTCGATTGTGTTACTTGTTACTCTGGGGATGGTGGACCTTTCCACTTCTTTTGGGTTTTTTGGATCTATTCCTTCCTTTTCATTTTTTAACTCTACGCATTAGTGTCACGTTGGGCCTTTCGTTGTTAAGCACAGAGATAGAGATAATTTTTGTTGTAAATGTCCATTATATGTTGTTTATTTCCTTGGTATTTTTTGTTTAGGTCGCTTTCCTCACCCTTGTCCTGAGGAGGCCGAGATGTTTCATTTGGCCGAAACGCGCCCGCGTCGACAGATTTTGCTAATAGGAGTCTGATGAGAAAATTATTTGATTTATTCTTTGAAGTATTCACGCACAATTTTTTGATTAGGGTTCGGTAAATTTTATAGAGCCAATTGTGCAAATAAGACTTCCTCCAAGTGTATTACCTATAGGCTATAGGTGAACACTCTCTTTCTAAACGATTTGGGTGTAAGGAACTGAATAATATTGTCTTTATTATTTACTATACGTTTTTGCTATTTCCGTGCCATTTTGTATATACATTTTGTATATATGTGCAAAAATATGTTTTGTATGGAAAAAACTCCTTCTAAAATTTGATGAAGTGATTTTGGACTACGTTGATTAAATTATGTAATCCTGGGATCTTTGGTATGTGATTGTTTCTTCTGTTGAAATGTATGTTTATGAATAATAGGACCACGTACTACCAATAGAGGAATATTTAGCCTTCTATTGAGAATTCATTTTTTCTATATTTTTTCCTCCTGGTCATTCTTTCAATTTTGCTTCAGGCCCACTAGTAGCATTTAATTTACATGCCATGGGCACATCTAGTACACTCAACGAGGGACTTATTATCAAATTAAATATGCCAATTGTGGATAAGCCAATGTTACCATGTTTTAAGTACAGAGAATATACACTTTATCACTTGTTAGCAGTAATAAAATGCCCACAATCCTAAAGCCCGCAAAAATGAAGTCAGCAAAACAGGAGGTCAGAAGGCAAAAAGTCAGGGGAAACCACCTCAAGGATGCCAGGTCTAACAATTACATTTACATGTAAATAGTTTTGTTTGGAGCAATACACTGCAACGTTTATATGGATAAACCAAGTTCATGATGATTGGTTAGAGTTCTATATTTCATACTTTGTTCAAATCAACTTTGTTAAGGTTCTTTGGTTAACTTACAGCTTTTTTGGCATAATCCTTATTAAAGTTCAATGGAATATTGCATTGTTAGAAATAAGATTTTTGGTAGGCTAGGGCATGCGCCAAAGCCAGGCAGAAACCACCACTCTAGTCAGGATAAGGGAGTCACACTCCTGAAATAACCCCTGCTCACCCTCTTGGTAGCTTTGCACGAGCAGTCAGGCTTATCTTAAAGGCAGTGTGTAAAGCATTTGCACATAACCAACAGTAATACAGTGTAAGCACTACAAAAGGACACCACACCAGTTTAGAAAATATCCAATATTTTTGTATAAAAGACCAAAAACGATAAAAGTCCACAATACAGTACTTAAAAATCTTCAGATATCAAAATATGCTTGAAAAACAGTTCCTTAATGTCGATAGCTCCGTCTGGGGCTATCACTGCGTCGTGAGCAAACATCTCCAAACAGTTCTGGTTGACCGCAGCGTCGCGGGCCAGCTACGGTGTAGGGAAGACTCGCAAACAGTACCTTTTAGAAATGCAGGGCGTTGTGACCTCTTGTTGAGCTTCCGAAAGCACGGCGTCTGCAGGCGTCGGTTCCGGAGGTCAGTGCAGGAGTCGTCGGAGCCCTCGAAGTCACACGCGTTGCAGATCGAACTCCTCTCTGTTGAAGTCTGGAGCGCTGACATCGGCAGGCATCGGGTGCTGCAGGGCAAAGTGCAGCGTTGCGGCGTGCGGTGCCCTCAGGTCGCAGTGCGAGCAGCGGCTCGGTGGCGGCATCAGATGGCGTTGTCGGGGAGACCAGGGTCGCGGTGCAAAGTGAATGCGGTGCTCGTCGCGGTGCTGTCAGGTCGCAGTGCAAGCAGCGGCGTCGTTGTTGCTGAAGTACTGTCGTCGACTGACGAACTGGAGTCGATGGCGCCGGAGTTGGTAGGCCAAGGCTGCGGTGTGGGATGAGAGCGGTGCGTTGTGTAACTTTACAAGCGGTGCCCTCGAACCATGGTGCAAGCAGCGGCGTTGATTTCGGTGGGGAGCGGCATCGTCGGGGATACCATGGCGTCGTCGTGAAGCGAGGAGGTGCAGAGTGTGGGGCTTACAAGTCACGGTTCGAGCAGCGGCTTGGTGGTGGCGTCAGCAGGTGTCGCCGGTGAGACCTGTGTCTCGGTGCGGCATTGCGGCGGTGCCTTCTGCGGTGCCTTCAGGACACGGAGTTGGCAGCGTCGTCGTCGACGTCATTGGGTAGCTTTCTCTTCTGTTGCAGCACAAAACACACAGTTCCAAGTGCTGAGGGCCGAAGAGCTTGAAGTCTTTGCTGTTCCTGAGACTTCTTGAGCAGGGGGGCAAGCTCTACCTCAAGCCCTTGGAGAAACTCACAAAAGTAGATTGCAGAGAGTTCAGTCCAGTCCTTTCACTGCCCAAGACAGAAGAAAACAGAAGCAGCCACTGCAGGCCAAACAGCAAAGCACACAGCTATGTGGTAGTCCCTCCTCACAGCTTCTCCAGATCTTCTTCTTGGCAGTCTTCTTGGTCCAAAAGAGTTCTACAGTTCAGGGGTCTAGGCCCAATATTTATATCCCAAAATCCTTTGATCTCTTCGGCCGAGAGTGTCTGTGCCCAGCCAGAACCAGTTTTGCCTTCTCTGGTGTGACTTCCTGGCATGAGGTGGACACAGCATTGTCAGAGGCAGACCAGGCCCTTTGAGGTACAAGGAAATCACCTCCCTCTTCCCCAATTGCAGCCCAGGTCTGTTCAGCCCTTTCCTGACCCACCGAGACTATCTGGAGCCACTCCTGCTCCCCAGCCTTCTATCATCCAAAACCCAGACAGACAATCCACATTCCAGCAGAGGCACACGGGATGACTGAGCAAGAAAATACCTACCTTCTACAAGTGGTATTTTCAAACACAGAATGTAAAAATCACCTTCACTAAAAGATGCATCATTAGATTCTGAGTTCAGGCACACTAAACTTTGTTTTCCTACCTAATTCCCGGGCCAGTTATGTTTATAAGATGTTATAAACAAACTCCCCATTCTGTCCTATGGGGAACAGTTGGCTTGCAATAGTGAAAAACGAAATTGCCCGTAATTCACTATCAGGACATGCCACACACACCAGGGCATGTCCTACCTTTCACATACACTGCACCCTGACCACAGGGGTACCTTGGGCCTACCTTAGGGGTGGCTGACATGTAAGAAAAGGGAAGGTTAGGGACTGGCAAGTATGTGCACCTTTTCAGGGCTACTCACGTGGGTGGCACAATCAGTGCTGCAGGCCCACTTTTAGCATTTGATTTACAAGCCCTGGCACACTCACTGCACTTTACTAGGGACTAACAAGTAAATCAAATATCCAATCATGGAAACACCAATCCATAACACAATTTACAGAGAGCATATGCACTTTAGGTTAGCAGTGGTAAAGTGCCCAGAGTCATAAAACCAACACAAAAGTGTTAGTTTCAGAAGCCATCCATCAGCTTTGTAGGAAACTACTTTTCAACTGAATGTCTGGCTCAAGATCCAGCAAAAGTAGAAGGGTGGATGGATAAAATCTGCACGTCTGTCCACGTCAGGTTAGAGCTTCCTCTGCATGTCAGGGACTATGGGAGGCTCATAAGAAACTTGGCAATACTCATTGGAGAGCTGACTAACTCCATATCTATCTTAATTTGGACCAATGAGCAGCAGAATACTTTTCAGGCAACTAAATATTCTGTGTTGGCTGAAAAGGCCATTCAATACTTTAAACCATCCAAAGACTCTGAACTAGCAGTAGATTGTAGATCCATAGGGGTAGGAGTAGTGCTATCCAAAAAACAACCCTGCAGGGAGTGCCTCCCAGTCGCATATGCCAGTATGGCATCAAACACCCACCTCACATATTGAGAAGGAGGCATTCACTATTCATTGGAGGTGTCAATGATTCCATTTATATTTTTATGGAAATTCATTTCAAGTCAGCACCAAACACTATTTGTATGTTCCAAAGGTCATCAGTGAAACTCCCACCACAAACAGAGATGTTGATTCTTCAACTGCAGGAATATTCTTTTTCTGTTGTGTACCGGCCAAGTTCACAGAACACTGCCTGTTAAGGAACCTCAGGCAAGCCATATCAGCCAACATGCAGCATGCGGTTGAGATAGAGGAGGATATCTTTCTGATCACAGAATGAATCACCCTTTACCCCGTCCCTACAAGACACCCACAGGTGACTGCCTATAAAAGCCCATCAATGTGGCTCACACTAAACAGCAGAAGATACTAATATCAAACCATTTGTCTCACACACCTGAAACATCATAACATACAACAAGAGTTAGACCATAGGTCTTCAAACTGGGGGGCGGAACCCCTAGGGGGCCTCAAGTGATCCCAGGGGGGCGCCAGGCTCTGGCCAAAAGAATCACTATGCTGATAAGTGTTTTGTTTTCAGCTGAAAAAACGGAGCGGCAGTAAGCCACTCTGTAATGGGCCATTACTAACATCTTTTGTTATTTATAACCTGGCTGGGAGAAAGTGTCAAAGGGGAAGGGACTCCAAATATTCTTCAAACCCCACCCTCATTTCTAATAATCACACTGTGGATACTTTTACACACTATTAATGCCTGCCTGACCAGAATTGGATGTTTGGCAATCATGTATTTGATTGCATTTTTAAAACAATAACAGAACTTAACTGCAATGTTTAAATCTGTCTATACATATTTAAACATTACCAATTTAATAGAATTGTGAAAATGTTTGAGGGGGGGCCCCGGTGATTTTTTTTTTTCCATTGGGGGGTGCGCCGGATTATAAAGTTTGAAGACCACTGAGTTAGACCTATCTCTGAAAGGCTGTCATCTCCAAAGAACATGATTAGTCATTGCTAAAGCCCTAGCCTTAAGAGCAGGGCAGCTTGTCCACACAGGGCTCCAACGCATGCTCAGTAGAAAGAACATATGCCACAGCACAGTCTGGTTCCCACAATTAGATCAACTGGTGAAACCAACTATCAAAGAAGGCACCTGCTGGTCTCCAAATGCCTGATAATCAGAGAATACATACCCCCACAACCATTAGTGAAAGCGAGTTCACATTTTGAAAACTAAACCAATGGTCATAATTTACTTGTGATAATTTAGTACTCTGAGTATCTTGAAATGTAGATTCTGAATAACCTGTTGGCACATGGCAAAACTGGAAAAGGTAATGGCCACTCATGAGGTCATCAAAGAACTGAGGACTAACAATGGACTTCATTTTCAGTGTCAAGAGGGTACATAATAGATTGTAACATACCCAGGCTTTCCGCAATTTGTTATACTAGGAATTCCCAATGATATTGATTTGCTGAGGTATAAACTACTGTTTTGCTCCCTCACTCTGGCCAAGGCAGAGCGGGATTAGGCAAGGGAATGGGGCACCCCCAGACTCCCCTAAGGAAGGAATGACAGGATGGATTGATCTGTACATGGAAGCTGAAAGGGTGGTCTATGAAGCTAAGGGATGCCCCAAACATTTCCACAAAATATGGGATGGATGGAAAAACAATTATGGTCTTTAGAATATTATAGATGATGTAATACTTTACACTCAGTAAATATATCCTGAATCCCTAATGGTAAAAGGTGGTGATCAATCTTAAGAACATATGGTATGATTGGAAGACAAGCCCAGGATGGGCTGCAAAGAAAGAATATATGTGTTTATTTTGGGAATGATGTCCTGTGTACGCTCTGGTCATTTATGTAACTGATTGTGCTATATACTAAAGATAATGACTACATATTGATGTGTACATCGTTTGGGAAAATAATTATATGCACAGAATACAACATTTTTCCAATATCAAACACCTTAAAACCATACCTAGATAGCCTTAATCATAGGGGATATGGAATGCTTCATTGAAAAATAACATAAAAACATTTGAATGGCACTTCTACTATTTTCTGTGTATTGCCGGACTCCTCATGTTACCTTTGGTCAAGCTCAATTCAGGTGTATTGATGTTGAATAGTCAGGGATGTCCTGGAATCCTTCCTGTCTGGAAGACGTCATGATCATGGGCCACAAGAGAAGGAGGAATGAATGGAGCAATAGCTCCTACCGCACTGATGCTCTTCTATCTGTACATTGGATTATGTGCCGGTAAAGGTTAGTCACCATTTGTCAAACTGGCAGCAAATTCCATCTCCATTTTGAACTTCCTCAAGGAGAATGGTCTGAGTAAAAAGCACAATGGTGACCGCAGAGAGAGGACGAGACACCATGACATGAACTCTGTCATTCTTCAAATCTTTATTTTGAGGTCAAAAAGAGTTTAACCACGGGTTATAGATCCAGAAGAAGATGGCTTGTATGCAGCCAGTGAATCAGGACTGAGGAATAGCCAACAGTCAAATGACTTTTCTGGTTTGCCATTGTATCCCTGTACAGGCTATGGTAATTATGGATGTGTGAAATCTATGCAATTTCCTTTTGCAATATTATTAGGAATTTTAGAAAAATGGTGTAAAATGTAAATCTGGCAGTTTGCGCAATTTGTTTAGTACAAAGTGCATCCTCATGTCCACAATTAACGCAAGAACACATTTTGAGCTAAACAAAGGCACAAAGACACAAGTGCAGCAAACAAAGACTGTTCGTGTTCTGTCTGCTTGCATTGTTCTGGTGCTCTGGTGATAGCATTTTTTATTGAAGAGACCCTTATTTATGCCATGTTATGTTATGTTATTTTAATTTATTACACGCTCGAATCAGCCCAGAAAGGCTATCTCGGCACGAGACAAGGGCAGAGGACAGGCTAGAATTGGACTAGAATAGGTAGGTCTTGAGTGCCTTCCTAAAAAGAAAATGGTTTTCACAGAGACGGATTTGAGTGGGCAGATTATTCCAAAGATGGGGAGCTAGGAACGAGAAAGATCTGCAGCCTTCCCTGGCCTTCTTAAACCTGGGGACTTTAAGCAGAGCTTTGTCACAGGATCTGAGGAGTCTCACTGGACTGTAGGGCATAATCTTCGCAGCTAGAAAAGAAGGCCCTTGGCCGTAAAACGCACGGTGGGTTAGGCAACATAATTTTAAAATGATTCTCTTTTTTACCGGAAGCCAATGTAGAGACTGCAGAAGTGGGGCTGTGGCCGAGCGTGGAGGGAGGTTGCAGACAAGGCACGCATCAGTGTTATGGACCACTTGAAGTTTCGACAGTAGATTCTCATTGATGGAAGCCAGAAGTGAGTTGCCGTAATCAAATCAACTGATTAACAAGCCTTGAACCAAAGTTTTCCTTGAGGAAAGAGGTAATAGAGAGAAAACTCTTCTCAGCAGACGTAGCATATGGAAGCAGGACCCTGTGGCGGCAATGATGTGTTCTTTTAGAGAAAGAGATTGATTTAAGCGGATGCCAAGATTTTATGCTACCAATTTGGCTGAAGGGCTGGGGCCCAGCTCAGCTGGCAACCATTCTGGAGCCCAAAGAAGTTGAGCTTGTCCTAATAGCATAATTTCTGTTTTTGTACGGTTGAGTTGCAGTCGGTTATTCAAAATGCAGGTCTCTATAGCCTTCTTCCAGGAGGAGAACAAGGCTTTAGATTTGGACAAGTTAGAGCCAATAGAGAAAAGTAGCTGTGTATCTTCAGCGTGTGAAATAATGACAAACCCAAAACCTCTGACTATCTTAGTGAGGGAGGCCATGTAAATATTAAAAAGCGTAGGGCTCAAACAAGAGCCCTGGGGAACTCCATAGGTCAGTGGCATAGTTCTGGACCAATAGGGGCCGAGGATGGTCCTTTGGGATCTCTGTGAGAGGAAATCTGCTAACCATTTAAGGGCCATTCCTTGGATCCCTAAATCCTGGAGTTTGTTGAGAAGTCAGGGGTGATATACCGTATCAAATGCCGCTGGCAGTTCTAGCAAATTCAATATTGTCGGAACATTAGCATCAAACGAGCATTTAATATGGTCAGTGACTGCAAGCAAGGCTGTCTCGGTGCTGTGAAGGGGTCTAAAGCCAGACTGAGAGCTGTCTAATAGTCTGTTAGTCTCAAATAGGTTGTCAGTTGATAATTATTATGTTTTCCAATAGCTTAGCCAACGAAGACAGGAGGGAGATAGGGTGGTAGTTAGCCAAATCAGTGGGTACAGAATTGTTCTAAGTTGGCAGGGTATGCTCAGACGTGAGTCCCTTGCTCACTTTGCCACTGGATTCAAGCAAGCCTGGCTGAAGACAGCTGAAATGCCAGAAACTGGTCCTAGGAAGCTTGTTTCCGGTCCAGGGAAGACATGGCTTGGCAGTTTGGGCTGGACTGTTCCCATGAGGCACAGGGTCAGACTGATTTGCATATGGCCATGTCTGAACTGGGGTGGCGGAGTGGGCTAAAGAACGGTGATGGATTAAACCCAGATCAGTTGACTGGGGGTGAGTGCTTGCAATGTTCAACACTCCGTCCATCATTTCCTTTGGTTTTGCTTTTTTTTAATACCCCTAATCAAGGCCAACTTCCAGTCTAAGGGCACTTTCTCAGAAGTGATTGATAGATTAATTAGAGAACAGATTTGCGGTGCTAGTTCAGAAGCCAGATCCAACAGGACTGTAGGAGGGCAGACATCTGAAGCAGAGCCAGACTTCACAGAGGTAAGAAGGTTGGAGGTGGTTTCCATGGAGATTACCTTAAAATTACAGAGACTAATGGGAGAGTCAGTGAGAGGAGAATGAGCTATAGGCTTCTCATGAGGTTCAGGGACAATAGGAGGGAAGTTTAGGTAAATCTCCTTTATTTTGCCCTCAAAATGATCAACCAGGTCGCCGCAGAGAGATTGAGAGGGGCCTGGATCTGAGGCACAGACCGCTGGGTTTAAGTAGGAATTAAGAAATTTTGAAAAGAGTTTTAGATGAGTTCCCAGCTTCATCAATAGTTTTCACAATATGAGTTTTGCGGGCTGTCTTGATGTTGCGGTGGTAGACAGTTACTGCCAGTTTATAGGTTAGATTAATCATTCGCCATCTCCTTTCCAATCTTTTACAAAAGGCTTTCTCAGTCCTTAGGTCGGGAGTATAACAAGAGGAGTGAGGTCTATGCGAACATTTTTGCCATGCTGTAAGGGGTAATTTTGTCAAAAACTGAGTTCAGTGACATATTAAAGTTAGAGGGTGCTAGGTCTACATCAATGATGTCAGAGGACAGGAGAGGCACCTGTGCCTTGGACCAAGCCAGCGGGTGACTTTTTGCCATTGTCTAGATAGTTTGTTATGGCATGTAGGGGGTTGGCTATTGGACTTGTGGGCAGAGAGATGGAAACAGATCAGAGAATGATCAGACCAGAGTACGAGTTTAGGCGGGTCAATGCTAACTAGAGGTGTCATTGAAAAAATTAAATCAAGGGTATGGCTGGGAGAGTAAGTGAGACCCAAAACTTGTTGGTGTAGTTCCAAAGTTCCTAAGTCAGAGAATAGTTTGTTGGTGTCGGAATTCATACAGTCATCCCCATGAAAGTTAAAGTCACCCAGTAAAAGAAACTGCTGGGAGGAGAGAGCAGGAGGGGCTAAGAATTCCAAGAGACAGTGGTAAAAATGTTTTTTTGGACCAGGTGGATGATAGACCAAGGCACCTTTTCAAGAGAGGTTGGGGGAGAGGTCCAATTTGAAAACACAGGATTCCACCCAGTCTTAGGAGATTGAATCAATTACTGTCGCCTTAATATGTTTATTAAAAATAATGGAAATTGACTGGAAGACCTAAAGAGGTGGAAGGGGGTAGAGGCGGGAGTGAGCCAGGCATAAAAGTGCAATATTGTGGAATATTGTGTAAAATGCATAACATGAAATGCCAGTGATGGCACTTTTTTTTATTATATCAATTTAAACACTTCTGAAGAACCGGGAACAGTATTAATCCCCAAACATGTTGTTGCGCCTCAACTGGATCTAATCTACAAAATGTAATGCAAGCTATAAAGCGTGTTAGGCTTTACAACAAAAATGGTACAAATAGTATAATAAAACTGTGACGGTTTATTTTAAGTTAAAACTATTACAGATTACAAAACATAAACTCAATGGTTAGAAGTCAGTCAGTTAGTCATTTATATCTTATGCATAGAAATAGCATGAAGCTCAGAATAAAATGTAAAGAATAATTAAATAGAACCAGACTTAGTTCAGTTGTAGTGAATAAATCAAAGTCATAAATCAGAGGTCAGACCAGCATGATGCTGTTTCCTAAAGTCAGGGAAAGAATGAGCCCAACACCCCCAAGAAAAGTATTTTTTTAATAATGGAAATCATACATTTGTTACAATTATGCAAGAGCTATGTGGTTTGAACCAATTACATTAGAGAGGGAACAATACAATTGCTGATGTTACATTTTTAAGATATCCCACAGATTTACATAATGCCGTTCCCATCCCTGGTACCTTTCAGACACCAAACTTGTCAATACAAATGCCGTTACTTAATATACAATGATAAGCTATCATGAAGAATCACACAGTGGTCACAATAGGTGAAGCCTTAGGAAAATTCAATCCCAGTGGAAGATTGGGATAGAGAACTTATGGGAAACGAACATTACCTCTACTTCCTTCATCCCAGTCATTATAACTTGAGGTGGTTCCACCTCCCAGACAGAAAAAATGGAGGAGAATTCTAAGTAAGCCATACCCACTCTCCTAGGTGCTATATATGGATAGGTTACTGTTACACTGTATACCAGTTAGCAGTATACATGCATACATGCCTAACCTGGTCTTGTTTTGCTGGCGGGACGATGGCATGATGTCAATTCGACCATTCCCTTAGGTGTTCAATTGGAGAACAAGTAATCTCATTCCCCACAAGCATGCACCCAAGAGAATGGGGGAATGGAGAAAATAATAAAACAACAGAAAGGTCATCGACTTCTCTTGCCTTGTACTGCCGTTGCTGTCTCTTGAGGACACTTGCTGAGGTAAACCATCTGCTAAGAGTCACCAACACACACGTAAATCTGTAGTGACCGAAAAAGAGAAAAACATATTACATAAGAGTTCCTCTGGCCACTCACTCCATGTATACATATATGTACATTCACTCTAGTGTTAGGGCCACTCTAGTGTTAAGGCTTGCAATAGGACTGGTTCTCATGTTACCAAATCCTTAAAGTCGAACTGCGAACCACATAAAGATTCTTAATCAGGATTCTGGAAATGGTACACTCAAACAAAGAATAGAGCACAGCACTGGGCATTCACACTACCAGTACGCTTAGCTTTTACAGGCGGAGGACGCCTAATCTCATGAGCGGCTCTCCAATATATGCATTGTTCCTCGTGTTGCCCCCCTGACTTGGTGGTGACTCCGACATTCTAGAGGAGCCTGGATAAGATTTCAGTGGCCCAGGAGGAATCAGCTTCAGCAGAAAACACCGGCGTCTGCCGGAGGATCTCCAAGAGGTCGTTCGGAGAAGAGTCACCAACTGCAGAAACAGGATCCGGGTCAGAGGGCACGAGTCAAAGCCACGCCTTTTTAAAAATGATTGGACGAAAGCCTAGTCTGGGCAAAGAAAGAATAGCAAGAGCTTGCTCGAACCACACTTTAAATACCATACCATGAAGCCCGTGACATCTCCCACGGCTGGAAAGTTCTACAACTTTTTTATGGGCCTTGCAGTTTATAAAACAGAAATGCCTTATTCCTGTGCAGAGGCGAGCAACCCTTCTTGCATACCTAATGGGGAGTCCTAAGTGCAGACTATGGTATTCTTTAACAGGTGAGGAAATATGAATTTTTATGGTCAATTGTGTCCCCTATCTTAGACCCCAACGGCTCCATGTACATGCTACAAGTACATGTATGTTCCCTCCAGTTCCAGCTATGAAGACGCAAATACATGTGCGTCCAACATCAACCTGTCCTCTTTCAGATTCGCCATAAATGGGTCGAATATTCCATTCCTAAGTATGATTGGCCCCCGACTTTATATGGCTCACTTTTCTAGTTTTACAGTTCAGGCGAGTAGGCCCTGAATTCTGTCATCAAGCCTTTTCCTGCTTCTGCCTCTGAAATGCTCCAGCCTGGACCTGCATCCGTATCCATGAACTTTGTCCTACTCTCTCCGCGGCTAACGGTGCCTGACGCGGCCTGTTGCCTGCCAAAAACTGTATTCAGCCTTCAAGTTATCTGCTCCGCTCCTCATTCAATGCATTCCTGTCTAGAAGTTTTAGGTAAACATCCCTCTAGCTACCGAGCAAAGGGCCCGGCCTCGCTGTCTTTATGCAAGTAATTCATAGCCCCTGTCACCATGGAAGATTCCTGCCCCCTCGCATCTCATATAGACACATAGACGCTTGTACATGCACTAACAGTCAGTATAGGATAGATTCCGTCCGAGAGACCTTTCCTTTTGGATAAAACAGTTCCTTAAACAAAGATATTAGATACGATTTGGGATTAGGTTGACCTGACCCCCAGACTTCTGTCTCCACATGTAGAGCTAAATGTCAATTCCCCTTCACCCTCTAGTTGCACGTCAATCACACGTCATGCGGCTGCGCGCGCATCTCTGCCAAATATTTCTGCTGACACTGCAGGATTCTCTTATGGATCCACCCACTTGTGACATCATTTTAAATGACGTTTCTAGTATACGCCTATTATTACGCCTATTTTCATTACGTATGTGTATTCTTATCTGTATTATCAGCTGTTACGCCTCCTGCATCTGTCTTAATGCAATGCTTTTCATATATATATTGTTACTTGTCAATAATGTATTGCTGATCCCTTCCTGAACCTTCGTGGTGATGGAATATGATTGCCTGGTTCGAACCATAATTCCTTTGTAAGGAATAAAGTCCTTTTCAGAACCTCTAATACCACGGATTCTGCCTCTTATTTTGACTGAGTTATTCTTACTAGACTTTACCGCATAAAAAATAGTACAGGTAATTTAAATATTTACCACATAAATTGGCGCCCGAACAGGGACACTTTCTCATCTCACGCGCCGGAGGTGCGTTGCAGGCCCGGTCTCCTGCCACAGCCGGACGGACAAAAAACGCGTACCCGCAGGATTTCCTGTATCTCCCTCCGGCCAAGCGGGGGTGACTGAGGCTGCGATCAACACCCAGACGAGGCGGTGAGAAGTGCGAAGTATCCCGACCAGAGCCTAGCTGAGAGAGCAAGATCCGAGGTATACAGAGGCCCACCAGGTTCCGAAGTTCCGAGTCCAGTCGAGTCCAGTCGAGTCCAGTCCGGTCCAGTTCAGTTCAGTTCCGAGGCCTTCCGTTCCGTGCTACCCGGTGAGTACCGTTGCTGGGGAGGCATTTAGACGTGCACATTAATTTGTGCCGGTCATGACGGGTTTGGGGTACACAAATCCGGTCTGCACTGTTTTAGCAGTGTATCTGTACTGTTTAGCAGTATATCTAGTATGCTCATGTATATAATTCAGTATTATCTAGTATTAGTATTATGTCAGTGACTAGTTTTCTTCTAATTATCATTGTTCGTTAAATGTTAAATGTTAAATGTTAAATGTTTTACTGTGTTTAAAAATTGTGGTATGAATGAGTGTTCCTTATTGTGTTTATTATATTAATTGTGTTCAAGTCCAGTTCAAGTAAGAATCAAGTAGCAAGGTTTAAAGATGCCGTTCTTTTCAAAATTAAGACAGATCAAAACTAGAAAAGGAGTACTCGAAGAAGCTGTTCCCATTCCACCTAGGGACACTCCAGGGTACTTTATGTATCATAAACATGGCCTAGATGCCGTATTATATCTTGACTTATGGGTGGACTACACCAAGGATCTAGCAGAAAGTCAGAGGTGGCCCGCAGCTGGGACATGGGATGCAGATTGCATCATGAGAGTAGAAGAAGAATTATGGAAAAAGAAAGCCAGACAGTCACAGAAAGATGCCATTGAACTATGGCGCAAAGAGTCGCATAGGCGCACAGAGAAAGCGCTCAGACAGGAAGAGAAAAGTAGGGAGAACTCAAATAAAGCCCGAGAAAACGTATTAGTTGAGGAAGGTATCCGAGTAAAAACAGAACAAGTAGACAGACAACGGAACACTCTTATGAATGGTATGTATCCTCTTTTGGCCGAAGGTTTACCTAAGGCCACCCCGGAAATACCGAAAGATTTGCCACCCCCATTACTCCCAATTAAAGCACATCCCAAGACCGCAAAAGATATTTTCCTTTCCTCCTATTTAGACGATGTAGCTCCCGAATATGTTAATGTTCCACCACACATGCCGCCTGTCGAGGGTGCTGAACCCCGAGATCATCTGCCCCCACCTCCGCAACAACAAACTCCTCCGCACAATCCAACAGGTCCATCTGTTTCCACCGCTTTTCCTGCATCCACAGTTTCTACCTTATATCCCACAAATCCTTTCGTGCCTAGCACCTCAGAAGGTGCGACAGGAGGTGCGACAGCAATTTTTGCCACGCCACCGTCACGAAGTAAATCGTCTCTTAGAGATTTAGCAAACCAACGTACACCCCAAATAGCAACGTCCGACATGTTTAAGGAACATCTTGTGGATTGTAGATATGATCCAGTGCCCGGTAAAAATGACAGAATGCTGCTATCATCACTACGTATACGACGAGCTTCACTATATTTAACGACACTACCAGGAATGATTAATCATCTAGACAATATATATCGCTTTGTCCAAACAGAGCAAGGCCCTGAAAGTATTGACGAAGCCATGGATTATCAGAAAGTGGATATACAGAGATTACTGTTACGCTTCTTCATAAACTGCTTGATCAGAGACAGAGATAGGCCTGGGGTAGATCAGGATGAAATGCAAGTACTTACCAGATGGGGTCAGAATATATCAGAGGGAAAACATGATAAACAGACGTGTATAGTAGCTATGTGCCGAAAGATCCGCAAAGAAGTAGAACGAATACATAAAGCCAGATTGGAGGCAGACAAAACTGAATCAGAGGGAGAGGAGGAGGAAGAATCAGAAATGCCCACAGGACAATTAGAAACAATAGCTTATGTAGGTAGGGGAAGACCTTGTAACAATACCAGATACTTTAATGATCCGATACGTCCGATACGTCCAGACAACAGACATTTTCAAGCCCCTATGCTAAATACGAAGTCCCCTGAACACTTATTCCAGGCTGCTGATAAATTACTTCGAGACCGAAGGGGGTATCACATGCTCGATTCTATGGATGAACAAGAATTAGCCAGTACAATGGGCTGACAGTTTTGAAAAATACAGTGATGATGCGCTAGCACACACGTTTTTGAATCTCACCCCAGACGAACAGCGTTTAGCTGGTATATACATGATACAACACCTCCTTATATTGTATAGAAGCCAACACTCCGATCCTGGTCCCCTACCTGATATACTGATAGAATTACTCACGAACAAATGGAGAGGTTCAGGTACTGACTTAATTAAAGAAATTCTAGAATATCGACACCAGTACATTGTCTTCGTATGCCCAGAACATGTTTCAGTTCCCTCCAAGGAAAGAAAAACGTATCACATAGACAGACAGAATCCCTTACGCGAAGTGCACCCAGTCAGAGGTGATGACAATACTTTTAAACGCGTGTTTGTGTACACGCCCATAACTAAAATTGAATTATTAGAAATGAAGAAAGTAGTACCTAGCCATGACAAAGACCCAGCAGGTTTCCACCGTGAGATAAAAGACATGTTACTCATGGGAGAGTATACTTACCCTGACATTATGAAAATATTAAAGGTCTTATTGCCTGCCGGTATTTACGAGAAACTCAAAGAAAAGGAATGGGAGGTGGGAGACCAAAAGATAGATTGGACAGCATTAGAAAACGAAGAAAAGGCCCGAGCTGCAGGTTCAGGGCTTGGGGAAAAGACTACAGCATTACCAGGATTATTAGTGCAGGTACTACCACGTTTATTGACTACGAAAAAGGAAGACTGGGGTGCAATTTCAGCTTGTAAACAAAAACAAGATGAAGATACTAGTGATTTCTATTCCCGATTTGAAAAATGTTTTGGTATTAATAGTGGCATAAAAGCAAGTAGTGAGTCGTATCCACATCTGTTTGTGACAAAATTAGTTGAAAATTCCTTGCCCCAAGTTAAGAGTAGAGTACTGAAATTCGAGAGTACCTGGCAAGGAAACACACCGTCACAGATGTTACAAATGTTACAATATCATCACAATAGAATTAGGGAAGAACAAGAACATGAACAAAGACGTATGAAAGACACGAAAATGAAAATGCTTGTTGCGCAGTCAGTTCCAGCTGACGGTCATAAAAAGGGTACAACGCAGTCCAATGATTCACCGGGTCCTGTTAGAGGGACATGCAACTATTGTGAACAGCCAGGTCATTATATACACGATTGCGCAGTTCTAAAACATAATATCTCTATGGGTATAACGAAGGAGAGACCACGTCCGCCTAGACAGGATCAGATCCAGCAACAAGTACCTCAGAATATACAGCCTATGCCAGCTGTACAACAGACCGCACCACAACAACAACAACAACCACAACAACAGCCACAGCCTATTGCTGCAACACAAAACACGACACAACAGATGTACCAGTATGCACAAAATGACTACCCAGAGTATCAGCGCTACACATGAAATAGCCTAGAGAGGGAAGTTGGCCTACCCCTTATCGAGGTTCCCGTAGATCAAGAGGGTCCTTATGTACAGAGTCAAGTATTAGGGAAAGACCGAAAGTTTCTACTCGATACAGGGGCAAGCAGAACCACTATCAGTCATAGCGAAGTTCCAGGGGCACCCCTCTCAGGCTCACAAAATATTTCCCTTGGTTTTTCAGGAAAGCCCACTATTAACGAAGTATCGCAACCACTTGCATTCACAGTTGGTCCATTGACACGAACTACAGATCTATTGCTTACAAAATCATGTCCAGAAAACTTGTTAGGTATAAAAACATTGAAAGCTCTAGGAGCTATAATATGTTGTTCTCCGGAAGGAGTACGATTATTTTTACGTGACTTTAAGGGTCACTACGTGTCTAGAGACATGGATCACTGGTTACAGAATCTACCTGCACATTTATGGGCGCAAGGCCCCACTGATGTAGGTTGTATGCACATTACACCATATCGAGTCACACTCAAAACAGGAGTAGTACTACCACGAATGCGACAATACAAATTACCACCAGATGCTGTAGTGGCTTTGCTGCAAATCATTGACGAGCTCATTGCACAAGGAGTGGTCGTGGAAACCGACTCCAATGTATGTAATTCCCCGATAATTCCGATTCTTAAACGAACTGATCCAAAAGCACCGCCAGTATATCGATTAGTTATTGATCTGCGCGAATTAAATAAATGCATTGTACCACAATACCCCGTGGTCCCAGATATCTCTTCATTACTAACAGCCATAGATTCAGAAGCAACGTTCTTTACTGTAATTGACCTCAAGAACGCCTTCTTTAGCGTCCCAATCGATCCGGAAAGCCAATATTTGTTCGGATTCAGTTTAAATGGATGAAGTTTTAAATTCACACGCGCACCTCAAGGATTCACAGAAAGCCCCAGCATCTATAGCCAAGCACTGAAAAGAGAACTTGACAGTATCCACATGCCAGCTAACACTGCCCTGCTTCAATATGTCGATGATCTGCTGATCACCGCCCGAAGCGAACCTGAATGTGAAAAAGCTTCACTGACGGTTTTACATTTCTTAGCCGACAAGGGGCACAAAGTGTCCCCTTCGAAGTTGCAATTCTGTGTCCAGCAAGTTGTGTACCTTGGGCACTTGCTGTCCAAGGGGGGAAGACAGCTTACACCCGACCGCATCCAGTTAATTGTTAACATGCCGCCACCCAAGACACAAAAGGAGGTGCGGGCATTCATAGGCCTCACTTCGTACTGTAGGCAGTGGATCCCTCAATATGCATTTCTAGCAAAACCACTCATTCATTTGACAACACAGGAGGCAGCGACATCGACTGTCCTCCCTTGGACTCAGGAACATACACAAGCTTTTGAAAGCTTAAAGAAAGCTTTATGCCAAGCACCTGTTTTAGCAACACCATGTAACAGCAAACGTTTTACACTCTTTGTCACAGAACGTGAAGGTACTGCTTTGTCAGTACTCACGCAGGAACAAGCAGGATCACACAAGCCATGTGCTTATTTTTCTAGTACATTAGATCCCGTAGCTCAGGCTCTTCCTGCGTGCCTGAAATCAGTCGCAGCAACAGCTTTAGCTATCAGACAAAGCGATGCCATAGTGTTAGGACATCAATTGACAGTACAAGTACCACACGCAGTAGAGGTTCTCTTGAACCGGACCCAAACACAACACTTGACTATAGCAAGACTGACGGGTTATGAATTGACATTGTTCCAGCCACACATAGAAATCAGACGTTGTAGTACATTAAATCCTGCCACACTTTTGCCATTAAATGGAACAGACCCATTGGCACATGATTGTATTGAAGTCATTACTATTACGACGAAACCCAGGCAAGACTTGACAGATATTCCATTATCAGATCCAGACCTGACATTGTATGTAGATGGTTCATGCATGAGAACAAATACAGGAGAGTTAGTGGCCGCTTATGCAGTCACAACAGACACTGAAGTTATTGAATCAAATTGTATCGATACCTTGTCAGCTCAAGCAGCAGAGCTCATCGCTCTGACACACGCCTGTATTCAAGCCAAAAATAAGAAAGTCAACATATACACAGATTCACGTTATGCATTCGGAGTCGTCCATGACTTCGGCGTGCTTTGGCGAGAGAGAGGTTATTTAACTTCTCACGGTGCCCACATCCAGCACGGTCCCCTTATTCAAGCTCTGTTAGATGCAATACATCTGCCTACTGCAATATCGATTATGAAATGCAAGGCCCATACGAAAGTGACTGACATTATTTCTCAGGGTAACGACCTAGCTGACAGAACAGCTAAACAAACTGCTCAGAATCAGACTCATACAACTGACACGACAAAAACAATAGTTCCGACACCAACACACTGCATGACAGTTAAGGATCCCGCCCTTGATGTAATTGATATACAGACACATGCCACACCAGAAGAAATCAAGAGATGGACTGAATTAGGAGGGATCCAAACGGATCAAGGATGGATGACGAAGGGAAAATCTATATGGTTTCTCCCCGACTCAATGGTTCAAGTCATCATTAACACAATACATAGTCCAGCGCACCTAGGAGAGAAAGCTATGCTAGACAGTATTCAACACATTTGGTTCAATAAACACTTGCGAGCAGCAGCTAAACAGAAAGTACGCACCTGCATGATTTGTTGTCAGTTCAATCCAGGAAAAGGCGTACCTGTAGAACAGGGTGGATTCCAACCCCCCGATCACCCTTTTGAAGTCCTCCAGATGGATTATATCCAGATGGAACGATGTCGAGGATTCAAATATGTCCTTGTAGTTGTATGCGCTCTTTCCCGGTGGACAGAGGCGTATCCCGTCTCAGATTACACTGCCCCGACTACTGCCAAACAGTTAGTTCGAGAATTCTTCCCACGATATGGTTTGCCCCGTGTCGTGTACTCAGATAATGGCCAGCCATTCTCATCCGAGCTAATGAAACATGTTTCACTTCTGTTAGGCTACCAATGGAAATTCCACTGTGTCCGACATCCCGAGGCAGCAGGTCTCGTGGAGCGACATAATCAAACTCTGAAAATTAGACTGTCCAAAGTATGTAGAGAAAAAGGTGTCGACTGGATAGTAGCTTTACCAGTTGCGCTCTTTTACATGAGAATGGTAGCACACTCTCGAACAGGGCTTTCCCCGTATGAGGTGATCTTCGGTAGACCACCAAATATGTGGGGGACGCCTATACCTCGTAAAATCACTGATGTTGATTGTAATATGTTGACAGATTACCTGGCTTCCTTGATGTCTGCACTACAATCTTGTCGTTCACAGGTAGCTGCAGCTTTTCCCGATAACACTGAGGTGAAGCCCCATGACGTGGTTCCGGGAGACCTTGTGCTTGTAAGGAACTTCGACAGAAGGAACCCGCTGGAGCCTCGCTGGCAGTCGCCTAAGCTCGTCTTATTGACCACAAGGACAGCTGTGAAGATTGAGGGACGTAAAGGGTGGTTGCACTCGAGCCATATCAAAAAATTTCATGGACTACCATCTGAATCGAACTTTCAACCCTGCATTCCCTCACAGACTGACTCAAAACTCCCCCTGGTTGATGGGCCAGAAAAAGAGAACTATAAACTGAAACTAAGGTCTAGCAAGTCAGACAATTTGATTGTTTAAGTCCTCTTCAAGGTGAATCGGTTGAATTTGTCTCTGACATGTATCCTCTAGACCGAAATAGAGAGAGAAATAGACAGAAACAGCTCAAGAAACATGCGTACTGTAAATCACTTCGTAGTCACTGCATAGTGACATTATTAATTATGTTTTTTCTAAGTCTTCTGATTATTACTGTCAGTATATTTTTACACATGTATTACCCTATTTCCAAGCGTGCTTTCAATGCTACTGCCGAACATTCTTTTAGCGAATTACCTCCGCATGAGTTGTCCTATAGATTTGCGCTGCGCAACAACACATTCATTAGTATGTTACATCATTCTCATCAGACCAGCAATGCTACAAATTGTTGGATATGTGGCCGACTCCCTCCTTATCAGAAATACAGGGGAGTTCTGCCCCTCTTTCCGTATCCATTCACACACAATGGCTCCTGTGGAGCATGGTTTAGTTTGATTAATTCCCTAGATTCAAATTCAGTAGTTTATCAAGACAACTGGGTATGGGGAAACCTGAACCTAGTTTTACTTAAAGTCTGCTACCCTAACAAGGAGGGACTTCCCAAAAGAACAGGGACTGATCTAGAAAATGAAGTATATGGATTAGGTAACTTTACACTTAACCTCATGATCCTGAATGTTGAATCCGAAGCTACACCAATCTTGCCCGCTATGTCAGTATTTCCAGTTAGAGGCGAATTATGTGTAAGAAAGAATGGTTCAATACACATGGGCCATAGTAAATGTACCACTGTAATAGAATTCAGTGATCAAGGCAAGTCTACATTTAGAGCTTCCCGTCACTCCTACTTCATCTGTGGTCACACCGCATACATGCGCCTACCCCTAGATTGGGATGGTACCTGTTACATTGCATTCCTTCTGCCACCTGTTTTCCTAGCCCCGCCTGATTATCATAGGAATACCCATTTAGTACCCAATAGACAGCAGAGAGATCTCCCGATTGTCGACTACACTGAAACAGCATGGGAGCAATATACAGATTTCAATAAAGGTTTCTTTCCCTACATAGGTACAGTCACTAATAGTAAGCTGATACGTAGATTAACTAGAACCCTTGAAGCAGTAGTGAATGAAACTACTTCCACCTTAGGCAACTTAACAGAGGAGCAGTCTGCGATGCGGATTGTTGTTCTTCAAAATCGTCTTGTCCTTGACGTCATTCTGGCCGATAGGGGCGGAGCTTGTAGGGTCATCGGATCAAGTTGCTGTGTTTTCATACCAGAAAACGCGCCGTCAGTATATAAAGCCATAACTCGACTTCATAAAATCGTAAGCCAGATACACCAGAATCCAGGCACCTGGACTTGGTCCGGTTGGTTCTGGAGCATGTTGTCAGCCTGGGGATGGAGGATCCTATCCTTCCTAGGTATTGATTTTCTCATACTATTCAGTTGCTGCTTGTGTCTACAATGTGGGCCAGCGATTTGTGGTCTGTGTGCCACATCGTGTATCCCGCCTTCAAATTTTCATTCAAGATCCCGGAAGAAGAAAGAAGAACAAATGATGCTATATGAACAGATTGATGGATTGATGAAGATGGATATTTCATGAGGGTCCGTAGGGGACAAGGAGGGAATGAGGAAATATGAATTTTTATGGTCAATTGTGTCCCCTATCTTAGACCCCAACGGCTCCATGTACATGCTACAAGTACATGTATGTTCCCTCCAGTTCCAGCTATGAAGACGCAAATACATGTGCGTCCAACATCAACCTGTCCTCTTTCAGATTCGCCATAAATGGGTCGAATATTCCATTCCTAAGTATGATTGGCCACCGACTTTATATGGCTCACTTTTCTAGTTTTACAGTTCAGGCGAGTAGGCCCTGAATTCTGTCATCAAGCCTTTTCCTGCTTCTGCCTCTGAAATGCTCCAGCCTGGACCTGCATCCGTATCCATGAACTTTGTCCTACTCTCTCCGCGGCTAACGGTGCCTGACGCGGCCTGTTGCCTGCCAAAAACTGTATTCAGCCTTCAAGTTATCTGCTCCGCTCCTCATTCAATGCATTCCTGTCTAGAAGTTTTAGGTAAACATCCCTCTAGCTACCGAGCAAAGGGCCCGGCCTCGCTGTCTTTATGCAAGTAATTCATAGCCCCTGTCACCATGGAAGATTCCTGCCCCCTCGCATCTCATATAGACACATAGACGCTTGTACATGCACTAACAGTCAGTATAGGATAGATTCCGTCCGAGAGACCTTTCCTTTTGGATAAAACAGTTCCTTAAACAAAGATATTAGATACGATTTGGGATTAGGTTGACCTGACCACCAGACTTCTGTCTCCACATGTAGAGCTAAATGTCAATTCCCCTTCACCCTCTAGTTGCACGTCAATCACACGTCATGCGGCTGCGCGCGCATCTCTGCCAAATATTTCTGCTGACACTGCAGGATTCTCTTATGGATCCACCCACTTGTGACATCATTTTAAATGACGTTTCTAGTATACGCCTATTATTACGCCTATTTTCATTACGTATGTGTATTCTTATCTGTATTATCAGCTGTTACGCCTCCTGCATCTGTCTTAATGCAATGCTTTTCATATATATATTGTTACTTGTCAATAATGTATTGCTGATCCCTTCCTGAACCTTCGTGGTGATGGAATATGATTGCCTGGTTCGAACCATAATTCCTTTGTAAGGAATAAAGTCCTTTTCAGAACCTCTAATACCACGGATTCTGCCTCTTATTTTGACTGAGTTATTCTTACTAGACTTTACCGCATAAAAAATAGTACAGGTAATTTAAATATTTACCACACAGGACCTACACAACAGAGAATGGTGCTGTGCATAGAGCATTGAGAGAGTACCCCTCTTCAAAGACCACTGTCTCTGCCGTTGCGTAGGTTTTGAGGGATGCCGCATATGAAATTGCCTCAGCAGGACAAGGCAACGAAGATTATGAACAGGCTACCAAGACCTTTCTTCAGGGTCAGAGCACTTCCAGTTGATTAGATAATATACACTTCTGATTCTGGAGTCTAAGATTCTGTTAACCTCATACTCTGCCTCCCCTCCTACCTCCACTACTGCAGATTTGTTGGTGGTTGTGGTGTGTGAAAGGTATGGTGCAGAAGGAAAACGTGAAAGACAGGATGCATACGCCAATCAGGGGGAAACTGTAACCTCATAACCGCAGGAATGATTACTTTGGTTATAAAGTAGGGACCCACATGTTTAAGTTTCAGTCTATTAGTACCCTTGAACTTTATGTTTTTTGTAGACAACCAAACTTTGTCTCCTACAGTATACGAAGCCTCAACTGCTCTTTTCTGGTCTGAAATCATTTCCCTGCATTTCCAGCTAGTTGTAGATGCTTAGTAGCCTCCTGTAGAACAGAACATAGGTGAATGTGATGTTCTTGTATGGAGGGATGGTAGGTAATGACAGGCCATTCGAAAGGTAACTGATGAAGGTGGAAGCCATTCAAGCGGAAAAAGGGTGAACAGACTAACATAGAGTGATCTACATTGTTGTAAACAAATGCAGCCATCCATAGGAGAGAGTGCCACTCTTCCCCCTGTTGTATGGTAAGGGAATGGAGACACTGTTCCAATGTATGGTTTAGTCTCTCTGTTTATCCATTGGTCTGAGGATGGTAGCTTGTGGACAGCCAGGCATCGATGTGCATAGCCTTACACAAGGCTCGCCAAAACTTGGATGTAGGTAGTGATTCCCAGGCCGTTATAAGAATCAGAGGGATACCTTGTAACCTGATTACTTGACTCAGGAATATGTGGGCTAACTTACTTGCAGAAGGCAACTTTGGTAGGGGTATGAAGTGCCCCACTTTAGTTAGATGATCCACAACAACTAATATCACTGTGTATGCCTCACTGTGTGGCATCTCGTTAATGAAATCCCTAGAGAGTGCGTGCCAGGGGCTTGGAGGCACAGGCATAGGGTGCAATAAGCGAGCAGGTTTGTTATGGATGGTCTTGCCCTACTTGCATACTGCACATGCTTCTACATACAACTTAAAGTAATGAGAAAGCATAGGCCACCAAAAGTTCCTCTCTGTGGCTTTGCTATTTTTTGCATGCCCATTTGTACTCCTAGATTTGAGTCATGGAGCCAAGAAAACACTTGGAGTTGCAGGTCCTTCTTCAGTGCAGGTCCTAGTTCAGTACATACAATGAGTTCTGTTGATACAGAAGATCTCCTTCTGAAAATCTGTTGGCGGGATCTGCTTGAATCCAAGTCTGAACATCAACTGTACATATTTGTTCTTTGAGGCTCTGTATGAAGCTCTTGGAGTCAATTATAACCAGTTCTAAGTTCTTAAAGGCTGCTGTAGGGAGGATAGTGGGCATTTCTCAATGGAGATGCAGTCACGTTCCAGTGAGGGATCTGCTCAAGAGAGAGCGTCTGCCTTCTCATTCTGTGGACCTGGTCTGTATTTGATGATGAAATCATAATCAGAAAAGAAAAGAGACCATCAAAACTGGTGTGGTGTGAGTGATCTGGTGGTTTTGAGAAACCGTAAGCTGCGGTGGTCTGTGAAGATCTCTATGGTAGGACAGGCTCCCAGTAGATAATGTCTCCACTCTTCATACACCTTCTTTACGGGTGAGAGCTCTTTGTCTGATATGCTATAATTCTGATCGCAATTTGTCAACTCGCTGAAATAATAAGCCACTGGATGCAATTGTCCCATCTCAGGCCACCTCCCAAGGATTAATATGAAGCATCTGCTTCCACCTGAAAAGGCATTGTTATCTCTGGATGTAATATCTGTGCTTGAATGAACCGCATTTTCAATGTCTGGAAGGTTGTTCCATTTCTTCGGTCCATATGAATGGGGTGTCTTTTTTCAGTAGTCGGGTGATGGACTGGACTATGTGGGAAAATCCTTTTATGAAGCGCCTGTAGAAATTGGCAAACCCTAGGAAGCTCTGTAGCGCCTTCGTATTAGACGGGGATTTCAATTGGGTTATCGCTGTAACGTTTCTATCATCCATTTTCAGTCCCTTTGGGTTTATGATAGATCCTAAGAAGTCTGTTTCATCAACATGAAACAAACACTTTTTAGTTTGGCGTACAGATGATGGTTTGACAGCCTCTTCAGAATGGTCTTGACATGAGCTATATGTTCCTGCAAGCTGGTTGAAAAAATCAGGATATCGTCAATGTAGATGATACAGTACGGGTCCAGATATGCCCTGCGGACCTCATCCATGAAGTACTGGAATCCGGCTGGAGCATTGGAGAGCCCAAAGGTCCTTACTTGATATTTGAAGAATCCTACTTTTGTCCGAAATGCAGTCTTCCATTCATCACCTTATTTCACTGGTGTGCCCCTTGAAGATCCAGTTTAGTGAAGATTGTGCCGCCCTAGAGTTGGTCCAGCAACACAGGAATGAGCGGCAGAGGGTACCGTTTTTTATCATCAGTCTGTTAATGGCATGGTAGTCAATGCATGGGCTGAGACCCCCTCCTTCTTGGAAACGAAAAAGAGAAGAGACGAAGCGGGAGAGGAAGATTGGCGTATGAATCTAGAAGCCACATTTTCTTGGATATAATTCATCAGATGTTGATTTTCGGACTCCGTTAGCATGTAAATTCTGCTCCAGGGTATTGAAGCACTGGGTACCAGATCAATCTGACAGCCATACTCCCAATGAGGAGGCAACTGACTTGTTTTGTCTTTGTCAAAAACAGATTTGTGTGCCGTATATTCCAGAGGCAACACTACTGTACTGCAAACCTACCTGCTGGTACATCATTGAGTCAAATACACAGCTGGTGTGTCTGCCCTGTGTAGTTGTGATGTTGAAAGCCATGTGCAGTGTTCCTGGTGAAAATGTGCATCCACAGTCACAGAGCAGGCTGCCGAATGGACTGTGGGGTCATGTAGAGTGAGCCATGGCATTCCCAATATCAAAAAAATGGGGTGCTTCAATAATATCGAACTGGATAGACTTAAAATTATTATCTCAGTATTGCAAGGTGAGAGCAGGAGTATGGCACCTGATAGGACTGTAAGGAAGGGCGGTACCATCCACTGCCTTGACTGGTTCTGGGATGGGTTTCTTGATGAATTGCAGTCCCGTTTCCGGAGCATATGCCTAGTCAATAAAATTACCCGTGGCTCCTGAGTCTAACAAGGCCAGAGCTCTTCATTGTTGTTTGGTAGGTAAACATATTGTAACTTCAACATTCCTATGTGCTTCAGCTGTCTGGGTGGTGCTGGCCATCTCTCCGGCTCCCGAATAAGGGACCTCCTTCTTGTTCGGAACTGTTAGTTTTGAAGCCCTCTCCTCTAAAGAGAAGTCCTGCTGGATGGCCACTTGGCTTTAGGTGGAGGTTGCTTGTTGAAGGGCCTTGTGAAGGGCCTTGTTCTTGCACAGTATTGCTTGATAAAATGCCCACTCTTACCACAGTACATACACAACCTTTGTCGTCATCTTTTCTCTCATTCTTTATTCGAGAGGGGTCTATGAATGCCGTTTATTTGAATGGAGTCTACCCCATTTGAGTTAGATACACTGTCCTCTGTTCCCATCTTGATCTGAGGGGTAGCGTACCTAACATCTCCTCAAAGCTAGTCTCCTCTTCTTTACTGTAGTCTGTGATTCAGTTGCACAGTGAGTTCAACCAATTCTTCACAGGTGTGTGGCCACTACACAACTTGGGCTAACACATCTTTTAGCTGACTGCATAAGCCTTGATACAACAAAGAGGTTATTTTTCCCACTGGCCAGTCTGTCTCCACCACCAAATCGATTAAATTTCGTAACATACATAAGCAGGTCTTGAATTTGGTATTTAAGGGTTAGGAGATGCGTTTTACGATCTAAGAGCTTAAGCATTTCTCTTCAAAAAGCAGGAAAGTTGTATAGCAGGGGATCGTCTCTTCCTATCAACCAATTAGCTGAATTGCTTTTTAAATAAGACAACACACATGCTGTTTTTGTTTGTTCATTGTGAACACTGTTGGCTTGTACAGGAAATGTAGTCGACACTGATTGATGAAATTTTTTGGATTTTTGGATCTCCATAAAACCTTTCAGGTTGGTTTAAGTGGTATCTGCGAGACATGTATTACAAGTACAGGTGTAGGAACCGCTGACTGTGTTGTGGGTCCCTGTGCAGGAGTGTAAAACCCCTGAGGGGTAGCACCACCCCCACTGCGCAAATGCATAGTGGTGTGGTCTGAGGAAGAGGAGGTGAGAGGGTCCGTGCTCCTATGTGTCCCCTCCTCCCCCTTTACTTTGATCAGAAGGACCTTTGCGTGTGAATCTTGCTACCTCCCTCCTGACTGTTCCCAATTTCTTTGTTAACTCTTGACTTTTCACACATGAAGCATGTACCTCCATTTGCAAAGTCGTAATGTTTTCCAAGATCGCTGTTAGAACTGCGTTGGAATCCATAGCTCAGGCCAGCTAAATACGTGGGCTTGCTATTCTGTTACACTGTATACCAGTTAGTATTATACATACACGAAATGACTAACCTAGCCATGTTCTGCTGGCGGCGACTATGGCGTGAGGTCAATCCAGCCCCTCCAGTAGGTGTTCAATCGGAGAACAGGTCATCTAGTTCCCCACAAGCGCTCAACCAAGAAGAATAGAGAAAATAATAAAACAGCCATATCATCCACTTCTCTTGGCTTGTCCTGCCCTTGATGTTTCTTGAAGGCACTGGCTGAGGTCAACCATCTGCTAAGAGTCACGACCACACATGTAAACCTGTAGTGACCGAAAAAGAGAAAAACACATTACCTCAGCATTACTCTGGCCACTCACTCCAATATGTACATTCACTCTAGTGTTAGGGTCGCTCACATTTAATTTACTCGATTTAAGGCTTAACAATAGGACTCCTTACTCATGACGGAGTTAATTTTCGGTACTCCAAAATTAACCATGATCCTTCTCATAGTGAATACAATGTCTTTAGTTCACTTGATAGCGACTGGTTCTCATGTTACCAAATCCTTAAAGTCGAACTGCGGACCACATAAAGATTCTTAATCAGGATTCTGGAAATGGTACACTCAAAGAATAGAGCACAGTACCAGGCATTCACACTACCAGTACACTTAGCTTTTGCAGTTGAAGGCCGGCCGAGCCTCATGAGCAGCTCACTGATATAGACATTGCTCCTGTCGTCGCACTGACTCTGCAGCAACTCTGACACTCTACCTGGATAAGATTCCAGCATCCCAGGAAGAACCAGCTTCAACAGGCAACACCGGCACCTGCTGGAGGATCTCAAAGAATTTGCTCGGAGAAGAGCGAGCAGCCACGGAAACAGGATCCGGGTCAGAGGGCACCAGGCGAACCCACGCCCTTCCCGGAAATAATCGGACGGAAGTTCAGTCTGGACAAAGACAGAATAGCAAGCGCTGGTGCTTGCTCGTACCACTCTTAAATACCATGGAGAGTGTGACGTATACAGCAGATGGAAACTGCTGCCATGTCTTATTGATCTTGCCATCCATACATGAGAAATGCCTTATGCCTGTGCAGAGGTGTGCAACCCTTCTTGCATACCTAATGGGGCGTCCTAAGTGCAGACTATGGTGCTCTTTAACAGGATAGTGCTGTGCATAAAGCATCATAACAGTTGTCCAGAATCCTCCTGTTCGTTTTTTCTTTTTCCAGGACATAAGATGCAGAGGTAAGGTTAGGGGAGGACTGCTTCCCTGCTGGGCTTGTGAAGTCTTCCACCCCTGCAATGAGGGATTGAATCTTGGCCAGATTCAAGTTGGAGGACTTAACATGCTTGGCGGCATTGTCGATCCTGGATTCCTTCTCTTGTCCTCAGTCTTTATGCAAGTTGGAGGAGCATCAGGCAGATGTTTTTTGGCCTTGCTCTTCTTGCGCATGAGTGCACGGACGTGGGAAGACAGTGCTCTTGACTCACGCATGCGGGGAAGAGCTTGTGCACACATTAATTTTCTGCCAGATTCAAGAAGCGCACCATTGAGGAGCATATTTAAAGTTTCCTCCTCACAGTTGGCAATATTATATTCCTTTTTAGGAAGTTTGTTTGAGAATCTATTCCAGATGGTAGTTCCTGTTTCAGTCTGCTTAAGGATGGGTAAGCATTCTTCCAAAAGGAGACATCTGTACCCTTTTAGTTCCCATCTTCCTTTCATTTTGATGGGGACTTCTCTTACTCCCCCAAGCGATGCAGGTATGGGGAAGAGGGAGACAATGACAGGAATCGCAGGATGTCCTGGACACTTTACAAGCTTTTGAAAACAGCTGAAAGAAGGAGGCTTGCAAGACTAATCTGGTTGGCAATCAACTTTCTGATTCAGATGTCTCTACTGACAGTGAGGATCTGCAGATCAGAAAAGCAAATACATTTAGAAGGATATGCTGCAAGATGTACTCTCTCATGTTTGGGGGAACACAGGTTTTGTTCAAGCTGAGAGACCTTCTTCATCGTGTGTTACAGTGTTATACAGTTCCAAAGACCTCTTTGTGGATTACTCATACATTAGCATGTTTTGGTTATTTAAAATAATTGAAAGACCCAGAGAAGAAATCTCTCCCTAGGTTTATGACAAAGCTATATCCTCTTCAATATAGAGACTTTTCTCTCAGACAATTTTCATGTGGATTCATCCATGGCAAAGGAGAACATTTTTGGAAGACCCTGCAGATAAGAAGGTGGATTCTTTTCTTAAGAAGGTTCTTCACTGGTTCCTATACCGCCTTATGGTCTGGAATGTATGGTGCTTATACAGAGCAATGTTTGTTTTCTGACTTTAAGTTTCTCTTTCAGGTGATTCAAGATGGATCAGATTGCTTTCAGCTATTGGAATCTATGGAGAAACAAATAGAGTTGTTATCTGACATGTCGTTTGATGTTGTTAGAGCTTCATCTTTAACCAGTGGCCCTTCAATTGTAGCTGGACGCAATTTATATTTGAAGGACTGGAATACCAATGCAGCTCAGACGTCTATGGCCCTGAAGATGGCATTCGAGGAATCCAAATTATTTGGAGGAGATTCAGAAAAAAAGCTCCATCGCCTTTTCAAGGAATGGAAACATTCTTCATCATTTAAAAAACAGACTCCTAAATCATTTAGATCCTCAAAATGTAAGTCATTCAGACAATCATCTCTCCATCAGCAGTTTGATTCTTCAAGTAGACCTCAGAAGAAGTCTACATTGTTGTTCTGTTCCTTTTGGAAGCAGAAGCAGGATTCGATGTCTAAACCACAGAACTCCTAACCATGCCGAGTACACCCCACCATTGCCGGTTGGAGGTCGGATACGCAGATTTTTTCCGATTGGAGGAAGATAACGTCAGACAGATACGTTCTTCATATTGTCAGATTTGGTTGTCAGATTGAGTGTCAATATGCTCCGGCCCCTTCAGGCTTTATTCAAACTTCCAGTTCCCAAGAATCCTTTCAAGAGGCAGGTCTTGAGTGAGGTGGTCACTGCTCTTCTAAAGAAAAGGGCAATTTATCCAGTTCCAAGGAAGGAGAGTAGTCTGGGCATTTATTCAATTGTCCTCCAAGTTCGGAAAGCATCTGGAGGCTACCATCTCACGACAGACCTGAAGAACCTCAATCAGTTTATCCAGACATCAAATTCAAGATGGAGACTTTGCAGAGAATTGCACCTTTAATCCCATCACAATGTTTCATGACCACGCTCGATCTCATGGATGCTTATCTTCATGTTCCAATGGCGAGGAAAGATGTGCAGTTTCTGAAGTTTGTAGTGGGAGACTGGCATTGACAATTCATAGTCCTTACATTCGGGATCAAATCAGCCCCCAGAGGTTTTATAAAAATGATGGCTCCTGTCATAGCACACCCTCATCTGATGTGAATTACAGTCTTGCCATATCTCAGCGATTGGTTGCTTCATGCTCCATCTATCCCAGAGATATTCACATTTCTGGATACCACCATGACAATGATAAATAGGTTAGGGCTTCTGCTCAATATTCCAAAATGCCAACTGATACCATCAAAAGAAATCAAGCTCATAGGACTCATCTTCAAAACAGATGAGGGGGAAATCCTCCTTCCCTTGTAAAGAATCTACTGCCTTCAAATACTGATATCCTTTCTTCTCTCCAGCTCAGAAGTTCCAGACAGGTTATGTCTGGAGATTCAGGGGCAATTGGAAATTTTTGACTTCACGGTTCCATGGGCATGTGTTTATGTACACCCCTTCCTGTGGCACTTGCACAGATTTTATTCTCTGGTAATTCACCCCTTTAATCACCTAATTACGTTATCCAGTCAAGTGGAGTTGGATAAACTTGATCAATTTATCAAAAGGCATGGGCATGCATCCAAAACAGCCTGCAGTACTCACTACAGATGCCAGCACAATTGGTTGGGTAGCAACAATCTTGGCCAATTCATGCCAGCAGAAGTAGTCCCTTTTGAAGCAGGGGAGATTATCCTGTGGTAATGTAGTCCACGCTGTATGATGAGGTTCAAGTAGGTTTATTGAAATGAGTAACAAGTAGCATAAGACCTATGTATAACAGTCTATAAGTCCTCATCAGCAGCCCTACCAGGAGCAGCCTGCTAGCTGCTCAGCCCCATCCACCAACTGCATCACACACACCAGTCACTCAAACATTCCACTCATGGCCCACACACCAACATTCTGCACAGAACACTCACACAGGCTGAGCAGCTAGTAACAAGACAACATAGTACATTCAATTACAACATGAGAATACTACATTATCTCTTTCCTATTGAACAGAAGAATAATGAAACCCGACTAAGAAAACTATAAACATAAAAGTACAAGATAAGACAATAGTCCGTATACATCGGTGGGGGTGGTTCACCCGCGCAGCGGCACCAATATTCTTTGTTAGTTTGGGGTTGGGGGGAGGGGGGTGGTTGTGGGGTAGGGTTGAATTGAGTATTATATCGATCTGCTCTCTGCAAGTGCAGTACATGCTACTCGGGATACTGATTGATTGCCTTGTTCGCTTATAATCATTGACAATGTTGGAATGGTTCTTTGTCAGTTGGATACCAGATCTTAGATTATTTTCAGAAAAATGCACAGATGGCACATAGATACAGGATGTAAATGTAACTTTTCTTTGTCTGATGCTCAATAAAGATATGTTAAAAAAAAAAAAGACAATAGTCCGTAACCCAGGGTTGACGGCAACACCACATCACGAGAGGGATAGGGACTAAACAAGAAGGAAGAAAGATTACCTACCCATCCCCCTCCTTTAATAAAAGAAAGAAAATGAAATTCAATAAGTATGCTCCCCATGTGAGGAGACAAGACAAGTGGGAAAAGGGTCTGAAACCCAATATCCTTCCCCTAGATAAAGGGACAATGTGTATACTCCCCTGTAGGGAGGAAAACCAAGTAAAAATGTGAAAATGTGGAAAGAGGGACTAAAACTCAAATTCCTACCTCTCCCTCAAACAAGGGACAACGTGTATGCTCTCCATGTGAGGAGAAAAGTCATGTGGAAAAAGGGACTTAAACCCATTCCCTTGCCCCAAAGTAAGGGACCCAAGGGACAAAAACCCAGAGAAATGTAGTGAAAAACACTCACTACAACAAAACAAACGTGTGGCGCATGGTGACTTATGCACACAAGGTACAAAACCCTTTCAACAAAAATTGAGCGTGCGGCACATGGTGGCTTACGCACACTAGGTGTAGAACCCTTGCAACCAAATAATAGAATGTAAACTACGAACTTTGTGATAAAAAAGAGAACAACACCCTTAAGTCAACCCTCTTGTAAGGGCACAATGTCAAAAAATGTAGGTATGGGACTGTCAGGGGGTCACTCTGGAGGAAGATCGAGCTGGAGACGATAATGACTATTCGTTTCCACCTCGGCCGCAGGACGAGAGCGGGCCCTTTAATCCGGACTGGACTTCCCTGGGGGAGGAGCCTGTAAGAACTACGTCAGCGACAACCCTCCAATCACGGGACGTATTTGCCTGTAAAGAGAATCCGGAAGACCAACAAGGCGCGAAAGCCGGTGGAGGAAGGAGAAGTGGAGAGAGAGAGGAAGAGCAAGAGCAAGGAGGCGGTGGAGACAGCGAGAAAACGAGCAGAGGGATCGGAGAAGACGAGGTCGAGGATCCGAAGCAGCCAGGAGGCCAACGTAACCGCGACTCGCCCCGCCATGTTCCCGGAGGAGCGTGGCTGGGAAAGGTACGGGACCGAGTCCTGGGTTTTGCTTTTTCACGGGGAGGGACGGGGTAGGATTGAGTTGGGGTGGTCACAGAGGGGTGTGCGTGTGTGGGACACAGATTACGTTCTTCCACCCTATTCCCGGCACCTTCACCTTCACCTGCGAGACTTCTATTCTTTTTGTTGTGAGAATTCTACGTGGTGGCAGCCCCGGTGACCCTTCACTCCCCTTACCCTGCCTCAAATCCATTCAAAGCTCCTTCATCTCACCTTTGTGCGTTCCCGTGTTCTTTTTGTTTTCCTCGGTCTATCTCCCTGGAGAGTCGGACGAGCACCTAACACCATGGAAAGCGTCACAAGGGAAGGCGAGCCAAGAAGGAAGACGTGATCACATCCTTTACCTGGTGTCTTGTACCGTGGAACAATAAAGAAACCATAACCCCATAACCCAGACTGTCGTGCCTCCTTTCCCCTAGAGGGTGTCCCTTGTGACAAGTGGCGAGCCAGATAGGAGATCGAGTTCCCTTGCATCCGAAACAGGATGGAAGCCCTTATCCACCAGATGAAGGAGGGCCAAGCCAAACTTGAGTGGGCGGTGGAGAAATCCTCCAGTCAGGGCGACGCGGATCGCGCAGTATTCACTTCGGCCATCCAAAATCAAGCCGACAGTCTACTTAAACTTGCTGAAGGACATGCCCAGCTCCTGGTCAACCTGGGACAGAGCAGGGCCAGCCATCCACCTGGGACAGTGGTCCCCCTGCAGAAGAAGTTTGTGCCTGGAGACGACCCCTTGGCGTTTTTTTTAACTTCGAGAGGGCAGCGAGGGCTAGTGCCTGGCCAGGAGATAGATGGCCGTTTTACCTCGCCCCGCTCCTAACCGGAGAAGCCCAAGCGGCATATCAAATGGTAAACCGAGATGGAACCGCCACCTATACTGTTGTGAAACAGTATGTCCTTGATAGGCTCGGGGTGGATGACGAAACCCATAGGCTAAAATTCCGCCAAGAACGTGGTGTCCCAGGTGATTTACCCAAGACTCTGTTTTTCAAACTGAAAGGAGCCGCGGACCTCTGGCTTAAACCACATGAAGCCAATATGGAAGAGGTCATGAATAAAATCTATTTAGAACAATTCCTGGAGGCCCTTCCGTATTCTACCCAACGATGGTTAAAGCAACACGCTGGACTCACCTTGGAACAGGCCATAGAGATGGCGACCTCCTATGCCAGGGCCCAAGGCCGGCCTCCCGTAAAAGAGCCTGAGAGACACGTCCGACCATTAGGTCCCGGAAAGCCAGAAAGAAAACCCTCACGACCCCTCCCAGAAATCAGCCGTCCTCGTATAGCACGCCCGGAGAACCCGACCTACTCAGGCCCCCAATGTTATGACTGTGGGGAGTGGGGACACATTGCCCGGTACTGCCGCAAGAAAAGAGAAAAGAAGGAGGAACCGATGGACGTGAGCTATGCTCCCCGCTCTGTCCTCTTCGCCCAAGAAATAGGGCCGATATTCTATGTAAGTGTGACTCTTGAGGGGAGGGTGGTAAGGGCTCTCCTTGATTCTGGGTGTAGGCATTCGGTCGTGAAGAGAGAACTGGTACATCCCTCAAGGCTTCTACCTGGGAAAACCGTGCACATCCGGTGCATTCATGGGGATGTGAAGGAATACCCTTTGGCTAGGTTGGTGTTAGTCACTGAGGGAGATATACAGGTGGAGGCAGTGGTAGGGGTATTAGAGAATCTCCCTGAGTCCCTAATCATCGGGATAGACACCCCATGTTTTACTCCCTTAATGCACGCTGCCCTGGGTCCTTCAAAACATGATGTCCCACTTACGCCTGAACCCTGGGCAAGAGATAACCATTTCAGGATGGCCTAGTTGAACGACGCCACCCTCACCCATGCCTGGCAAAAAGCCAGAGACCCACAGAACCCCTTACATCAGACATTTCCCACTTTTATTGAGAAACACGGCCTGCTATATCGTCTCTCCAAACAAGACGCTGTTCCCCAACTTGTGGTCCCCTTAGAGTTCCGGGACCAAATCTTGTTTTTTGCACACGCCCACCTGTTGGCGGGCCACTCAGGGGCAGAAAAAACAGGACAGGCTATCTTACAACATTTCTTTTGGCCTGGGGTATATGCACAAATCCAAAAGTATTGCCAGGAGTGTCAAATCTGCCAACGTCGTAATCCCTATGTACCCCCGCCAGTGCCCTTACACCCCTTACCTATAATAGGCACCCCCTTTGACAGACTGGGCATGGACATCATCGGCCCTTTGCCTAAGTCAGCACGCGGACACCAGTATGCTCTGGTGTTGGTCGACTATGCCACCAGATATCCTGAGGCCTTCCCCCTGCGGACCGCCACCTCTGCCGCCATATCGCAAAGACTCGTAGAGGTCTTTTCCAGGATGGGGTTTCCCCGCGAGATAGTCACCGATCAAGTCACACCCTTTGTATCACGTCTCCTAAAACAAGTTTGTGAACAGCTGCAGATCAAACATATAACCACCTCTGTCTATCATCCCCAGACAGACGGACTAGTCGAACGCTATAACGGTAGTCTAAAACTTACCTTGAAAAAGCTTCTGTCTGGGGATGGAAAGAACTGGGATCAACTACTCCCCCTAGCGCTCTTTGTTCTCCGTAGTCAGAGACAATCTAGTATGGGTGCCTCCTCTTTCGAACTGCTCTTTGGACGCAAACCACGAACTCTGCTTGAGATCACCAAGGACAGTTGGGAGCGAGAAGGTCTCAAGGAGGCCGAAGCCCTCCTTGATTACACACGACAGCTGCAGTCTAGACTCCATAAACTGAGAACACTGGCCCATACCCAGTTACTATCATCACAGACAAAACAGAAAACCTTTTATGACCGGGGTACTAAGTGGAGAGAACTGAGCATAGGTGACTGGACGTTGGTACTTCTACCCACGTCCACCCACAAATTGAAAAAGGAGTGGCAAGGTCCTTTCCAGGTAGTCCGCAAGGTAGGGAAAACCACATACATCCTGCAGATAACCCGGAATAGGACACAAATGTACCATATCAATTTGCTAAAAAAATGATTGGGACCACCTCCAACCGTAGACCATACGGTGTCCACCGTTTACCCCTTACCGCACTCAGTCACTGAGACCCCCATTAATCCTGACCTCCCTTCTATACAGTCAGAAGAGATACATTCCCTCCTGTTAACCTATTCCGACGTATTTTCTGACCAGCCAGGGAAGACCTCCCTAGCAGAACACTGCATACCCACTCCACCCGGAGTAGTGGTTAAGCAAAAACCATATCGAATACTGGAAGCCCGACGAACCGCGTTCCAGGAAGAAGTCGAGAGGATGTTGGCCTCAGGGGTCATAGTCCCCTCTCACAGCAATTGGTGTTCTCCGGTTGTCCTAGTGCCCAAACCGGATGGCAGCATCCGGTTTTGTATTGATTTTAGGGCAGTGAATCGAGTGTCCAAACAAGACGCTTATCCCCTTCCCCGGGTGGATGAACTCATTGAACGCCTTGGTGAGGCCAGATACATAACCACCATCGACCTCACCAAGGGGTATTGGCAGATACCACTGGCCCCAGCCGACCAAGAAAAAACAGCTTTTTCCACCCCATCAGGTCACTGCCACTTTACCGTCCTTCCCTTTGGGTTGCATGGAGCCCCGGCTACCTTTCAAAGGGCCATGGACACCCTCCTGGCCCCTCACCTGCAGTATTCGGGGGCTTATCTTGATGACATCGTGGTGTTCAGTAAGTCCTGGGAGGAACTCTTGCTCCATTTGGGGAACATCCTTGGTAGCTTGAGACGTTCAGGGTTGCATGTGAATGCCAAGAAATCAAGGGTGGCCTTTCAGAAAGTCCGCTATTTGGGGTATCTCCTGGGGGAGGGACACATCGCTCCCCAGACTGAGAAAGTAACCGCCATCCAGGCCGTTCCCTATCCTAAAACCAAGAGGGTCTTAAGAGCGTTTTTGGGCCTGGTCGGTTATTACCGCAGATTTATTGCCCATTCGCTACCTTGGCTGGGCCACTTACAGACCTCCTGCGTAAGACTCACACGTCCCCTAGACTGCAAGCCCCCTCCGATCGGGAAGCCCAGGCCTTTCAAGCCCTAAAAGACGCACTGACAACCTCCCCTGTACTCGTGACCCCTGACTTTAATAACACCTTCATCTTGCAAACCGACGCCTCAGGTGTCGGGATAGGGGCGGTCCTGTCACAGCCGGACAAGAATGGCCATGAACGCCCCCTTCTTTATCTCAGCCGAAATTTATTCCCCAGAGAACAAGCGTATTCCACCATAGAGAAGGAGTGTCTAGCGGTTAAGTGGGTGGGTTGAGAAGCTCAGATACTACTTAGAGGGTAGGTCCTTCATACTATATACCGACCACGCTCCCCTCACATGACTGCAAAGGAACCGTGGCCATAATGAACGTATTCTCCGCTGGTTCCTGGCCTTACAGCCTTTTAAATTGACGTCAGACATCGAAAAGGGGCACAACAGGGTAATGCAGACTTTCTCTCCCGTTTTCCTTGTTCCCCCGAGCGGGGTACTCCAGGGGGAGGGAATTGTCAGGGGGTCACTCTGGAGGAAGATCGAGCTGGAGACGATAATGACTATTCGTTTCCACCCCGGCCGCAGGACGAGAGCGGGCCCTTTAATCCGGACTGGACTTCCCTGGGGGAGGAGCCTGTAAGAACTACGTCAGCGACAAACCTCCAATCACGGGACGTATTTGCCTGTAAAGAGAACCCGGGAAGACCAACAAGGCGCGAAAGCCGGTGGAGGAAGGAGAAGTGGAGAGAGAGAGGAAGAGCAAGAGCAAGGAGGCGGTGGAGACGGTGAGAAAATGAGCGGAGGGATTGGAGAAGACGAGGTCGAGGATCCGAAGCAGCCAGGAGGCCAACGTAACCGCGACTCGCCCCGCCACGTTCCCGGAGGAGCGTGGCTGGGAAAGGTACGGGACCGAGTCCTGGGTTTTGCTTTTTCACGGGGAGGGACGGGGTAGGATTGAGTTGGGGTGGTCACAGAGGGGTGTGCGTGTGTGGGACACAGATTACGTTCTTCCACCCTGTTCCCGGCACCTTCACCTGCGAGACTTCTATTCTTTTTGTTGTGAGAATTCTACGTGGTGGCAGCCCCGGTGACCCTTCACTCCCCTTACCCTGCCTCAAATCCATTCAAAGCTCCTTCATCTCACCTTTGTACGTTCCCGTGTTCTTTTTGTTTCCCTCAGTCTATCTCCCTGGAGAGTCGGACGAGCACCTAACACCGTGGAAAGCGTCACAAGGGAAGGCGAGCCAAGAAGGAAGACGTGATCACATCCTTTACCTGGTGGAAACCATAACCCCATAACCCAGACTGTCGTGCCTCCTTTCCCCTAGAGGGTGTCCCTTGTGACAGGGACAAATACCTAAAGTCTCTAAATAATGCAAAGACTACACATTGGCAAACTGTAGCATCACTAAAACGATTATACTGTACAAATACTGTAGTATGCAGCTGAGCGATTTAAAATGTGTTCAACCATGGAACCCTGGGCACACTCTCAGTATGTGCCTAAAACCTACATACTGAGAGTGTTCCCAGGGTTCCATGGTTGAACAAGTTTTAAATCGCTCAGCGGCATACTACAGTATTTGTACAGTATAATCGTTTTAGGTTAAACACAAATCGAACAAAACCTAGGAGAATTTTAGTTAATTTCCTCACGTATACATTGAAAGAGAAGATTTTAGCTAAGGCCTTGAAGAATAAAACATTAGAACTGAACTGGGTAAGAATTGAAATTAGATCGGATTTATCTGTAGTAACATCCAACAACAGATGCAGGAGGATTGGTTTCTGCTTCTCTGTTAGCTCAAGAGTTTAGGTTTTTCCGTCGCACGTCTAGGGGTCACTCACAGGGCTTTTGCCATGGGAAGTTGGACAGGGTTTTTCCAAGGGTGGGGGGGATGTAGGGAGCACAGAGTGGGGAGAATAAGGGAGAAAAATAAAAAAATTACATTCCTCAAATGTCACGTCTTGCACCAAGTCAGTGGTTAATGCGAGATTTTGTAGGGGATGTCTGGGAATAGAACAAATGAGATAAAAGTCCTAAAGGTGTGCGCCGGCTGGTGGATATGGGACTGTTGTTAGCCAAACGCAGGCTGGCCATCTGTTGGTTGAGGGGCCAGCCTCCCACGATGGCCCAGTGGACACGGGATGTGCTATATTGTAGCACACAAACTGAAAACTTTAGTGAACTTCTCCCGCCACGAAGTAGGCCTAAAAACTTTTGGGAACTGTACAAAACTTATCTTGCAACCAAGGGTGGGGGCATGGATATGACTGACAGTGTATCACAGTAGCAGACTAGTACTACCCCTAACACATAGATAAACTGAGTCTGCCCCAAAACGGCGCACTGGCCATGGTACATATTGACTGTCTCTTACATGCTCGCAGGACATCACGACTATGAGCGGGAATGTTCGTAAATGAGAGGGGGAGGGGTGGATTGTTAATTTTTTGTCATTAAGGTATAATCGATATGCTACCCTTTTAATACTCTGCTGTAACATCTTTGATTGCGGTGTGTCATGGTAATCGCTACATTTCAGTATTGAGTCTCATACCTGTTTTTGTTTAAAAAACTCAATACATTTTGGGTTTTTTTAAACAATAAAGGGACAGAGATATAAAAAAATGAGATAAAAGTTTTATCCTGGAGTGTGAAGGGTCTCCGGGTGAAGGGAAGAAGAGATAAGATAATGCAGTACTTAAAGGATTGTCCTGCACAAATTATTATTCTACAAGAGACACATCTTACGGAGGGGGAAAGTAGGAAGTTCTTTAAAGCATAGAGATGGATTTCACATGCAATCTATACAAGCCAGACAGTAGTCACAAAGGGGGTAGCATTATTGGTAAAACAGGGTATGAAAATTTCGGTGGAAGGCAGTGTTTCGATTATTGCAGGAAGATGGCTCGTAGCAAAGTAAAAAAAATGTGATCAGAATTATACTCTGGTGGGCTATTATGGTCCGAATCAAGATGACACAGGTCATTTGGATGAATTAGTTAATGAGCTTTTGGGTTTCCCGGATCGGATTGTTATGGCAGGAGACTTTAACACAGTTTTGGACCATAAATTGGATAGATCTCTGAATAGCAGAGCAGTAGTAAATCGCAAAATGTCTGATAGGTTGCGACTGGTGATGGCGCAGCTGGGACTTTGTGATGTATGGCAATGTAAGGCTGGATCGCGATAGGTTTTACATATTATAACAAAAAATATAAACACAAGTCAAGGATTATTTTCTGGTAGACAGGGTTCTGAAGAATTCCGTTTTGGAGGTTAAACATGTAGGTGTACATCTGTCGGATTACTCAGCCATTCTCCTCCTTAGAGGTTAGAAGAGGGAGCTGTTCGTTCAAGATGGATGTTAGATCGCACAATTTTATTGGGAACAGAGACTGTTGAGATCTTAAGAGGGGAAACTAAGGAATTTTTTTAGAGGAACCTGGGCTCAGCTACGATTGGGATAGTGTGGGATCCATACAAGGCCTATCTAAGAGGTAGACTAGGTGCTTTAGCGGCAGGGAAAAGGCGAGCATACTATAGAAAGGAATTAAAAGAGCAGGTTCGGAAGTTGGAAAGGGTTTTGAGTAATCCAGGAAGCCTTGAAGGTTTTGAAAAGGAGCTGGCTGAAATAACAAACTTAAAGGCGAGTCTGTTTGGAGTTTTAAATGACAGAGTTAAGGAGAAATGGGAGTGTAGCCAGTTGCCACATTTTGAATATGGCAAAAGCTGTAGTAAACTATTAGCGTAGAAGGCAAAGAGTGATCAAGTTAGAAATCTGATTAAAGAGATCAGAAGTGAAGATTCAGGCACGGTTCTCAGTGACAGGCGGGGAATCGGATTAGCTTTTCATAGACATTTTGGGAAAGTTTATAAGGAAGATTTGGTTATTACAGAGGTTGACGTGTTGACCTGGTTGGACCAAGTGGAACCTTTATCAGACGAGAAAATGGAAGTGTTGAATAAGGAGATCACTGTTGAGGAGCTAGAGAAGGCTATTGGGGGAGGTTAAAGAGGAAAGGCCCCAGGGCCAGATGGCCTCCCGCATGAGGTTTATAAAGCTTTGGCTAGTACTCTAATACCTATCCTTAGGGCTTCTCTATAACGCAATATTTTTGTCGGATACCGTTCTGCCTGAATCCTGGAAAGAGGCCATTATAACTTCAATTTTCAAGCCTGGGAAGTGCCCAAAAAGTGTTGACTCCTATAGGCCTATTTCACTCTTAAATTGCGACTATAAGCTTTTTGCAAAGGTTATGGCAGGGAGGCTAAATGGAGTTATGTCGCACTTGGTGCATGAAGATCAAAAAGGGTTTATTAGAGGAAGAGCTTTGAAAGAGCTGACGTATTCACTTATTGGTTCCAAAGACATGGCTACTGTGTATGACCTTCCCTTGGCAGTAATAGTGATGGATGCCGCTAAAGCGTTTGATCGCATAAACTGGGTTTATTTGCAGACGGTGGTCAAACATCTTAATCTGGGTACAAACTTTTGTAGAATCCTGAGATGTATCTACGCAGCACCGGAAGCCAGAGTGCAGGTTAATGGGGTATTGACAGAGCCGGTTCAGATCATGCAGGGTACTAGGCAGGGTTGTCCCCTGTCCCCACTTTTGTTTGATCTTTATATTGAGCCGCTAGCCAGGAAAATAAGGCGCAGTATTGATATACTGCCTTTTGAATTCAATGGCTGGACCAGGAAAATTGGACTCTATGCGGATGACATTTTAATTTTTACAACTCATTTACAAAAAACTTTGAGGTGTGTCCTGGAAGTGACAACTGACTTTGGGAAAGTCTCAGGTTATGATATCAATAAGAAGAAAACGGAAGTCATGGCTTGGAACATGGAGACAGAGGGGATAGAGTGCAAGAAAGAAATTAGATACTTAGGAGTTAGGATCACTCAGAATATTGCAGACCTCACTAAGGCAAATTTTGACAGGGTTAAGGAGGAAATAAGTGTCAGTTTGCGGGGTTGGATGCATCTTCAATTAACATTATTTGGCCGAGTTAATCTAGTGAAAATTATTGTTCTTCCGAATCTAACTTTCCTGTTTGACTCAATTCCTTTATTTTTAGGAAAGAGTGGTTTATGAAATTGCAGAGTAAAATTAGTTATTTTATTTGGGCATCTAAAGGGCTGCGGATAGCCTGGAAAAAACTTAGGAGGAGGCTGGTGAAGGGTGGTTTAGCACTGCCTGATCTGTTGTTCTATTCCTGGGCGTTTTTATTAAAGAGTGGTAGAATGTTGTTGGATACTCCTACTAAATCAGAGATAGGCAGGATGTTTAAGGAAATGTTAAGAACAGAAAATGGAGCAGAATAGGGGTTCATGTAGAAATATGCAGATTCGAAATATTTTAAGAAAGTTAGATTAGAGATTTTAAAGGGCATGGCTGAATTGTGGTATAAAATCAGGAAGACCCTAAAAATTCCTTATTTTAGCCAGTTGGCCCCTATATGGGAAGCACCAGGTTCTCCGGAATGGACCAAGGACATATTGGCATTACCTTTAAAAGAGGCGGGTATACTAAGGTGGAAGCAGTTATTGCCAGAAGGTCTATAATTTCGTGGGGTTGGTGCGAGCAGGCGATAGGTCCAAGGTTTTCAAGATTTAAGCTCCTCCAGATTCAAAGCTGGTATTTGGCATTGGGCAAAAAAATATGAGATCCTGACGAACTCAAGGAAAAATTGCTGTCCGGCGTTGTGTTCAAAAAGGAAATTGCAATATGGTATTGGCTGATGCTAGAAATGGAAGATGGGCCTTTTACATTGCTGGAGGATCTGTGGGGAGGAAGCTTGCCGGGACCGCGCTTGAAGACCAATGGCAAGTATCAATGTCTATGCTTTACAAAACAGTTAAACCTGCATATCTGAGGTGGAACCATCTTTTTACCATGCAAAGGGCTTACTGGACCCCGCAAAGGCTATCCAAATTTGGGTCTGGAGGAGTGGTGGCGTGTCCTAAGTGCGGCAGTCCGAATGAAGATGATCTGCATATGTTTATATACTGCCCAAAGATTCAGACATTTTGGGAGGTCATGAGTCATATCCTGTTCAGTGTTTTAAATCTGCAGATCAAGGTAAGCGCTGTATTGGTTATATTTGGAAGATTGGATTTGCAATGTACTGTTACCAAGGACAGTGCAAAACAGTTTTTTTATGCTATGCTCTTGGCACGTAGGGAGATCTGTAAACTATCGGTATCTCCGGCTCCCCCAACGGAGGATAATTGGCTGAAATCTATGAGATATATTGCCCAGTTGGATATTTCAGATCAGGGGAAAAAGAGATATGAAATTTGGACTCCCTTTTTGTCTTGGTGTGGTTAATGAATGGGGTACACTGAACAAAGGTCCAATGATTAAGCCTCTACCTGCCTCAGCTGATTTAGTCTTATCTGTGTGAGCAGAGGGACGTGGGAAATGGTGTGTGGATCGGAATTAAGGAGGCGGTTTCTTTGTACAGTCCAAGGGCGCTATCTTAAGAGCCTTCACCTTGTCTCCCCTTTTCCCAGCGAATGAGGTTTGATAACCCAGGGTTGGCATTGTTAGAACAAGGGTGGAAACGAGGCAAATAAGGACTAAAAAACAAATTAAAAAGAAAAAAAACAATATGCACAGTCTTAGAAATGGGGGACTCTAGTTGGCAATGGCTGGCGCCAATGTCCAAATAGGGACCCTTCATCCTAAGTCAGGGCAAGTGGGCTACCCCCTTTGCTAACCCCTGCTCAACCCTGTGGTAACGTAGTACGAGCAGTTAGGCCTATCTCAGAGGCAGTGTGTGAAGCATTTATGACCATGCACAATAAGGCAGTAACAACACCACAAAAGGAAACAACTCAAGCAGGTATAGAAAAATAGTATCTTTATCTAAGGTTTAACACAAGACTCTCAAAGCGTTTTAACAAGCCACAATACACGTAAATCAGTATGGACTTTAAAAGGCAATAACGTATTCACCAGAACATGGCACTGACTGAGTTCAAGGCCTGGGTCTACGCGACCCGTTGCGCACCAGATACCTGCCGTTGGACAGGGACACAACACGCAGCTTCTCAAAGTGCCAGGCGGACTCCCAGTGACCACAACTCTTGACTGCAGTGGTCCGCAACGTGCACTCACAATGATTTGGGCACTCTGGGACAGGCGGGCTCTCAGCGGCAGCTGCACGTGGCTGCAGCGGCCCAGGCTGGTGGTGGCGATGACTCTCGTCGTGCAGCTCCGTGGTGGGCTCACAGCGGCAGCAGCTCTCTCTTAGCTGCGGCAGCCCACAGGACGACTCACGATGATGCAAAGTTGGCAAAGATGCGGGCACTTGGTGGCAGCAGCTCTCTCATAGCTGCGGCGGCCCACAGGACGAATCACGATGATGCAAAGTTGGCAAAGGTGCGGGCACTCAGTGGCAGCAGCTCTCTCTTAGGTGCGGGGGCCCACAGGACGAATCACGATGATGCAAAGCTGGCAAAGGTGCGGGCACACAGCCTCAGCAGCTCTCTCTTAGCTGCGGCGTCCCACAGGACAAAGGATGATCTTGACCAGGCTGGCACAACGGCGGGCACTCAGCGGCTACAGCTCTCTCTTAACTGCGGCAGCCCACAGTACAAAGGATGATCTCGACCAGGCTGGCACAACGGCGGGCACTCAGTGGCTACAATTCTCTCTTAACTGCGGCGGCCCATAGGACAAAGGATGATCCCGACCAGGCTGGCACAACGGCAGGCACTCAGTGGCTCCAGTTCTCTCTTAACTCTGGTGCCCCACACAGATTAAGTGAAGGTTCTGAAGACTCATATTAAGGCAGGCTCTCAGTGGCGGCGGCTCTCTCTTAGATGCGGCGGCCCACAAAGAGTTAACAAGGGTTCCAGTCCGCGTTCCTTACAGTAGAACTAGAGGCTCCGGATTACTCGACGGAGGCCTCACCTGCAAGTAGAATCCCTCGCACAGGAATTCAGACGGCTGACTGGGTGAAGTCTAATGTCCCTGAGACTTCAGCAGGAGGCGCTCTCAATTCAGGCCCTCGGGTAGTTTCTTCAGCAAGCTTGATGAAAGTTTCAAAGTCCTTTCCTCTGTTCACTCGGACAGAGTTTCGTCTTGACATCCACGAGGAACACACTTGAAAAATGTTTCAGCGCAGCATTTTATACCTAAAAAGTCTTTCTTCTCTAAAGTCACAAATCATTGAATCCAGCCAGAACCAGTTCGGTGGGGTCGGGTAGCACTTGGTTTACGAGGCGGCATCCTGTCCTTTGAGAATCAGGGGTCTGCTATCAGACGCCCAGTGGTAGGTGGAGCCATTATTCACGTTGCTAGGCACGGCCCTGCTCAGATCAAAGAGTCACCCCTCCCCATGCTCTGAATGCCGATCTCTCTCTCCAGCCAGGTCTGACCCAGCTGGCCCTGCTGCTCCAAAACCAGACGGCCAATACACATACTAGTAAAGACTACAGGAAAGCTTAGGCAAGAAAATACCTTGTTTCCAGAAGAGGCATTTTCGAACACGGGTTATGCAAATGATCCTTACTAAAAGATGTATCTCAATGTCCTGAGCTTAAACATATCAAATTCGAATTTCCTATCAGGTTCCTGGGGGCAGGTAGGATTATGGAATGTAATACTCAGCCTGCCCATTCTGGCCTATGAGAACGGATAGCCTCACAATAGTAAACAATGAAATGGAGGGTAACTCGCTATTAGAACATGCTACACAGACATACTGTAAAAGTTGCTTCGGTGGGTAGCGCAAATCAGCGCTGCAGACCCACCAGCAGTATTTGGTCTACCAGCCCTGGGCACACACAGTGCACTTATACTAGGGACTGACAGATAAACCAAACGAGCCAATTATGGTTACCCAAATTCATACAGTCATCTTTACACAGGGAGCATTCACGCTGTGACACTGATTAGCAGTGGCACAGCGCCCAGAGCATCTAAATCCAGTCAACATAAAAGATAGGAAGCGATAAGAGGAATGGAGTCCCGCGCCAATGATGCCAGGTCTAACACACAGGCAGTCAAAAGAATGTGGTGTGCCTGTCACCAGGATCATAGTACAGCTATATGCAAACATCGAGGTCAAGTGTGTAGAACTTCTTGTAGAACGATAACCAGACCAGCTGATGCTGTCACCACTCACCACCGGAACTCGAAGTAGTGTTCACTGTCCACTGTACATTGAGCCATCTGTTCACATATGACCTCGTTGAAACAAACGCTGAACCATCACTTAATATGAACTACTGTCAACCCTAAGATGGTGGCACGCTTTTCACGTTGCGCTGGGTGTCTCACGGCGCGTAAATGCTCCCAAACGTTGTAAGCAGCTAACAGTGCCACAAAGAAGACGAAGCGTCACAGAGGAACCGTGGAAGGCAGCAGGACTTAGGTAGGTTCACGCGGTGAATTTGACTCGCACCTCCATTTTTAAAAAAAACAAGGACGGTTAAACCAGCAAAGATTCTAAAGAGACTCCAACAATAAAAGACTAAACATTTCTCACACGTTCCGTTTGCCTCGATTAGTGAAAACGCACCTCAGAAGTTGTAGAAGCATTAAAAAGGATGTGTCTTTCACAAACAATGCCTCACCTCTCCTTGCACCCAGGGGCTCGAAAGACACTGCTGCTGTGTAACTCGAAACACACCTTCACACTTGTTACCATTCTGCCAGTCACTGCTAGTGAAAAGACACCCTGCAGCTCGTAATTGCATTCCAAAAGTCCATGTGAATCTGTTTGCGCACATTCATGTGTGTTTCTGTGCAAGTCCCAGTGCGTAGGGATCTCCGCTCCAGTGCAGGCAGAAATCAGGTTGTAGACAACAAGGGTCTCCAAGTGCAGGTTGCCAGGGTCACGCAACCACATTGAACAGGCACCTCGCATGTAGCGAAAACTTGAGTTTGTAAGGCTTGTTGCTGATAAGATGTACATGTGAATTACACTGTGCGCAGCATCCATGAAATAAGTGTAGAGGATTACTTTACTTGAAAGCTCAGATCTTGATGATGTGACCACAAACACAGAGTACAGCATGCTTGGGTTGGGGCTGTCCAATGTAATGGACCCTGGTGGGGATGCAAGGCATGCTGTTCCATTATCCTTTGTTTTCTTGGTAGCTTCTTTTGTTCCTGTGTTGCCTCCTGTGACCCAGAATTGTTGCGACTTTTCCCTGTTGTCTGCGCTTGTGAGACTTGTAGCTTGTAGCTTCTTCCCAACATGTCTGTTTGTAGAAGTCATCTTCAGTGTCCTTCAGATCTGCAGTAGAGCGTGGGGGCATCTCCAACTCGTCGCCAAAATTAATGTGGTAATGTAGTCCACGCTGTATGATGAGGTTCAAGTAGGTTTATTGAAATGAGTAACAAGTTGCATAAGACCTACGTATAACAGTCTATAAGTCCTCATCAGCAGCCCCACCAGGAGCAGCCTACTAGCTGCTCAGCCCCATCCACCAACTGCCATCACACACACCAGTCACTCAAACATTCCACTCAGGGCCAACACACCAACATTCAGCACAGAACACTCACACAGGCTGAGCAGCTAGTAGTAAGTATTTTATTTGTGCATGATTAATTAAAATCTTTACAAATCGAATAAAAACATTATCTGAGCAGCTAGGAACAAGATAACATAGGTACATTAAAATGCAACATGAGAATACTACACATCCAATTGGAGGGAGCTCGCAGCAATCCACAGAGCTCTTCTGAGTTTCAGGGATTTGAGTTTTCTGAAGGAAGTTCTAGGAAGGATGGGCAATACAGTTTCCGTAGGATTCATCAGTCATCAGGGAAGCACCAGGTCAAGAGCCTTGAATCTGATCGACTCTGCAAAAGGACTATGGTCAGAGGCCAATCTTTTGAGTGTGCTGGTGATCCACACCAATGGGAACAATGTTCACGCAGACAGCCTCAGCAGGACTATTCCTTCCTCAATTAAACTTGCCCAGTCTCAGAGGGTTTTCAATCCAATTGCACAAGGTATGAACTCCCCCTTCTGCACCTCTTCACCTCAAAGGACAATGCAGTAGTCCCAAAGTTTTGTTCAAAGTTCCAAGAGAGGGGAGCATGGACAACAGATGCTCTGCTGATAAACTTGCCCCAGGGACTTCCTTATACTGTTCCTCCCTTTCCCTTTATCACAAGAACCTTGTGCTGGGGTTGAGTCAGGTGATGCTGACTGAAGCACACACTAACACACAGCCTGCCCGGTCGCAGGCTGTGTTATTTTAGAAGCCACTGACACAGTATGGGCTGGTGCATTCGACTCAGGACTCACTGGTCTGCGTCACAAGTCAGTCAGCTGTGGACACTGACAGCTGAGCAGCGGACGCGCTAGAGGTAACTAGGTTCTAGCATCAGAACTCCTGGTCTCTTTGATAGTGAGTGGAACGCCTGGTAAAGGGTTCCCTGCGCATTAGAAATGTTTTAAGCAACACTGCTTTTAAAAATTGACTATTTTATTCTGTTTTAAATTCTGTTCACTTGGTACGCTTACCTGCACATTGCACTTTGCCCTCACTGCGTGGAACGCCTGATAAAGGGTTCCCTGTTCATTAGAACGTATTTAGCATTTCTGTTCAGCATCTCTGATTTTTAAAATTGACTATTTTAATTCTTTGCCCCACTGCATCTACCCCGGTCCACCACGGATTGTTCCGCTTGTGTGGAGGGAATTGGATGCAAACCGGAAGTGTCCTACTCCTGGCAGTAGCACCACTGCGGTTAGCAGTCTAGCTTCTAAACCGGCAACATAAAAGCAGATGCCTGCCCAGACGTGCAGCGGACGCGATAGAGGTCAAGTCAAGTCAAGGAAAGCTTTATTCGATTGTTAATATACCAATCATAAAAGCACATACAATAAAAACAAATAAAAATTCCATTATAAACTTAACAGATTTTGATATAATTACACATTAAAAATTGATCCAGCACCATCAGGGGAGGTAGTGCCCACAATTTACACCTCAAATACCATACTTTTCCTCAGCTGGATCGCCTTTTTTAAAAACTTGGCCACCCTCCACGCAGTGTGTTTATCTACCAGAAGCTGCAGCCAAATAAAAGCTGGGCAACATTGCCTTATGCCCAGATGTTTCAAAAGCGGAGGTAAATAGACTTTCCTCAACTCTGCATAAAATTTACAGAATAGGACTAGGTGGATCGTAGCCTGTTCAGAGTGATTGTCACACGGGCAGGGTATCAGGGTTTGTGACCAGTCGTTCATAGTTGGTATTGAAAGTAATCTATGTACGACTCCCAATCTAAATCTTGTTAAAAGCATCCTCTCAAATATTCCTGGGACATATAACAAGTAGGGCTCCATCAATCAATCAATCAATCACGGCATTTGTAAAGCGCGCTACTCACCCGGTAGGGTCTCAAGGCGCTGGTAGAGGGGGATGTTACTGCTCGAACAGCCAGGTTTTGAGCTGCTTCCTGAAGGAGAGATGGTCTTGGGTTCACCGAAGGTGGGTGGGGAGGGAGTTCCAAGTCTTGGCTGCCAGGTAGGAGAAGGATCTTCCTCCGGCGGTGGCTCTGCGGATGCGTGGTACAGTGGCGAGTGCGTGGCTGGTCGATCGTAGCTGGCGGGTGGGCGTGTAGAAGGTCATGCGGTCGTTGAGGAATTTGGAGCCCAGGTCGTGGAGAGCCTTGTGTGCGTGGGTGAGGAGTCTGAACGTGATTCTCTTGCTGACGGGGAGCCAGTGCAGGTCTCTCAGGTGTCCGGTGATGTGGCTGTGTCGGGGGATGTCCAGGATGAGTCGTGCGGAGGCGTTCTGGATGCGTTGGAGTCTTTTTAGGTCTCGGCTCGAAGGCTGCGCTTGCACAGTCTCGGTCCGAGATTTAATGACTTGGAGAAGAGGGGCTTGAACCCGCCCCTCTTCTCCCCTGTTCTCCATTGGCTGGCCTCTTGAATGCTGGTCAGCCATTGGAGAAGAGGTCCGTCACTCCGAACAGGCCCCGTCCTTTTCGGATTCGGGGGCGTGTTTTTTCCAACTTTTCTAATTATCTCCTCCAGCCAATGGCAAGAGGAGAGAAAAGGAAAACACGCCCCCGAATTTGAAACCGCCACTGCGTTTCTCCGAGGCATTTCTGCTTCGCCTCGGAGAAAGGCAGTGGTGTGCTTGTTTATCTTGTATAAAAGCCCTTCCATGGAGTGTGGGGTTGGAGGGCGTTAAACACAATCAAGGGATAACGGATCCCACCCCCGAGCGACCGTTCAGTCATGCATGCTTATGGGTCTGCTACTTATCACGAAACTGAGTGGCAGAAAACTCACGTATTAAAAATACCAGTAACAGACGCCCTTCCTATAACGGAGAAGCCGTGGGTGGGCCTGGCCCTCCTGTTGACCCCCTCCGCACCCCTAAGAATCGGGACTGGTGTCTATGGGGCTGGAGCTCCCTCTAAATACACTATATTCAATGTGGCAACGTACCATATTGCCACTCCCACATATAAGTTCTCCATGGCGGTGCTGTGACTGCTTCGCTCCTTCGTCATGCAGAAGCGCTGGTGAGCCGCAGCCATGCTACTGGGATCCTTGTGTTCCAAGAGTGATGGGTGGAGGTATGGCGCATTCAGAGGTGCTTCACACAAATAGATAGGTAGTAAATTACTGCGCGCTCTCGCTGAACTGTTAAATGCTGCACGGTAGCCAGCTACCTCTGTACTACGGGCACCCAAAAGGGACAGTGCGTGGGAGCGTGGCTTCAAGTAGGGTAGCGATGTGTGGACCACAAACACATATCCCAATACAATTGGTGAGGCAAAATATTAAAGCATCGCCGGTCCTCAGTGTGTGCATGATTCGCAATGGTCTGTTGCATAGTCACTCAAGTCGAATTATTTTTCGTTATCAGATTTTTAGACAAGCGAGTGCGAGTTCCGGAGCAGCCTGCGCAAAGCGCGCGCCCTGCTGTGTGCTGCCGCCACAGGAGCCACTTCGCATCCCTTCTGGTTCCCGCGGCAACTGCCTAAAGTCAAGCAAACAGCTGTATGCTCCAGGATCCCCTATTGTGTGGACGCGTTTTGTTTCCATAAATGATGTCCAGCCACACACGGATTGGCCCAGCGTCGCAGGTTGACAAGCGGCTGCCTTACAGCAATGGCGAGCACTTGTGTTTATCGATATTCCTTTTTGTTTACTAAAGAGCGATTGTTCAGTGCCCCATCTACGGACAAACCCAGTCCATCTAGCTGTTAATTTACTTGTAGTCTGCTAATTTTGCCCTGGTTTGTACGATAGAGGCTCCGTTTTAAGAAGCGGAAACGCAAGAATGGATAGCCCCGTGACATATCTAGTCGGATGTGGTGACCCACACGCCCGTCAGTCTTTTGAATCACATCGCCGAAACTCAGACCGCGAACGGTCTATCCCGAAGCAGCTTCGACCTGAGGAGACATTCTGTGTGGGTAAGCCTAACTCTACTTGGCGCTTTTGCTTCCATAATTGCAGCAATACATTTTTGAGTCGGTTTCACTTACATCTACATTACAGGTCCCAGCATCTAATGCAAGGGTCCCTGTGCTGATCCCGGCTGCACACCAGGCCGAGGCATGACTAAAGGGGTCGGCAGCCGAGGCCGCAGGAGGAGAGCTGTCTTCTCCTGAGGCGGAAAGCCGGGAGCGCTGCTCATTGAATTTTAAAAGTTGTGTAATTCTGTGTTTTTACTTACCTGCACTAAAGCTAGGATTCCAGCCTGATTCTTGACCCCCAGACAGCCGATCTTGACGCTGTCACGGGGAATCCTCCCTCGCTGCCGCCATCAACAGCGAGCGAGCTAGCTCCGCCCACTTCGCCAGCCACGCCCCCTTCTCCCAGACTAAAAGGGCGCGCTGATCACTAGTGCGTCCACTCTAACATTCTCCTGAGGCGGAAAGCCGGGAGCGCTGCTAATTGAATTTTAAAACTTGTGTAATTCTGTGTTTTTACTTACCTGCACTAAAGCTAGGATTCCAGCCTGATTCTTGACCCCCAGACAGCCGATCTTGACGCTGTCACGGGGAATCCTCCCTCGCTGCCGCCATCAACAGCGAGCGAGCTAGCTCCACCCACTTCGCCGGCCACGCCCCCTTTTTTTTCTCCACTCCCTCTAAAACGCCCCTATAAAACAATGTGTATGGGCCGGAAGCGCAGCGGACGGGCGCAGCGGGCGCGACGATTGCGCGCCGAAGGCCGAAGGCCTAAGGCAAGCCCGTCTGCGCCCGTCCGCGGCTGTCCGGGGCTAGGGGCACGTCACTCTGCCCAATTTATCACCCATTCCCCCGCCCAACTCCGTAGCCTCCAGGGCCCATGGTCTTTACCAGCCACTACCTGTTCCCGCATTTCTTCTCTCGGCCTGTCTCCTGCTCCTTCTACCGCCACCCTTCCCCTTCAACACATTCCCCCTCACCCCCCGTGGGTGATGTTAACCCTGGATCCTCTAAAACCCTTTCGGTATACTACTTAAACACCCGGTCTGCAGTAGCCCACTCGCATGAACTATCGGTGCTGCTAGACCTTCATGCACCAGATCTTCTTTTTTTAACAGAAACATGGTTTTGCGATGACTCCCTCCCCGTTCTATTGGCCACTCTCCCAGCCCCATATTACGCTCTACGTGCGGATCGCCATAATGGTAGAGCTGGGGGCGGTGTTGCGGTCATCGCCCGAACTGACCTCCCCTTTCAAACTCTCTCCTTGCCAGATATTGCCACTACGGAGTACCTGGCTATCCGTACCACCTCTATTACACCTCCCCTCACTTGCATACTTACCTATCGTCCCCCTCAAGCCCCTTTATTGTTTCTCCCCGATTTTCTGGAAGTTTTGGCCACGATCACAGTTAACAACTCCTCCATTTTGCTCCTGGGTGACTTAAATTTTTGGCCCTCAGACCCCGCAGAATGCCCATCCTCAAAAGAATTTTCAGACACCCTTCAATCTCTTTACTTCACATCTCATATTCACTCTCCTACCCATGTCAAGGGTCACATCCTAGACCAGATTTGGTCCTTGAACTGTCCCGTAGAGTCCCTATCCATCTCACCTTGTACTTGGTCAGACCATCATTTGATCTCATTTGCCCTTCCCACACATCCTCCGGCCAAGCCCCCACTTCCTAAGAACATCTGGATCCGCGCTTGGGGGCGAGTAGACCCTGAAAATGTATCCACCCTACTCACCACCTCCTACCCCTCCCTAAAAAGGTCTATTCACCCTTTCCCAGTTCATGGCCATTGAACAGTGGCTCTCCTCAGGCTGCGACTCTGTTGCCCCTTTGAAACGGGTCACCTCAAAGCGGGAGAAGGATGCCAACCTGTGGTTTAATGAAGATCTTAAGGCCACCAAACTAGCGGTACGTCGAGCGGAGCGGGCCTGGAGGAGAAACTACTGCCCCTCACTGCGATTGGAGTTCATTAACATCCTGACTCAATATAAAAAGGCTATCTTGGCGGCCAAAACAACCTATTTTTCTTCAAAAATCCTCGCAGCTGAGAACCAATCGAGGGAAATCTTCTCGATTGTGCACAACCTGGCATTCTCTGACAGAACCACTCTGAAGCCCACTCCTTCCCAGGAACTCTGTCACTCCCTAAACAATTTCTTCATTCAGAAAATAGCCACTATTAAAGCCAATATCCCTCTCCCCTCTTCTACCTTTGTGGATCCCCAGTGTCCTCCTCCCAAGAGACAACTCACTACTTTCCCTTCCTTGACCAAGGAATCCCTGACCTCCATAATTCCCCCATCCGGAAGAAGCCGGGCGCAGACCCCTCAGTCCCTGCCAATTTTCGCCCCATCCCTCTCCTGCCTTTCTTGGCGAAAGTGCTCGAGCGCCATGTCACCTGCGCTCTGAGCTCTTTTGTGGAGAAGTACGGGGTTCTTGCCCCCCGCCAGGCCGGATTCCGCCCCGCACACTCTACGGAGTCCGTAGTCCTCTCGGTCCTCGACAACCTCAGGGAGGGAATGGACACTAACCAGACCCAGGCCTTGGTTCTCCTCGATCTCTCAGCCGCTTTTGACACGGTTGATCATACCATCTTGCTTTCCCGTGTCAGGGCGGCGGGGATCGGGGGCACCGCGCTGGTATGGTTATCCTCCTTCCTGAGGGACCGCACCCAGGCAGTTCGCCTGGGTGATTTTTCTGCGGACTTTCGGAAAGTTCAGTGCGGGGTCCCCCAAGGCTCCTCCCTTTCACCTCTTTTGTTTAATCTTTACATCGCCCCTCTTATTTTCTCACTGCAGCAAATGGAGGTCACCGTATTTAATTATGCGGATGACCTCCAACTTGTCTTTAATCTGTCTTCTTCCCCTGCCTCTGTTCTTAACTTCCAATCTATCATGATTCTTATCCGGGACTGGATGAACCACAACCATCTGAAACTCAACCCAGACAAGACTGAGCTGGTGTTGACGGGTGGTTCATCCAGCCCCTGGTCTTCCTTGTTTTGGCCCCCTTCCCTAGGCTCTCCACCTGTCCCCTCTACCTCAGTAAAAACATTAGGTATTAATCTCAATTCTCAACTCACCCTTCACTCCCAGGTTAGTTCTGTGGTTCCTTCTTCTTTTCTTTCACTGCGCACTATACGCAAGGTGTCCCGTTTTTTTTCTTTTGACGCTTTGAAACTGATCACCTTGGCAATGGTCATCTCCCGCCTGGATTACGGCAACGCCTTATATGCAAGTATACCTGCATATAGCTTAAGGCGTCTGCAGCAGATCCAAAACCAGGCGGCGCGCCTGGTGTTTAAACTACCAAAGTCTCACCACGTCACTCCCCTCCTCAAGTCCCTACATTGGCTCCCTGTCCGCGCGCGTGTCCAGTTTAAGCTTGCTTCCATCACCTTCCAAGCACGACTGGGCACGGCCCCGGCTTTTAGCTCATCTGAGATCATTCCCTATGTTCCCTCCAGGGAACTGCGTTCATCCACTCAATCCCTTCTCACAGTCCCGCGGTTTCGGAGGAAGAAATGGGGAGGATCGAAATTTGCGACCCTTGCTCCACTCTTCTGGAACTCCCTGCCTCTTGAGCTTAGAGCCTTAACTCTTTATCCGCAATTCCGGAAACAGCTCAAAGCTCATTTGTTTACTAAATTTTTTAACTAGTTCATTAGCAGTTTCTGTTTCCTTTTAACTCAGCTTCGGCTTCCCTCGCCCAGATATCTGTTAGTGGCAGCGCCATGAAACCGCTGGTGAACGTGCGCTTTATAAATAATTTTAAATTCAAATTCAAAAAATTCCAAATCCAAAGCTCAGCAAGTACATGTAAGAAATCAGTTTCACAGTGTTATTTTTTTTTTACAAAAGCCTTCAGCTTTTATTTCCCTTCATCTGCATTTTTTTGGAGGTGGAGAAATCCACTTGTTAAGTATTATTTGCACAGTGTCTCGAAACAATATTTTCGGCGTAAAGGTGCTCCAATTAGATGTCAAAAGCTCCCTTCATGTCCCTCAGATTCTGCTTTTATGAACCCACATAGCGCCTCTCTATAAATATACACGTGCTGTTGCTCCCATGGGAGCGACGCTACACTTGCCGTGCCCCTTACGCCATGTAATTTTTTAAAACTGCATCCTTAATTACGGCACTTCTCAACAAAGGTCTTTTGAAGTTATTTCCCCTCCCGGGCTACAGGTGAGCTGTCGGCTACGGAAGTAAGATGCTGTAATACTCTATTTATATACTGAAGTTCCTGCACCCTCTCACCTTTCAACAAAGAAAGGGAAACACTGTTCTCATGTGCCGTGAATCTAAAAAACAAATCTTGTAATTTCTCGAGAAATGTGTGGCACTTTTTTTTTTATTTATCTGTAAAACAAGCGCTTCTTCCGGCTTCCACTGCTACAAGAAGTTTAAATACCCAGGGGTCTGGTGGACATTGCTCTACCTCACACATTGCTGAGTCAACACCTGGGTATCATGGAGGCTTTCTGTAATTTGTAATCATTTGGTCCCACTGTCTCATAAACTAAAATGGCTCCATTCTCATGACTATGGGAGGGACTAATCCTGCTTGCAAAACTGTTCTTCTGGAATTTGAAGTGGTGGGTCTGCCGTGCTGGTTATTTTACTGTGACACTATAAGGGTCCGCACAGCTCTCTGCAGCAGGTACTCGCGCTACTGAGCTATCTTTCCGCCCAGAGTGCACTACGCTCTGAAACAGAATGTCTTCTTGGTGCAAGACGTTACATGACAAAAGTATCCATACAGGAGTCATTGGCGCCCTTACTGTCTGCCTGCAGGAGGCCAGTTCACGCGGACGCACATCCATTCGCAGGCCTCATGGCAGTGTGGAGGAGACAGGCTTCCAGAGTGGTGTTGTACAGTGTGACAGACGAGGTGCGCCTTACACTTACTGTCCTGGAACCACATCCTATGCCTCCTTCCTAGACTGAAACAATCATAAAAGCCTAACTCGAGCTTCTATGAAGTACGAATACCACAGGTGCACCAGCAGTGCAAGCGTGCGTCCCAAAAAAACACACCACAATACACACGGGCGCACCATGTCTGCCTCAGCAGCAGTGCAAGCGTCCATCTTCTCACAAACACAAATCCCACCTCACAGGCAGGCAATTTTCTTTCTACTCACTTACATAACGTGTGGTCTTGCCCGTTTTCTTCCTTGCTTCACTTATTTACAAAGGTTTGATTCACCGTAGCCATTTCCCATGCTGCTTCTTTTCTTAGCCATTTCTGCTCCTCTTGTTTTCTTCCCCCGGTTAGCTGCATCCCTCTTAGTATTTTGTTGCTCTGTGCCCGCCCCCGCATTTAACGACTGTCTTTGTCACTCTACTCTTCTCCACCCAGATCCCTTGCCACTTGCTTATTGACTCGTTCCATGCACAGGACGCTTTTTTGTGCCTTTTAATCATACTTTTGCGAGTTTGTTTCCATATTTAACACTTCCTTTTCATACCCATTGTCTGTCGCTTCCACACTTTTTCATTACCATGTGGTTATCGTCATGCTTATTACTTTTATTTTAATTGTATTTTTTACGCGGTTTATTTTAAGTTTCCTCCTGTTCTATTTCACATTTTCCTCCCTCCCCCCCCCCCCCGCCCTTCACTAAGTAGCAGTTTAACCTGTCCTATATTTTTATAAATGCCTTGCTCTCTTCGTTGATGTCTTTCTGTCTGCCTTATTCCATGTCATTTTTACTTTATCCATGGTTTCTTATAAAATTCCACTCATCCTTTCGCACACAATTGGTACAATTCAGTTCTTTCTGTAGTTTCTACTCTTATTTTATCAATACACTCGTTGGTGCTTCTTCTTTTTTTTGCGCTTTTAGTTTACTAGTTAGTTTAGCTGCAGTCTACTCTAACAACCCCCACCCCCCAGGTGACTGCAGCTCGATCTCGCATTTGAGAGTGATTAAGCTATTGACATTGTAAATAACAATGCCGTTTCTGTAAATGTTTTAAAAACAAAAACATAAACAAAAATAATGTCATGAGCAATGCCAATAGCTCTAACTTTAACAATGCCGAGACCATTGCATTGTAAATGCTTGTTTGAAGTTTGGCTGTGGTTCCGGCGTAGAGGGTGTTCCCGTAGTCCAGTCGGCTGGTGACGAGTGCCTGGGTGACGGTCTTCCTGGTTTCAGTGGGGATCCATCTGAAGATCTTGCGGAGCATGCGCAGGGTGTTGAAGCACGAGGATGAGACGGCGTTGACTTGTCTGGTCATTGACAGGGAGGAGTCCATCCCCATACATGTAAATGTTAATTGATGCTGCCTGAAGCTAGGTTTTAGCACTTCTTCTGCCAGTCGTATTGAACTCAATAACTGAAGACCCTCTAACTTTAGGGTCTTTCTCGATACTGAGAGCATAGTAACGGGGTCCGCAAAGTATTCCGCATGCCCTAGGTCTTTCATAAAATTACATATATATTTAATCCAAGGGATCTTGGCGGCCCCATCCAATCTCATGCTATCATTTAAAATCTCTCTATTCAACTTGGTCTGCTCCTTAGTCCAAATCCTATGCCATAAAAGCACTGGTTCCAATTTGATGAGGTCTGAAATAAAAGGGAAACCCAGCTCCTCATGGCATGTGTAGGAGGGCGTGGATGGGGGGGCTGACAGAATATAACGCAAAAAAGAATTCTCCGCCAGCTGTAGTGGGTGGGTATTAACAAAACCCCACACACCTGCACCATACATTGTAGCTGTGATACACTGTGCTTTGTATATTTGCAAAAGCTCTAGTGGCGACTTCCTCTCTAGTTTCTTGGCAAAGGAGACTAGTGCTGTCGTCGTTCTAATAAACGCTAGTCTTTGCGTGTTTAACATCTGAGACCAGGTGTCTTTTTGATTTACTAGAATGCCGAGATAAGTAAAATTCTTGGTGGTGGCTAACTTGTTTCCATCCAGAAAAATTTCCCTCACCCTCTGGATCCCTTTACCACATCTCACGATAAATGTCTTAGAGACATTAATGCTTAATCCTAAATCCTTCATAAAATCATTAAATGTATCCAAGGCCTTTTGCAAGCCATTTTGCGTGCGCGCCTTTAGAATAGCGCCGTCCGCGTAAAGAAGGGCTGGGATTGGTCGCCCACCAGCTTGAGGGAAATCTTGACTCTGATTAAGCAGTACTTTACCAAGGCCTTTTGTATACAAATTGAAAAGGAAAGGGGCCAGGACACAACCCTGTCTGACCCCTTTTCTGATGGGGAATGATCTAGTACGTTCTCCACCCTGTCCATAACGGATACTGGCAGAAGCTCCTCTATACAAACACTGCAAGAAGATTAGAATATTTGGATCCACCCCCATATCTCCTAGGATCACCAACAGTCTCCCGTGCCTTACAGAATCAAAGGCTGCGGTAAGGTACACGAACGCCAGGTACAAACAACATTTTTTTGCTCGTATATATTTACCTATAAAAATAGATAGATTAAGGCTTTGCTCTATGGTGCCTAGCCCTTCTCGGAAGCCATATTGCAAGCCAGAAATTATCTGTTTTTCTTCCGCCCAATCTTGCAGTCATTCCAGGATCACACGTCCTGCCACCTTAATCATTGAATCAAGTAGGGAGATCAGCCTGTAAAACCCCGGGTCATGGCGATCCCCCTTCTTGAAGATTGGAATGATGATAGATTCCACCCAGGTCTTTGGTATTGATGTCTTAATACTAGTGTTTATAACTTGGGTCATTATAGGACCCCAGAGTGAAATATTAGCTTTGAATAAATCAACTGGCATTCCATCTGGTCTTGGAGCCTTACCTCCTAGGCTACGAGAAAGGGCTATGTGCACTTCATCCAGGGTAACTTGTAGCTCTCCCTTATTAATCTGATCTGAGGGTGTTACAGGGGGTTGAAAACTGGGTTGTCTTGTTCATTATACATCTTAAAAAAGTGATTGACCCAGACGTCCTCAGATATTGCGATCTCGATAGATGGACCGTCTCCCTCTTGTTAGAAAGGGAGCCGTAATTGCTCTCCAGAATGCTGCGCTATCTTTTTGTTGGGCCGCTGCGTGGAGTGTTTCCCATGTTTCCTGACGCAGGATGCGTTTTCTATCCAAAATTGCCTGGTTATACTCCACCCAAGCCCGTTTGACCCCATTGGGGGATCTGGGTTGCCTATGCAACTCATACTTCAAGTTTGAATGCGCTTGGGATCATTTTTTATCAAACCACCCATAGTCTTTACGCTTGTTGCGATGATTGGCAGTTAATAATCTCCTAACCTCATTAGCTATAGCTAGAAAGGAATGGACAATGCTATCGGAGGAAGGTATCTCACACAAACAGTTATCAAAATCCAGTTTGCAGTTCTTAATTCATTTCGTAATCATCACCTCAGGATCAACTTTAGACCTTACTGGTCAATTCAAGGTCACCTAATCCTGGACAATTTTGTTTGACCTTCCCCGTTTTACGGGGAGGCAGTGTAACCTCAAGATGTAGCGGAAAGTAGTCACTCATAGCGTTGTCCCCAACACTAAAAGAAGATGCCCTTGCTGCAAATGAGTAAGAGGCTAGGATCAAATCAATTGTGGATCCCAGACCACGGCCATTAAAAGTACTAGACATGTATATAGGTGGAATTACATAGTCATTCACAAAACCCAGATCATTAGAAAACAGGAGCTCATTAAACAAGTCGCCCGACAAAGTGTGACGAAAATGTGTGTTACACCCCCCAGCATCATTCTCAAGTCCACATAATCTGATATCCACATGGTTACACAAGGTACAATTAAAATCTCCCAACAAAATGATCATACAGTCTTTGATGCCCGCATTACGGATAACAGGTAATGTCCTGGTTAAATTCATAATTACGATACCCAGTTCCCCAGATGGAACGTTATTATAAAAATTTACCAGGACCATGCAATGAGTTGGGCTCAGAGAAAGTTCCAGTATATGATTATAACGTTCCCCCGCACAAAGGGCTATACTTTCTATCGCCAGCATGTTGGAAATGTACGTGCAGAGTCCACCCTTGGGTCTACCCCCTAAACCTTTAACTGCACTGGTATCAAATGTCTTAAAACTGTTGATATGTATGGGGACTAAGCACCATGTTTCCTGTAAATCCAATATGTCGACTTGTGCCATGACCTCACACCAGGCAGTATTTTGAATCTTGGAACGTAGCCCTGCAATATTCCATGAGGTAATCCTCCAAGTGGAATCTACGGGAAGAGGCAAGGGGCTTATAGGTGACACAGCTAAGGGGATGTTCAGGTCAATACAACTTGACGGCCATGGGCTGATACAATAGGCTGTTTGATCTATACAAGTGGAGTCTACGGGGAGAGGCAAGAGGCTTATAGGCAACACAGCTAAGGGCATGTTCAAGTCAATGTAACTTGGCACCCATAGGCTGATACAATGAGCCGTTTGATCTATACACTGAGCCAATAAAGCTCGATAGTCATTTCTCCCTACAGAGTCAAGATCCATCTGGGTATGAGTTGTACTTTTCACCACGTTAATACTTCCTGTGGTTAGAGCCTGATCTACACACCCCTCTTCGCTACCCAGTTGCAAACTGCCACCCAAGTCTGAATGCTGGGGGAGGTGAGTCAGTCAGTCAATATCTTCCATATTGTTAAGGGGTTCGAAGTAATTGTAAGTTGGTACAGTGCAGCTACGTTGAGATTGCCCTAGAGATTGCCCAAAACTAGAACCCTCCCCAAAGGGGTTCTGTGGTAATCTGGGGGGTTGGTAAATTAAAAAACAAAGGAGCCACACTTATCCCCTTGCTTCTAATCGTCCAGTTTCCCACCCTATCTAAGATCAAACGAACTAGGGATTGAGTTCTAAAGGACAGCACCACACAATCGCCGGGCAAAGATTTGTTCGACGGTCCGACCCATCCAATACGCCGAGCCATCTTAAATTCAGTAAAAAGCTTGGTGTTCAGTCCTATCTTCCCGCTTAAGAAATGCAAGGATTTGTTTCTCAAAGTGGACCAGTGCTCAGTCTCTCCTGTAGGCAAGGGGGGAACATTTGCCAACACTACAATGTACAGAGTAGCTTCCGGCGGAAGGTGTAGTACCTTGGGGCCACATAAACAGTCCCCTACAGCTTTTTGGGTACCCACCCTTGATTGGCTATGACCCCCCAGCTCCCTCGTATGGGCCTCTTGGGCTGCTGTGACCCATCTAGCTTCAGGTCGAACGTTATTATTAGCCCGAGGTCCCCCCTGCTTAAGTTGAAAACCCTTCTGTTGAGTTGTTGATGCGTGGACTGCTTCTACAATTCGAGTATTAAGGTGTGCTGCGTTACCTGCTGAGGCTTGGGGAAGCAGTTGTTGACGAGGCAATAGATCACTAGACGGGGTATTAACCTGTGGGTAATTTGAGCCACCAATCATATTGTCAAGGGAGGGATTAGAACTCCAAGGTGGACCATTTTTGCTCTCTACTGGTGGGGAGGCTAGGCCTTCCAAACTAATTAACCTCCCCTCTATGTTAGTCAGCATAGTGTGGAAGGGCTGTAGTAATTTTGAGACTATTTCCTCAATCTTTATCCAACACACTCCTTGATCGACGGCTATGTGGTTGCTACTACCTGTACTAACATTTGTAAGGGGTACGGAGTCCTTGTTTATCTCGCTCACACTCCTCATGGCTTCACGACCGTGTGCTTTGTGCTTATTAACGCACTGCCCCTTTCTCTTCTTCACAGGAGGAGCAACGCTTTTTGCTTGCGTATTTCTCACCCTTTGGCCTCTAGTAGTGACATTAGGTCTATTTAGTACAGAAGATGACTCCTGGACCTCACGTTGGTTAGAGTTTTCTATTTCAGGTTCAGAGGGGTGGAATGAATTTAGTACCTCAGAATTTGTGACTTGGGGTGCGTTTATCTTGTGTGTAGGCAGTGGCAAATGAGATGAAGCTGTTAAGGGTTCAAGGGAGAGCCTTTGTTCAGTTAGCGCAGTTTTGTGTATTAATGCAGACTCTGCCTGCAACAAGAAAGTATCTAGCGTACCCACCACCCCCTTCCCTGTTAACGACTTGCGTTTGCTCATTGCAAAGCCCACTACGTAGCAACAAGTCAGTTACAACAACTAGGACCCTACACCACAGTCCTATATCACCATATAACCGGGACACTCATAAAGGGTTACAGAGGAGCAATATGTGAGCTAGAGGTAACTAGGTTCTAGCATCAGAACTGCTGGTCTCTTTGATAGTGAGTGGAATGCCTGGTAAAGAGTTCCCTGCGCATTAGAAACGTTTTAAGCAACACTGATTTTTAAAATTGACTATTTTATTCTGTTTTAAACTCTGTTCACTTGGTACGCTTACCTGCACATTGCACTTTGCCCTCACTGCGTGGAACGCCTGGTAAAGGGTTCCCTGTTCATTAGAACATGTTTAGCATTTCTGTTCAGCATCTCTGCTTTTTAAAATTGACTATTTTAATCCTTTGCCCCCACTGCATCTTCCCCGGTCCACCACGGATTGTTCCGCTTGTGTGGAGGGAATTGGATACAAACCGGAAGTGTACTACTCCCGGCAGGAAGCACCACTGTGGTTAGCAGTCTAACTTCTAGACCGGCAATATAAAAGCAGATGCCTGCCCCGACGCGCGCAGCGGACGCGTGCAGTGGGCACGCCACGCAAAAGGCACGCCAAAGGCAAGCCCGTCTGCGCCCGTCCGTGCCCGAATTGGCCCAGGGGCCAGAAACGCTGCCCCCCAAACCTCAGAATAGAAAGATCACCTTTTCTCACATACTCATAGGAGAAGCTTTTGAAGCTGGCGGACAAACAAAAACTAAATACCTGCCACTTAAAGACTTCCCCAGCGAAGGTCGAAGGACCTTTTACTTGCCTCAACTGTAAATGGGGTAGTCAGGAGGTTCGCACCCTGCCCATAGAGGTAGCTATCAACCATACGTATAGCAATTTGACCCTAAACTGCATCTATTTTAACTCTAAATCACTTCCCAAACATAGCACAGAGATTTGGGATACACTAAACGACATGAGCCCAGACTTGGCTTTTTTTACCAAAACCTGGCTCGATGATAACAATTCCCTGGACATTGTCTCTGCCCTACCACCCGAATATAAAATACTAAAACAGGATAGGAAAGGCAAGAGAGGTGGCGGTACAGCCATTCTTTTTAAAGAATATCTCTCCTGCACTCCTAACATAGTTATCCAAGTAGGCTCCCATGAGATCCTAGCCTTCTCAGTCTTGAAGGGAGCTCATATCCTACTAGGAGGGACAGTTATTTACAATCCCACTGGACATCATTCAGAACTAAGCACTAACCTACTCACTCAACTGTTCCCCCTCTGCTTAAAACAGAATCAGTTCTTAGTTATAGGTGATTTTAACCTCCATTATGAAAATGCTACTAACCCAGGTATGAAACACCTAGAAAATGATATGGACATAATGCAACTAACTCAAATGATCTCAGAACCAACCCACGTGGCTGGACACACCTTGGATTTAATGTTCTCCAATATAATGACTATTAACATTCACGAAATTAAACCACTTTCCTGGACAGACTATTTCCTAATCTCCTTCTCTCTAGCCTTACCAAACAAAACATCTTAAATTGAAACTACATTCCAACCAAGGAAAAGAGCTTGGAATTCAATCATTCAGGAAACATTCACTACGCACTTCACTTATCCCGATCCAGACACACCCCACTCTGTTTCAGTTAGCACATCAGCTGCCCACTTACAGCAAAAGATCGAGAAATCACTTGAAAAATGTGCCCCTGTACTTAATAGCAAGCCAGCTCCTAAATCCCGTCCGAAAGATGGTATACTCCTGAACTAAAAACTGAAAAAAAGGAAATGTCGATCCTTGGAGCACAAATGGAGATTTTCAAAGGGCAGCATAGACAGACAAAATTACCTAATCGAATTGAAGAACTACCACCATGCCATAAAAAATGCTAAAACAAAATTTTATACTAGAAAGATAGAGGATAATGATAGCTCATCTAAGGAATTTTTCAAAGTTATTTGCGAACTTTGTAATCCCACCAGTTTATCACTGACCATGGCTCCCACAACAGAGAATTGTGAGCTAATTAACAATTTCTTCACCGATAAGGTGTCAAAAATCTACGCGTCTTTCAATAATCCACAGGAAGACGCTCAAACTGACTGGGAAAACCTGGCACCTCACCCCTCCGCTCAATTCACCTTGACACTTTGGCCCCTTTTTCAGAGGAAGAGGTGGCCAAAACCATGGCTGAGGTCAAGGCAGGGTCTCCTCTTGATCCCTGCCCGCATTTTGTTTTTACCAGATTAGTGTCAGTCTTAAGCCCCCACGTTACCAAACTTCTCAACCAATCTCTGGAGCAAGCCTCTTTCCCAGACATATGGAAGAAGACAGTGGTTTTCCCACTTTTAAAAAAAGCAGGACTTGGTATATATGACCCAGTCAACTATCGCTCAATTTCTCAATTGCTCTACTTGTCCAAAGTTTTGGAGCGTTTAGTTAACAAACAACTCACCACCTTCCTTGAATCCAACAACTTATTCGACCCTTTACAGACCGGTTTCAGGGCTAATAATAGCACTGAAGCCACTCTATTACCTGTGTCCGACAATATTAGGTCATTAGTGGATCAAGGCAGAGCCGTAGCACTGATTCTACTAGACCTTACGGCGGCTTTTGATACTGTATCACGCACTAAATTACTCCAAATTCTACACAATAAAGGGATTTGCTCGAAAGCCGTATCTTGGTTCGCCTCTTTTCTGAAAGACCGAACCCAAACAATCCAAATGGGGTCTTGTACATCAACTTCAAAAAGCATCAAGTATGGAGTCCCGCAGGGAGCAACCTAGAGCCCCACCCTTTTGAATGCATATGTACCATCTTTGTCGGATATCAGTAGAAAATGGGGGTTTGACATCTGTTCATACGCTGATGATACTCAATTAGTGATTACCCTCATAAACAGACTTACCAATACTGAGGCTAAGACCAACCTAATAAACTGTCTCACTGAACTGGCAGGCTGGATGTCCCAGCACTGTTTAAAACTAAACGCCAGGAAGTCTGAAATTTTGCACTTCGGGGGTGCCCAGAAGATTTGGGACAATAGTTGGTGGCCCCAGGCACTTGGTATTGCTCCAGAATCAAAACGTGCAGCAAAAATTCTGGGAATCAGTTTTGATGACACCCTATCTATGCTGGACCAGGTATGCACTTTGTGCGAAAAGCCTTTTCCATAGTGAAACTGTTCAGACGACTCTTTCCTTGAATCCCATTAAATTGCAGACAAACAGTAACACAGGCTCTGCTCCTAACCAGACTGGACTAAGGTAACGCCCTTTATGTTGGCATGGCCGACTACCTTTTTTCTAGACTCCCGGTGGTCCAGAACACCGCCGCAAAATTAATATGTATAAAAAAAAATACAGCTCGACCTCACATTACTTGAAGGAACTACATTGGCTACCAGTCCGCCAGAGAGCCAGTTTTAAGCTCCTTTGTTTTGCGCATAAAACCTTGCATAAAAAAGGGCCACACATCCTGCAAGGCAAATTACAATTCTATGTCCCTTCGCGCAATCTGAGATCATGTCATCTGGCTCTCGCCTCAGTCAAACGCACTGCCAAAGTCAGAATGGGCGATCGGTCTTTTTCCAAATCAGCTGCGGTCCATTGGAATAACTTACCCCTGGATCTTCGCCTGACAGATGATAACCTTCTGTTCAGGAAAAAATTAAAAACCACCCTGTTTCCTAGATGCTGATCCTATTCAATTGACCAACTTGCACTGTATTAAAACCCGTCCCAAGCGCCGTGATGTCCCTCAGGATGATTGATGCGCTCTATGAATAAATAATAACAATAACAGCGCTATAATGCATGACTAATGCATTTCAGTACGGCAGTGGTTCCCAAACTTTTTTGACCCACGGCTCCCTTGGCCAATTGGCCTCCAGGCGCGGCTCCCCATTACATTACTTTTTTTTGGCGGAGGGATGTAAGCCTGGTCTCTGTAGTCATTCCATTTTAATCCCACCCAAAACAAGCCAGGGACACCGGGGTGCCGCAGCGCACAGTTTGACACTGCTGTACATGTTCCTCCACCATTTCGGATGAAGATGTCCACTGGTTCCACTTTCCCTAGTCTTCCTATGCCTTTTTTGTCCCTTTTTATTCCCACTCATATCAACCCTCTCCCTCTTACAGTTCCTCAAAAGGCTCTACTATTTAGCATTCATATACTCACTGAACTGCAAACTCCCATTTTCACTTTTGTTTTAGTTGCCCCTACAGTACTTTGACTCATCTTCCTAAATTCTTAGGAACAATAGTCTTTAAGTGATAACCCTGACCTCACCAACATCAACATTAAAAAGAATGCATTTCCCTAGTAAACTGTGATTCTCTCACTTTGGTGAAGGAGGGTTGAAAGGGAAATCCAAGGTTCTCATTGTGTACTGTGCCTCAGGAGGAAGATGAACTAGTTTATCCACATGTAATGGGCAACCTTGGGGTGTGCAAAGAATACTGAAGGAGTGGTATGACTGAAGTGTGTACTTAAGCTGGCCTTATCTTAAGGCTGTTTGATCCTTGAACTGGAAGACAAATGCTGTGGCCTCTAAGTTGTCCTTAAAAAGATAGTTTAGTCAGGGAATGGATTGACAATGGAGCCTCCATGGAAGTGTTAATAATCAATTGCAATTTTCTTTTTACAAATGGAGAACAGGGCTGTAATATTTATACTTGCTGATGAGGGTGAACTAATTCTGGGTATGCTTGATGGACTTGAGAAGGTTGGCTCGACAGCAGAATTAAACTGACTGCTTCAGAGCTGTTAGAAAGAAGGTAATGCAATCCATGACTTGACCTCAAACCTAAGGACTCTAGGTAGAACAAAGAAGCATATGAAGTTGACTCCTCAGGAATCATTCATTCAAAACATTTTCTTTTTTGTTCTAAAAAAAAGTGCCAAGGAAAATATTGTTTCTATAATTTAATGCTTAACATCAGACTCACTCTGAAACGTTCTTAGTCTAAACGTTATACAACATAGAACCCATTTTTAAAAAATTTTATATTTGTATTTATCTTCAAACAGACAAACACTTCCTAATAAAACAATCAGACAAAACTGCACAGGGTGCAATGCACTGTCAATACTGACCAGACACGTGCAACACAGTATGTAATATGATCGTATGTTGTATACATCTTGTGAACCACTCGAGTAAGGAGGACACTTGGTCAATAAGTAGCCTATCAAAATATAACTTTGTACGCATCTTTATAGATAAATTTTCAACCAATGTAAAAGAAAAATCGTGTCCCATTAGGGCAAAAATGCCATCCGTACCAGTGATGCAGGAGGAACATACACAGGGAAACAACTAATTGGTTCATGTATCAAAAGAAATCTGCCATGTAGGATAACTACTAAAAACTTGTCATGTGTTCTATGTTTTATTTGTAATAAAAGATCTGGATGTTTAAAATAAATTATAGTCATCTACTTATCGTATGTAAAAACAGTGTACTGCAAATGGGTGTGCTGCTTATTCACATGGGTAAAGTTTAATTCCAGGCTCGTGGACAGGGGTGAGTTGCTCTTTCCGGAGGAATGCCGGGGTTTTTTCTTTTAAAAAACAAGAGAGCCAGCTTTGAGATACCCTGTCAGTTATATATCCTGGCTGATCCTGGACCTCACTGGGTGACCCCTGCCGAGAGGAGAAACTCCGTGCTTTGATAACTGCCCACTTCTCTTAAATTCTCAGTTCCTGCAAAATATTTCTCCTCCAAACCAGTTTCCTGCAAGTAACAATTGACACGGAAAGGCAATCTGGAAAAGCTATTTAAAAATGCGTATGTTTACACTTCAAAGACGTTCCCTTTACCCTGCTCTGCATCAGCTAAACATCACCAATGTCTCATGCAGGGGTCACTGCAGGCTTTAAAATGAACTCTGGAAATACCCTCTTGGTCTTACTCTACTGCGGGAATCAAAGCATCTGCTCACTTTTGTTAAGCAAAATATCTGTAACAACTGCTCGCACTTGCCCCCCTATGAATTTCAATCAAGCACAGCTCTTTAAATGCCAGGAGTTCATCTTCCTCTCTGCCCCCTGCTTTGTTGAAAGCTTCACGGTCACTTGTAAGGATGGCTCTGCGTCACTCCAGAGATCCAGGCACTGTACCGATCGATGCTGTCACAGAAATAGAAGGGATACATCTTCCAGATTCTGAAGTCATCCGAAATAGTGCAAGAACGGTGCACTTTGCATGTGAACATGAATGGCAATGGGCCCTCTGCTAGCCCACGGGTGTGTACAACTTGCATGTCTTTTCAAGACACTGACCAGTATGCTTTGTTTTCGTCATTATGGTGATTTGACCATTCGCCATTCCAGTGCTTGCGGTGGAGTCTGCAATTACAGCCAGTGAGAACATTGCCTCTACGGCTAACTCAGCAAGAAGATGCTGTAGTTAGCCTGCTATCCGGTCCATGTGCGGCTGGCAATTTCATCCGGGGCTATGGGTGTTTTTATTCTGGTGCGGCCCGGTGTGTTGTGTCAGAGTGGGTTATATATTTTTTCAAACCACTTGCAGGCTTTAGCAGAAGAGAAGAATGTCTCCTGCTCTCCGGTGCGTCGTCAAAAGGCAGCAAGTGCACCACCTAGTGGTCACCATACACAACGCACTGGGCCTGCACTCCAGAGCCCGGTATAATTCTATGTCAGGACAGGAGGCTCCGATTATGCTTTCTCATTTCTTTATTAGAAATGCCCAGCAGCCAATCAGAACCGTTTATGAAAACGAAAAAACTACAGTACCCATGAGTACCCGGGTACCACGTGACAACCATAGAGTCTCTCCTATAAAAGGTACAACAGAAGATAGTACGTCCTCTTTCTTTGCTGCTCCGCAGCCAGTTAAGTGCCTTTTTCGTTTTATTACTGTTACATTGTTGCATTATTGTCTGTGCACTACTGTTGGGACGCGCTCGCTTCCAAATTGTATTTAGCTATTGCTACATTGTTGCGCGCTGTCCCGGTTTATTTATTTCGTTTGCTCCGCTTCGCGCGGCGCGCATGCAGGGAGCGTGGTCTCACCTCCCTTGGGCGTGACGCTCGCTCGAGCGTCGGTGTCCGAATTCGGTGGAGTGGGAGAATAGGGGCTGAGAAGCTCGCGCTAACGCGCGTGCTTCTCTATTTACATACGAACTGAGGCGGCCGTTCCGCGCATGCGCGGCGGCCATTTTCATTGTTTACAAACCGTGTTTTCACACGGAGATCAGGAATCGGTTGTTCTTCACACCGCTGCCCACTGCCTCAGCTTCTCTTCAGCCCCATCGACGCCCTTTGCTGGTTAAAGGCCTGGGGCTGTATAATTACGCATAGGCTCTGCCTAGAGTGACTCAGCAAGCCCTCCCTCCACAATTAATTTAATTATTTATTTTTGGTCAGCCTTTTTTCTGTCCATTAATTGGCTTGCTGTGGGGTTTTTCACTCCCCCTGAATTGTGCCTTTGGCATTGTAATATTAATTGACATTAAATTGTCATTTGGTGGGCATTACTTTCACTTTTTCCAGTGAAACTAAGAATAATGGAGGAGTATTTTGATGAAGATGATTACTCTTACGAAGAGGAGAGCTCAGGTTTCCTTGAGCAAGATTTAGTCGAAGCATTGGACCAAGGAGTTCAGCACTCCGTTACCAAAGCCCTGGTCCACGCTATTAACCCATTGAAGCGTCATTTGACGCAATATGCAAAGCAGCAAGGTTGGTTGCCCTCTTCTCGCTCTTCCAAATCCCCCATAAATCCACACAGGGCGGATTTCAAACGTTTGGCTAAAACTCTAGCCTCAGAAAAGGCTTCCTCCAGCCCTTTGGTAGGCGCTTCTACCTCGGCAGCCTGTCACACTGACTCTGACGGTCCTCCTTCTTCCTCATCTGACCAGGATGTTCCTCCACCACGCAAGAAGGCTCGCAAGGAGCATTACGTGGACGCTCCTACTCACCCGCAAGTCCTAACCTTTGAGCCTTCAGAGATATATCACCCCCATTCATCTTCATGGCTTCCTTCTCCTGCAGTAGCTGAGTATGTCCAGGCGCACATCCGTCAGCCTTTTGAAAAAGAGGTTAGAGCTCGCCTCCGCTCCGAGTGCCCTCGCCCGGATCTTGCAGATCACCTGGCAGACACTCCTGAAATTGACCCCACAATGCTTTCCTATCTGAAGAAATTTGCTAAGGACCCTAAAAAGGGTCTGGACAGATCTTGGCGGTCCTGCCAAGATAAAATGTTGGATTTAATGGGACCCCTCACCAAGATCCTTGATCTCGGATTTCAGGCCAAGGAAGCAGAGTCTCTTGTGGATCCAGATAAACTCATAGAATGGGCTCAGAGGGCTATTTGCCAGTTGGGCAACGCAAATTGTGCCATTTCTAGTGAGCGTCGCCGCTCTATTCTTCTAAAGATTGACCCGAAATTGGCGGAACTCTCCACTTCCGAGTCTGGTCCGGTGGCACAGGGTCTTTTATTTGGCCAACCGTTCCTTAAGGAACTTACTAAATTTGTAGCAACCTTCAGTGGTTTGGATAAGGCGCAAGCTTCTATCAAGCGTGCACTTCGTCCGGTTTTTGCCAGGGCCGGACGACATAGGGGACGCTCGTTCGGCCGTGGCTCTAATAACTCCTCCCAGAGAGGTTATCAGTCCCAGAGAGGCGGGGGTCAGGACTCCGGCTACAACACCCGCTCAAATTTCTATCCTTCCCGAAAAGGGAGAGGTCAATTCCGCAAAGGCCGTTCCGGTGGCAACCAAAGTGCTTACCAAGACTCTAATACCTCAGGTGAGTTTGATTTGTTTTTCCGAGGTGGTTCTGGGGGGCAGAATACGTTTTTTTCTCCAGAACTGGCGTCAAATCTCCAACGATGCTTGGGTTCTGCAAACTGTTCAAGGTTTCAAAATAGAATTCTATCAGACCCAACATCAATCCCTCCCCCCTCCTCCTCTCCATTTTTCTCTTCAGGACCAAAAGTTTATTTCGGCAGAGATAGACTCCCTTCTCGCCAAAGGGGCAATCAGGTCAACTGTCCCCCACCCTCACGGGTTTATCAGCAATGTTTTTCTGGTTCAGAAAAAAGGGGGTGGCAATCGTCTGGTCCTCAACTTGAAGGATTTCAACGGAAGTGTAGTTTACAGACACTTCAAGATGGAAGGGATCCATCTTTTGCGCGATCTTCTGCGCGAAGGGGACTGGATGGTTCGGCTCGACCTCAAGGATGCCTATCTTTCCATTCCCATTTACGAGCCTCATCGTCGTTTTCTTCAATTCAGTTGGCAAGGAATATGGTACGAATACACAGTTCTCCCATTCGGCCTCTCGTCAGCACCCTGGTGCTTCACGAAACTTCTGAGGCCTGTAGTGGAATGTCTGCGTGCTCGGGGTGTCCGCCTGATAATCTATCTCGACGACATTCTTCTCATGGCGGACAAACCCCTCACAGTATTAACCCATCTGGAATGGTCTATCGACCTTCTACAATCCCTGGGTTTCCTAGTCAATCCGCAAAAGTCTATCTTGAATCCTACTCAAGTAATCTAATTTCTGGGTTTTCAAGTGAACTCCCTATCCTGTCAACTCTTATTACCTCACCAAAAGATTCGGTACATCAAGAGAGAATTGAGGTCTGTTCTTTCCAGACAGATTGTGTCCTTGAGGTCGTTAGCACGGGTAGTAGGTCTCCTGGCGTCCTCCATTCAGGCGATATTCCCAGGTCCGCTGCATTACAGAGCACTTCAGAGATTGAAGATTCGTCACCTCCAAAAAGGTCTTCGCTATTCAGATCTGATTCCTCTTTCCGAGGATGCGAAGAGCGAGATGCAATGGTGGTTGGACCACATGGAGGCCTGGAATGGACGAGCCCTGTTCGGCTCCGCTCCGGATCTGGTGATAGAATCGGATGCCAGCCTTTGGGGTTGGGGAGCCAGGTGCGGACCTATCTCCACCGGGGGTCGCTGGTCTCCCCAGGAACTGTCTCTTCACATCAATTGCCTAGAACTTCTAGCGGGGTCTTTTGCGATTCGGTGTTTCTCCCCTCATCAGACCAATTGTTGTATTCTTCTCCGCATGGACAACGTTTCAGCGGTCCGGTATGTCAACAAGTTGGGGGGAACACGATCCAAGATTTTGGCGGAGATCGCCAAGGATTTTTGGCACTTCTGTCTTCAACAGAAGATCACAGTTATTGCCGAATATCTTCCCGGTTGCCGCAATCAGATTGCGGACTGGAACTCTCGCCATCTTCGCGACTTCAGCGATTGGCGCCTTCACCCGCGCATTTTTCGCATTCTCCGTCGGACTTGGGGTCATTGTCACCTAGATCTGTTTGCGTCTCGCCTGAATACTCAACTCCCTCTATTCTTCAGCTGGAGGCCGGATCCGAAAGCCCTGGCCACAGATGCATTTCTTCAGACTTGGCCGTCCACTCTGTGCTACGCCTTTCCCCCGTTCATGTTGATTCCCAGGGTTCTGGCCTACTCGAAACGTTTTCAAACGGAGCTGATTCTCATTGTTCCGCTGTGGAGAGCTCAACCATGGTTCCCGGACCTTCTGGAGATGTGTTGTGCGGTTCCGTTCCTTCTTCCCCAGAAGTGGAATCTGTTGCTGGATCCCCTAGGCGAGCCGCATCCCCTGGTTCTATCCGGCAATCTCTTACTGTTGGCGTGCCGAATTTCGGGGATCGCTGGTCGCTCCCAGGCCTTTCATGCGACGCTTCCAAATTCATCAGTGACGCCTGGTCTCCCAGTACTCACAAAAGATATAGAGCCTCATGGAAGCGTTGGTGTGACTGGTGTGTTCAGCGGGAAGTTGATCCCGCTTCAGCGGATGTGGCTCTGATTATTAATTTTCTAGCTTCTCTCGCTTCTTCTGGTCTGGCCTATCGTACGGTCAACAACTTCCGTTCCGCCATCTCTGCCGCCCATGTTCCCATTAATGGCAAACCGGCGGGTGAACATCCTTTAATTTCCAAGTTGCTTAAGGGCATTCGTCTAGCGAACCCTCCGTGCCCTAAATATGTCTCGCTTTGGGATGTCTCCATTGTTTTGAGATTTTTGGAGGCTTGGCCTCCTAATTCATTACTTTCTCGTAAACAGCTCTCTGCTAAATTGACTATGCTGTTATGTCTCGTTTCTTGTAAACGAGTGTCTGACGTGCGGGCGTTAGACTTGGCAGGTCGAAGATTTACACCTGAGGGTGTCACTTTTCTAATCTCTAAACGCACCAAGACTGCTACCTCTTCGGTTACTTATCCTTCCTTTCCTCATCATCCCAACCTTTGCGTTGTTCAATGTGTCAAGGATTACGAGGTATGTACTGCACCTTTACGTTCTGATACACAGGGTCAACTACTTATTGCCTTGCAAAAACCTTTTCGTCCTGTTACTCCTGCTACATTAGCTCGCTGGGTTAGATGGCTCTTATCTGAGGCTGGAATTGATGTTTCCATTTTTGGTGCTCACTCGGCTCGCGGGGCCATGGCCTCTAAAGCGTTCTCGATGGGTGTTTCATTACTGGACATCATGAAAACCGCAGATTGGTCTTCTGATTCTATGTTCAAAACGTTTTATTACAAGCCTATTGAACATATTGCTTCTGTTGTGGTGGATCAGCTTTGAACAAGCATAATCGGAGCCTCCTGTCCTGACATAGAATTAAAAATTTGCAAACATTCGTGACAAGAATTTTCAATTCTATTAAGGACAAGGAGGCGAGGATTATCCCACCCAAATTCATGTTTGATTCTCATGTTTATCATTGTCACAGTGGCATTTCATTTATGACAATGCATTGTATTTCTCCATGTTTACCCTTCCCTTTTATTGCCTTCACTCTCTTTATTGGATGAGTATTACGGCTTTACTTTTCTTTTCAGGTTCTGACCCGAAATAGTGATTTCTACTGTTTATCCTGTTCACTCCGCTTGGATCATCTGCTGCCTGCCTCTGTTCGGCGTTTGCTGTGTTTCTAGCGTCAGGATGATCACCGACTGTGGCTGATGGACTTGGTTCCTGGCTTGCTTCTTTTTCCATTGGATTTTTATGTTTTTCATATGAACTGCTCCTCACCAAAGAAAGAGGACGTACTATCTTCTGTTGTACCTTTTATAGGAGAGACTCTATGGTTGTCACGTGGTACCCGGGTACTCATGGGTACTGTAGTTTTTTCGTTTTCATAAACGGTTCTGATTGGCTGCTGGGCATTTCTAATAAAGAAATGAGAAAGCATAATCCTCGCCTCCTTGTCCTTAATAGAATTGAAAATTCTTGTCACGAATGTTTGCAAATTTTTAATTCCTAATGCACTCTGCTCAGCAACTGCAACCGTGGCGCCCCTGGATGGTTTTTGCAGCGCACCAGGGTGCCGCGGCGCACAGTTTGTGAACTACTGCAGTACGGTGATGCGGACCACCACACTGAAATGCGTTAGACTGCCAATCATACATGCCAACATTTTAGTACAGGGACGTCCGAGATTTAAAATAAAAAATAGAGAGAATGAAAATTTCCCATTGACTTCTATTGTAAAAAATGCAATTTCAGGCGGGAGACAGCTAAAATAAAGCTGTTTTTGGCTTGAAAAATCGGTACTCTCCCGCCTGAATCGGGTCTATTGGTATGTATGCTGCCAATCCAAAACACACAAGTAAAAAACATTTACATTTATAACGCCAATAGCTCTTAACTCTCACAAATCCAAGACCTATTGCATTGCAAATGCTTGTTGTTTTAGACAGGGGAGACTAAGTGAATTGACCAGAACCACAGGCTATTGAGCCTACACCAATCTTAGAAGGTTCACGCAGCAAAAGAAATCTCGCTGTGTTCCAGCCACGTTTTCTGTTTGCCTGACTCTGATATGGCCGTCATCACGCTCGCGAGCGTTATAGCACCGTTTCACTTCGACGTCACAAACGCTCCCAGAAACTGTAGGCGTTGGCAAGGAGCTGACGTTCACGTTTTACACTACTCGCCCTTCAGCCTGTTGACCCGGAAGCACCTGGTGCTCGCTTCCTTCTGGATTGAAGAAACAAGATGGCGGTAGCGGTGCGGGCTTTGCAGGAGCAGCTGGAAAAAGCCAAGGAAAGTCTCAAGAACGTGGATGAGAATATAAAAAAGCTCACTGGGAGAGATCCTAATGATCTGAGGTATGGCTCTATTCTTCGGTTGGGGAGGCTGCTCATGTCTTTCCATCAGCACGTGCCACCAGATCGTGGGCTCTTGATCGTGCCATGAACCTCAGACGCAATAAATGTCGTTATATCTACTCCACGCTCTGATGCTACCATAATTCCGAGCTGTTTCGGTGCCGAAATATTATGTTCGGAAGACGTGACCGCAAGTGGTGTGAGCGGTGCTCTGGACATAGTAGTTTTAAGAATCTGGATACGTGTTTTTATGAAAGGGGGGCGTATTCTCCGTAATTAATCTGATCCTCTTGAATGAATAAGGCCAGTGCGATCGTATCTAAATTATCACAATCACATCCTTACTTAGTAAACCTATCCCAAAGAAAATAGTGGCTAAATGAAACCTCAAAATGATTACTTTAGCATCCCAGCTACGTTTTTGAATGGGGGTGCCAATAAATAAAGCTGAAATCGTATTAGAACGTAACCACTACCATTTACAGATTTGCATAGTTTTAGTATGATCTGCTGGCTAATTTATTGGAAAGCCCTGTGACGCTGATAAAGTGGGAGAGTTGGGCTCCGGCCAGCCTTCTCTAATACATTTAATGTGCACAGTTCTCCGATCAGGCCTGGTCCTTGAGGAGAAACGCTCCTATGCGGTCTTGAGACTCCCTACCTCGCTCTCCCGTCTCTTTCCTCTACCTCCCACTCCTCTTTTGCTCCTCAGCTCTCTTTGACCTTTTCTTTTCTCATTTTGGACTTCCTGCCTTATTCAACCTTTTACCTTCCTGTCCACTTGTTTCCTCTCAATATTTGTTCTTTTGCCTTAGTCCGTGTTTCTCTTACGCTTTGCACCCTCACTTCTGCTCAATTCTCCTGTCCTTCGCTCGTTTTCCCGTGTTTTTTTTTAACAAGCACTGCTCGCTCTCTTAACTGTTATTTCCTCCATTTTTTTACCTTTTTTCTTCACTTTCCACTCCTCCTTTTGTGATCTTTCCTCCCCTTCTTCTGTGCCCTTTCCTCCACTTTGCGACTTTCCTGTCTATTTCCACACCAGGCTCACCTGCCTAAAAGCTTCTCACACCAGCTCTACACACCTCCCTTATAGCCCCTTTCCCTCCTGCTTAATGTCTGCTACAATACGGACACATGATGTTGGCGTGACAATCAAGCCTGAACCCAATGGCAGGATCCCTGGTCACCCACCCATCCTTCGCACCCCTAGACGCTACTCTGCAACAGCCCTCCTCTCCTTGAACCCGATTTGCTCTTCCCAGCACTGCAGCTAGGCTTACCACTTAAAGGTTGACACTCCTCTTGCACCATCTGCCACTTCTCCTGCACACACAGATGGATACAGACCTATGGCGAAACTGATAAAGGCACCTAAAAATTACCCGCCATGTTCTATCATCAGCAAATTGAATCTACCAAGCAGACTGCACTGGCCAAACATTGAAAACTGCACCAACATCAGTAATATTCACCATTATGAGCCCACTGCCAGTTCCACATCGATCACGTCTCAGGACCCAGCTCTCCCACTGTTTCAGCTGCAAGATCAGCAGCGCCAACTGCTTTGCCCCTAGGTGGATTTATCTACCTCGCAGCCCTTCAGGCCATCAAGACAAGCTCTTAGAACCCCACCACGACCACCTGGCACACTGTCAGCGTAACCGACACCGCAACGACCATGCACTCCATCCACACAGGAGCCCCATTGGACCCCTTCCCACACTACATATTCACCAAAGGATTGGCTCCCATCACACCAACTCTAACCCCTATGCTAAACAACTCCATCACCCCAGCCATTTTCCAGGGGACCTAGGAGCACGCCACAATACTCCCCGCCCCCCCTTTTGAAGAAATCCTCAGCAAACCCAAAGACAAAGGCAAACCAGAGGGAAATCTCCTTACTTCCCTACCCTGCTAAAGTCATGGAGAAAGTCATCAACAAACTCACCAACCACCTCCTTGAACCCTATCCTCCTCCAGCCCCAAATCCAGCTTTAGGCTCAACCACAGCACCGCTACCGCCCTCATTGGCACTACAGACAACATCCGACTGATCGTGGACCAAGGAGACACTGCAACCCTCAACTTATCTGCTGTTTTGACGCAGTCTCCCACCCTGTCCTCCTTCAACACCTCCAAGAAACTGACATATGAGGATCGACTATCTCCTGGATCTGCTCCTACCTCGTTGGACGCAACCGGTCAGTCAGCCTGGCTCCCGAAACCATGACTGTCTACATCCTCATCTGCGGGTTGCCCCAAGGACCATCTCCGCCCCATGCTGTTTATTGCCTATATAGCTCCTCTGGCTAACCTCATGCGAGCCCACAGAATCAATATCCTCTCCTACGCTGATGAAGAATCCAGCACATGGACTAATTTCACCTTTTGCATGTCCAAAGTCGGCAGTTGGATGATAAACTGTGTGAAACTCACCACTGACAACTGAAGCGCTACTCTTTGTCTAGGACACCTTACTATGGAACTCCATCTGGTGCCCTGCAGATCTTGGAACAAAACCCTGCAAAGCTATCCTAGCAAAGAACCTAGGTATAGTGATGGACAGCCAACTCTTGTTGGCCAGCTAAGGAAATGCAGTAGCCTCCTTATGTTCCTACACCCTCAAAATCCTCAATTTTTTTTCAAATGGCTCTTGGTCAACTCATGCAGAACTATCACCCAATCCCTCATCAGTAGCAACCTCGACTACAGCAACATTCTCTCAGCATCACCACTCAACAAACCAGGAAACTTCATATCATACCAAACATAGCACGGGGACACTCTTCCAACTCTATCCCCACGCTAACATCACTTTGCACCACAGAGACCTCCACTGGCTCGCCGTCCACAAGCGTACTGTCCTTAAGCTTCTCAGACACGGCTTTACATTAACCTAGGTCCCTCCTGCCTCAACAGCAGCATCAACTTCCAGGTGAGATGTGTGCTCTACAAATCATAACATTCCTAGAGTTTGTAATGTTTGTCTTCTCTTAGTCTCTGCATTTCCCTGAACTTATCTTGGGATAGTTGAGATTTGTAACTTAATTTGTATATGAGGTGGTCAATCCGGGGGTTGCTAGGTGATCCCATTTAGTGCATTTGCTTGAGTTCTGCTCTCAAGTTTGTATTGGGTACTTTTTTAGACCCTCTACCTTAGAACTTGCAGTTACTTGGCCACTTTCTGAATTGTGAACGCTGGCTAAGTGAAAGTACGTATATGGTATAAAGAATATGGCAAACATCTGTGTGGCCCGGTCCCTTATTACAGTAGTCGTCATTTATCACACAGTGAAGTATTTCAGATTTAATTTTAAACTCCACTGAGTATGAAGAGATGGTTTACTGCAGAGTTTCTGGGAACGCCACTTTATCGTTTATGGTTGAGCTTGGCCACGTAGCTTTGCTGGCTTAGAAACCATTGTTGTATTTTAGTTGGGGGTTATGGGCTGAAGGCAAGAAGGATCCTTTGAAGTACACTGCAAGCAAATGGGGATGTTGTATGTGGCCTTGGGTAAAACAAAAGGTCATTTGTAATGAACACCCTTGGTATGAAAGGCTATGACACCCTTTCGATGTGAGTTTATACTGAACTGATAATCGCAATGTTTTATGGTCTACAGGTTGGAGGTTTCAATCAGTTGGAACAACTCACAATTTCAGTAGCACGGTAGTGGTCCTGTGTGTTAACCACAATACAAACCTCATAAACAAAATTTGTGGTTGAGACAATTACAACGGGAGTTTTGTCTATGTATTTTCATAGACTGATGTGTCCTTGCCACCCATCTAGCATTAGACAACATCCACAGGTACCTCTGTCCTGTAGTTATTGCTTGATTTCTGCCTAGGGTCGGGTAGTAATTATGTTTGGGCTAATAACTCCTGTATTACTTGTACCGGTGGACCTAGATTAAACATTGTACGAGGGTCAGCATGCACTTTCTTACTTCAAAGTTGAAAGCAAGAGCAGCTTAAAGTGCATACTTCATGTTAATTCTGGCATGTCTACTTTGTAGGGGCTGTGTGGGCGCATGTCTCTTGCAGGAGAACATCTTGCTCCTTATAATGCAGTAACTATGTCACCAATGGGCGAAGGGGCCCCGGCAGCAGGGGGGAGGGGGGGTCCACACCAGCACTCTGGGTGCCCGCTCCAGAGCGTAATGTTTAGACAGCCCTTAGGGGGCATGTAGCCAAACTTCCAGAAGAGTGACCATGGACGAACCCTCAATCTGTTCAGGCAACCCCACCACTCGGATGTTATGTCAGGCCCTTCCCTCCTGATCCTCAATGCGGGCCTCCAAAACCTTGATTCTGCCCATAAAAGAGCTTGTGTCCCTGATGGTTTTTTTGGTGACTGAGTCCAGTTTGGTGATCTCAATTTCCACTTGGACTCTATCAGCAATTTTTCATTGGTTATCCTACAGTCATCCCAGGTTCAACACTAGGGCGTCCATTTTGGTCTCAAGGGCGTCTCTGCTAGATCCTATGACCGCCAATATTGTGTCCAGTTTATCAGCAGGGGCTGGAGCAGCAGGAGGGCAGGTGCCCCCATGTCCATTTTGTGTCATTGTGTGTGCCCCATGAAACCCCCAAAAGATCCAGGAAGGTTGCGTGCAGGGAAAGCAGGAAGGAGAGGTTCCACTGCCTAAGGACCAGGCAGCAGGAGACTGGGGTAGCAGGATCAGCACCGAGCTAAAATGTCCGAGGGGCGGACGACGGTGAAGTGTTCATCGGCAGACAGAGCCCCCCCCCCAGTTCTAGGTACTGTAAAGGTTACCAGGTCAGTTGTCACCTGTGTCTACTCAAAACCCTGCCACTTTGAAAATGCACTCCACTCACTGCAGGGGTTTTGAATTTAATGAAATATGTACTTGTCCATGGGACAAGTAGCTTCATAAATCTACTTGTCCTATAACAAAATCCAATTGTCCCTTTGTTGCCATGTCGTGTGCTGTCAAATAATGGCAGCAATCTCATTATAGAAGAGCTCTGATAATAGCCTCTCTGGTTATGTCAGGCTTATACTATGGAAGGATTTAAATTTTGTCCTTTTTTACCAGCTCTTCTCTAATCTTATCCCATACTGAAAAAGGTCCGTAATATACGCCGGACAATGGCAGAAGTAAAGTTTCTTCCAGGGCTGAGAAAAATGTGGTTGGAGGAAAAGTGAACTTGTAAACACTCAACAGATTTCCGCCTGGGCACATTCATATTTGCTCATGCTAAGATGCAATTCACAAATATTTTCTAGCACACTTATACTCACTCCTCCTTTAGCATCCCATCCATCCATCCTTTCACTCGCACCCTTTCACATTAATTACAAGTCTTTGTCTGCCGAGCTGCAGAGAGAAGAGGCCCATCAAGAGCTGCACCTCTACTGTAGCTGCTAAAGCGGGGAGTTCACGAAACCCCTGTTCAAACCTATCGATCAAACTGATACATCCCGCCTTCCTTTCACTCAGCCATCATTTTGCTCATCCATCCCTTCACCCCACACATCCTCCTTTTCACTCATCCATCCACCCCATCCACCCTCCTTTTCACTCATATATCCACCTACCCTTTCACCCCATCCATCTTCCGTTTTGCACATATATCTATCCACCCTTTCACTAAACACTCCATCCACCTTTACACTCAACCATCCATCAACCCATCCCCCACCCACTCAGCCATCCATGAATCTACTCTCACCCATTAATCTACCCTTTCAATAAGCAATCCATCCTTTCACTCATCAATCCACTTTCAACCCATCCACCCATCCCTTCATTCACCCATACACTTATCCTACCATTCGTTCACACATCCATCCTTTCACTCGTTCATCCGTGCGTCTATCCATTCACCCTTTCACTCCACTCATTCATCTATCCATCCAGCCTTTCACTCATTCATCCATGCATCTCTCCATTCACCCTTTCATTAATTTATGCATTTATCATCCTCTCTTGCACTTATTCATCCATGCATCTATACATCCACCCTTTCACTTATTCATCCATGCATCTATACAACACCCTTTCACTTATTCATCATGCATCTATACATCCACCCTTTCACTTATTCATCATGCATCTATCCATCCACCCTTTCACTCATTCCTACATACATGCATCTGTTCATCCAACCTTTCACTCATTCCTACATACATGCATCTGTTCATCCAACCTTTCACTCACTCATCCACCCACCCTTTCAAGTCCATTGTGGGCCTTTGTCTGCGGACCTGCAGACTGAAGAGGCCCATCAAGAACTCCACAGCCGCTGTAGTTGCCACAGCGGTGTGTTCACAATGCCCCTGGTGCAGGCATAAATTGAGATGAGAGGCCTAATGCGAGGACCGAAATGGGGGTGGCCTTAGGCCTGCATGAAAGCCTTGTGGGGAAACTAATGAGCTTTAATGTAAGCCCTACATGACATAAGATATGAGAGGCCAAGGGGAGCGCGTCAGGGCAGTCAGAGAGGGCGGCGTAGGGTGGTGGGGTTAGCAGATTCAGGCACTGGGTGAAACATAAGGTGTACAGGGAAGGCAAAGTGCAAAGGAGGGGGTGCACCAGCTGCATGAGAAGGGAAAGCAAAGTGAGTTGAAGATGAGCAGGGATATTGGGGTCGTATCATGCTTAGGAGTGGAGCAGAGAATATAAGGCAGGGGTCATACAGTTCAAGTCAGAGCAAGGTGCCAAGAGGCAGATAAGGCAGCCTCTTACATGCCAGTGCTGTGAGTGTACTGGAGCTGCAGAAGCTCCATGTTTGTCTCATGCTCGAAGAAAATAAAAGGACCGGGGAAGGGCATGAAAGCCACACGAGCCTATGGAGCTGGCTGCAACTTTGAGCTCTGCTTTATCAAGTTGTTCTGCTCTGGGGACATTAAAGTGCAGGCCCCAGCCTTTGCATTGACCCTTTCACTGCAAATACACTGCTCAGAGCAACTTATTAACTGGCTGTGACCTACAGGGTTGAACAGCTGTGTATTGGATTACCATAAAACTGTCTACTTGATCTTTGGACAAAATACAAATAAAACCTCTCGCCCTCCCAAGAAATCTAGATGTCTTGGGCGTCGGGAGATAGGATTTCCCCCACCCCTGCTCTGACACCGTAAATCTGACATGAACAAAGTCCGCCGTTACACATACTCATTGCAGAGAACGGCATCTCTGGCCACGAAGAGAGTCAAGGGAACATTCGACTCTTAGAATAACTTATGCAACTTTTGTAGACTTATTGTATTTCCTAAGTGGGTTTTAGTGTCTAAACCACCCAGCTTGGAAATAAAGACAGACTTATAAGGAGTTTGGGGAGTGTTAAGGGGGTGTCTTTCACGTGTGTGTGTATGTGTGTATATATATATATATTCACTGAAAAAACCATAGGTTTCACACATGTTATAGTTAGGAATTAGCATTTAAAAAACCTTGCAAATTCACTTAAACGATAGGTTTCACACATGTTATAGTTAGGTGGACGTTTCACTCGTAAAAAACCAATGAAATTCCCCCGTTATAGTTAGTTCAGATAACTATAACTCGCGCGCCCGCAATCAACCTCATACACCCACTCACACAACCACTCACATAAACCATTCACAGACTGATACAACTGACACACACACTCACTCATACAGCCACTCACACAACCACTCACTCGTACAGCCACTCACAGGCCCATACAGCTACTCACACACCCACAAAACCACTCACACACACTAGACCCATACAGCCACTTGCACACCCATACAGCCACTTGCACACCCATACAGCCACCTGTACACCCATACAACCACTCACATATCCATTCACTCACCCATACAGCAACTCTCACAGCCACTCACTTTCCCTAACAGCTACTAACAGAGCTACTCACTCCTCCATACAGCCACTCACACATCCATTCACTCGTCCACAAAACCATTACATACCTATTCACACATCAATACAATCACTCACGCGGTCACTCACTCATCCATACAGCCACTCACACAAATACATACTGTGCAGAACACCCACTCGCTTACCGATACACCTGCTCAAATGGCCACTCTCTTACCCATACATCCACTTACACACCCAGGCACTCGCCCATAGCCTTTCACCCTCCACTCAAGTACCTATACAGCCACTCACACATGCTCTCATCCACCCATACAGCCACTCACACATCCACCTCATTCACAGATACAGCCACTCACACACAGTCACCCACCCATACAGCCACTCACACAGTCACTCTCTCACTCACCCATAAAGCTACTCACACACACACTTATTCACCTATACAGCCACTCACACATCCATATAGCCAGATACATACTCCCACACTAATAGAGAGTCACAGTACCACTAAGATGACATATATTAGAAACAGTATCACTCATTAGTACAAAAAGAATAGTAATTTAAATTATGCAGTAGCATAGTCTATATCTTTGAGCCTCAAACTTGTACAAAACACTTACTCACTGGATGATGTAAACAGTGATGTCACCACGACCGTGTCTTTAACACGTATGCCTTTACATCGCATGACTTTATAATTAAAACGTAAGTATTTAGCAGGTAAGAATTATGCCTTTATGTATATGTAAGTACAGTGGCAGCTACGCTATGGCGGAGGAGCGTCGCCCCACTGCTTTCAAGCAGTGCTAGAAGAGGAAACATGACATGATAATAACTTTCAGTTATTATCATGTTATGTTTCCTTTGCGGGCTGGCGGCAGGGTTGGCGGGGCTGCTCTGCTCACGGAGCAGGGCAGGGGGCGGAGGGGTTTGCCCACTCAAGTGCACAATGACAGTTCAATCCAAAGCAGTCATGCAAACTTCCCTGTTCTTTTTGCAGGCTGAATTACAGCCTGCATGGAGAACATGCCCACCCCTACAGCCCCTGGCTGAGCGCTGTGTCATGGCGCTCAGACCAATCGCAATGCTGCACTGCAGTGTTGCGATTGGCTTAGGAAAGCGAGCCCGGCTGCCTACTTCTTGAACCTGGAAGAGGACTCAGGAGAGCAGGAGCACAGAAGACGCAGGACCTGCCCTTGAGGTAAGGTTTTTTTAATGATATCTAAACCCCAGTCCCCCCCCCCCCACACCACACCCCTGCGACCCATCCCCCGTGGGCCCCGCACCTGCCCCCATCCGCGAGCCATGCCAGCCCCTGTGTATGTATGTGTATGTATATATATATATATATGTGTGTGTACACACACATGTTATAGTTAGGTGGACATTTCACTCGTAAAAAACCAATGAAATTCCCCCGTTATAGTTAGTTCAGATAACTATAACTCGCACGCCCGCAATCCACTGCTCATGACGTCACATATTACATCACTCATGACATGGTCAGTGACATCACTGATGAAGTCATCCTTGTGATAGAGTGGCGGTCGCGCGAGTTATAGTTATCTGAACTAACTATAACGGGGGAATTTCATTGGTTTTTTACGAGTGAAATGTCCACCTAACTATAACGTGTGAAACCTATGGTTTTTTAAGTGAATTTGCAAGGTTTTTTAAATGCTAATTCCTAACTATAACGTGTGTGTGAAACCTATGGTTTTTTTCAGTGAATTTGTACGGTTTTTTAAATGCTAAGTTATGTATTATATTTTTTATATATTTATTTTGCAATAAGCTACGTATTAAATTTTTTTTAATGGTTTTTCACCGTGGGCGCACCCCGCGATTTAAAAAAAAAAAAAAAATTTAATGTTTTTTTCTGCTTTCGGGGTCCTTCAGGGACCCCCTGACAAAGGCTAGGGGGTCAGGAACTCTCTACCCTGCCCCCTTTTCACGTTCGCCACCTTCCTTTTTCACTCTCGCACTCCAAACAAACAAAATGGCGGCCGACACTTCCTGATTTCGACCGATTCGAACGTTGACTGACATGTAACCACCAATCAGAATTACGCTCGCGCACGTTAGGGTGCGAGCACCGTTCGCGGCTATAGATACTTATGTACTTTAACTGCAATTTTCTCAGGAACTACTGAACAGATTGACTCCATATATGCAAAAGGCACATCCCTGACCTGAGGACTACCTCTTTGCCAAATTTCAAGTAATTCTGTTCAGCCGTTCGGGCTGTACCTTCGACTAAAGGTCCTATGGGAAAATGCATGGGGAAAACGTGTTTTGGGACCCCCCTTTTTTCTCGGCCCCCGCTTGACGAATCCCCCCGAGACTTTCAGGGTAGGAGCTGAGCGGAGCGCCCCATTAGTTTTGGAAATTTCACGAGGATTCGTCAACCGGCGCCAAAGTTATTCAAAATAGAATTTTGAGATTGCCTATGGAAACACGGGCCTAACTATAACTATCTACTGGCGACCGCCAGTAGATAAAATATATATATATATATATATATATATATCTGCTTATGCACAGGGGGTAGAGCTTTAACACTTGTGTTGTGTAGCAGTGACACTCTTTGAACCTGGTCTGGATACTTTGAACCTCTGAGAGTGTTTGTCTTCATTCAGGAAACTGTCTACTGTGCTTCACATTATTATAAGACGCCAACTTATACTTCAGTAAGATTGTTTGTAACACCTGAGATCAGCCTGCTGAATTCAATCCCATGAGGGTAATCCAGTAAGTCATACAAGAGACCAGGATTGATGCTTCATTGTACTGACACCATAGTTTTATCTAGGTCACATGAAGGCCCGGGTTATTTGGTCCATGCCCTGTTCAAATGTATGAATGTAAAGATTCCCTTGCTTGGTAAAGATCAAGCCCATCATACCCCTGTTTGTTGCTGGTAGATTATTATAAGAAGTTCTGGTCCGGACTAGATTTTTTTATTGCACTATGAAGAGTGGTGAGTGATTCAGTGAAATCTTGTGGCCTTCAAAATGTCCTTTGTTGTGCTTTGAGTTTGCCCATTAGAGTTGCTTATATAGAGGACTTCTAGGTCTTGGTGATCATGTCGGTGCTTGGCTCCTACTCTTTCTGTGAGGTCTGGTACAGTACATTTTATGTATCTTTAAAATCTTAATCTCAAGTGGTAAGATATGGTCACTAAATTGTGACAGTGGTTCGAGGGTGGACCCAGTTCCCATTGTGATGGGCCTTCCAGGATGTGCCAGCCTCCCCTTCAGGCAAAGTAAAGTGTAATGGTAGGGTATCCTTCAGCTTCTCTTTGATGAGCCTCCTCCTTAGTTATTCACCCTACTGCTTCTCCTTTTGTGACTGTTTTGGATGGTTGTCTTTCTCAGGAGTGGGGCCTCTGGGCAGCTTAGTATAACTAGCCTTCCCCAATTCTTGGATTTCATTACAAGACCTGAGGCTACCATTATGCAATAACCTTTTATTGCTGCCCCAACTTGCAGCCCTTTAAAGACTAATAATGCATCACAAAGCCCTTGGATTGTTCATGAAAGCTATAGCTAATGACCCAGATTTATACTCTGTGAAGCCATCACATCCAGATGATAATGTAGCTTATCAAGAGCTGATTTCACGAGCAGCAGCTTATCATGGAGTTACATTATACAAAGTCTCTGGAAGAAGACTTTTTATTTGAAACACTAGGGTCGACACATAGGACAAGTCATTCTTCCTATGTTAAAGGGCATGATCAAACTTTTATTAAGGGACGTTCCCTTTAGACTCGCTAGTAGTCTTTCTAATGAGCAAACTCAGACATCTGAAGATGCTCCCCCCCCTCCCCCCCCCCCCCCCCTGCACAAAGAGTCTAAATTGATCGATGATTCAGGTAAAAGGGTAGCTTCTCAAGCTGCTAATCACTGGCGTCAGTGCCTCCCAGAAGAGTACAAGAAAAAAACACAAGTTAGTACAGGAAGGAAAACTCCTATCTTATTCCTCCATTAGATCTACTTTAGATGCTGCTGACACTGCAGCAAGAGGAATTAATTTCAGCATTCTCTTACGACGACATGCTTGGCTTAGAATTTCAGATTCCACCCTAATTAAAATTTGCCCAAAAAATCGGTGGCGTCTAGTGGACTTTCAGCCCCCCGGGGGGGCAGATGGGGGCATTCGCCCCCATCTGCACCGCTGGGGGGGGGGGGGGGAGAGCCCTCTAGGCGCCACATTTTGTTTGGGGCAAATCCGAATTAGAATGGGGCAGCCCAGAACGGGTATGCCCATGCCCCCACCCCCTCACAAATTGCAGCCTTCCTGCCCCCCCCAGGGAGCAGATGGGGCAGTAGCCCACAATCTGCCCCTCCCGGGGGGGGGGGGGGGGCAAAAAGGCCACTAGACGCCAGTTTTTTTTGGGGAACATTTTTATTAGGGTGGGGGCATTGGCGTGTCCGTTTTTGGCAACCCCCACCCTAATTAAAATTTGCTCAAAAAAATCCCTGGCGTCTAGTAGGCTTTTTGCACCCCCGGGGGAGCCCGCTAGTTGCCAGGATTTTTTTTTTTTTTTAGGTAAATTTTAATTGGGGTGGGGGCTGCCCAAAACAGGCCTGCCCATGCCCCCACCCCTGCAAAAATTACAGCCTTCCTGCAGGGGATTCTGGGTAAGGAAACGTTGGGGGATCCACGCAAGCCATACCTCCCTGGAATCCCCTGGTTGTCTAGTTTTCAGGAATGTGTGGGTTTGGTATTTTCCCCTAGGTACCAGCAGAGCTAGGGTTCAAAAACTACAGCTAGACACTTTGCTAAAAAAGGGTCATTTTTCACTGTGAAATTGAGGTGTGTCCACGTTGCCTTTTGCGCCGTTTCCTGTCGCGGGCACTAGGCCGACCCACACAAGTGAGTTACCATTTTTCTCGGAAGACTTTGGGGAACGCGTGGTGGGTGGAAATTTGTGGATCCACGCAAATTCCAGAACTTTCCACCACAGAAATGTGGGGAAAATGTGTTTGTCTTTTTCTTACATTTTTTTTAGGTTGGCAAGGGATTCTGGGTAACAGAACCTGGTGGCAGGCAGTCAAGTCACCCCATCCTGGATTCCCCTGGGTGTCTAGTTTTCAAAAATGTATAGTTTGGTGCCGGCAGAGGTAGGGTTAAAAAACGACAGCTATGCACTTTGCTAGAAAAGGGTAATTTTTCATTGTGAAAATGTGGTGTGCTTATGTTGGGTTTTAAGCGATTTCCTGTCGTGGGCCTACTATGCCTACCCACACAAGTGAGGTACCATTTTAATTGGGAGACTTGGGGTAATTCAGATTTGTAAAGCAACTGTTATTACCGATTGACTTTCGATGCTTTTCTGCCTTACAAAGACATTGTGTAAAAAAGTCCTTTTGAAAAATGACCGATAATTCTCAAGCTAGTATGAGTATTCCCAATTTCGAAAATGTGCAAATATCTACTGTTTCTAAACTCTATAATTTGTTCCCATTTCAGAAATACATAGGTGTCTTTCATACCGATTTTTCCATGTATACATTTTCCCACAATAATTGCTATATACCCGGTACATAATAAAAAAACATTGCAAATTGCTGCTCAGTTTTTGACTCTGGGTTCGTCCGGTTATTGGTGAACCTACAAGTCCTATATATCCCCACAACCAGAAAGGTCCAGCGGATGTAACTGTATAGTGCTTTCCAAGAGTTGTCATAATTAGAAGAAGTTATAGGTGAAAACGTTGACATAAAAGGCTGGTTTTTTTTTTTTCCAACTAATTTTCAATTTTTCCTATATTTAACTGTTTCTTTCTATAAAGAAACCTTGAAGGATCTACACAAATGACCACTTGCTGAATTCAGTATTTTGTCTACTTTACTAAAATGTATAGCTTTCCAGGATCCGTTATTGCTTTCATACCCATTTCTACCATTAACTGGAAGGAGGTTGAAAGCACAAAAAATAGTAGAAATAGGCTATGTCCCAGAAAAATGCCAAAACTTTGTAAAAAACGTTGGTTTTCTGACAAAAGTCTGTCATTCCCTAAAAGCTGGGAAAATGGTGATTTCAGCCCCACAAACCCTTTATTGATACCATTTGCAGGAAAAAACCCAGACGCTTTCATTTGCAGCCCTTCTTTTCCAATTTTTTCCAAAAAAACAAACTTTAGCTGTATTTTGGCTAATTTCTGGGACCCCTCCAGGGGAATCCACAAACCCTGGGTACCTTTAGAATCCCCATGATGTTGGAAGAAAAGGACGCAAATTTTGCGTTGATACCTTATGTGGTCAAAAGGTTACAGGGGCCTAAGCGCGCACTACCCCCAAATAGCCAAAAAAAGGCCTTAGCACGGGGGGGGCCTAGCAGTGAAGGGGTTAAAAGGCTGCATGTTGGGGCAGAAATGAAAGGTTATTGCATAATGTTAGCCTCTGTTGTCTTTAATAAAATCAGGATTCTCTCTGCATGTTAATTGGAAAATCTCCATTCTCCCCGGCAGTAGTCACCCATGCTTGGTATTAGGAGTTATACACCTTTGTTGCCTGGCTTGATCGTCATTTCTTGTTTATTCAAAATAAATTCCTCTCTATCTTGGATGTGTTATCAAAAGTCGTTACATGGTTGTTGTTAAAATTGCTTTCTCATATTTTTCAATTACTGACACCGCTAGGAGACTTGCATGTGGTTTAGGTATGAAGATGGACTTCCATTTATATTGTTTGATTTGTTCTCCCATCATCTGTTTGTTGTCAAAGGAAAAACCTCAATGTGACCTTCGAGAATAAGCCATTGAGTTCTACCTTTGTTTTAAATGAGCTGTGTTTAGGAGTGTATGCATATTCTAGCCTCTTATAGAGCACCTTCATCTCATAAGGATTATGTTTAAAAGTTTTGCCTCTAGGTTTGGTTCTGTGGCAGGTTAACATGCGCTCCCTATGCTTGTAATGGGGATTCAGTGCTCCTTTGGTCTTGGTATTGTATTCCCCTTCCACATCCTGCCTAAAAATGGCCTCCTTCCAGTGTGGTTCTTTTTGCAGCTGTGCTAATTCTAGCCTCTATGCCCCTGCAGAGATGCTGTGTTCTTCCCTAGTGCTTTTCAAGCTGGTAAATGTAGGGTCTGCAGTATAAGTTTATTTGGGGGGCACTTTCTTTTCTGGCGATTGGTCACCCTTTAGTTTTGTGAAATGTTTGTATTAGTGCTAGTGTTAAGGAAGTTTGATCACGTCTCTTAAATGAATGAACAAACTATATTTTTGATACTTGTTTCTGTCTCGAGTATCTTGAGGAGCATGGTGCCAGGTCTTCTTTGTTGTGTTAATGGTAACCTTCACACATTCCTTGATACATTTACATCTACTTGGCTCAGATCTTTCCTAAATGGATCTAGGAGTATGCTTGGTTCTTTAGTAACTATCCGGTCCAATTGGACTTATTTGTAATTGTGCATCACACTGAATTATAGCTCCGCATTCCAATTACTGCATTATTACATCAAACTGCTCAAAATTTAACACAGCTACCTCTTCCATGCATATTATGCAAATAACTACACTTGCTGGTTGCTGTTGGACACTACAACATAGATGACTGTAGCAGAACCCCCGATATACACTTTAATCTAAGTGCATTATAATCACAAAAGATACTATTGAAAGCTAACTTAGTGCCAGTTGAATTAAATGGTTTATGGGCATCATAATTTAGCTTGGCGTGAGTGCTGCTAGCTGGGTAAAGTTTGTGAGTAGAGACTGATGCTGGCAGGCTTGCAAGTGTTTGGGTCTTAGTATCCATGCTCTTGCATGCAGTAATGGCGTATAATTACGGCTTGAGGTAGTGTATCTGTCATTACTTGTGTGTTCTTTACAAGTGTGAATTCTAGTGCTATGGGCCATGATTTATTGCAATGTCAACATGGCTTATTTGGTGTGAAAGTGCTGTGATCCTGGTTCCTTCGCAGAATGACGGGCCTTTTGTACTGTGTTGACTTGCAGACTTGAGCTTTCTTCGCTGATGCACACCAGACTTGGTCAGTCCTAGAGCTGGGTAATACTGTTGGCCCAATTTGAATGTTTGTTTCTTAAGGTTATGAAGCTAAGCTACTTCTTATGCATGCCACAGATCCCCAGCAAATTACTTACTACAGCTTTAAGATTTGATTTGAATGTTGCTACTAGAAGGATTCTGCTCAATTGTTAGATTAAATTTGGATTTTTAAATTTATAGGTGTTACATTGTAGCTGTTCGAAGGGTTGAGCATTTTCTGTACAACCCATATAGCTGTTCGGTTTGTATTTGTACAATTAATATTGCACTTTTAGGATTGTCTTGTGTGCTGTAATATTTGTATTAATTTATTTTTCTTTCTACTTACAGGCCTGCTCAAGCGAGGCGTCTTACCATCTCGGGTCCTGTTGTCGGGGTTGGTGTTGGTGGAGGTAGAGGGCGTGGTGGTGTATTGTTGAGGTAAGAACTTAAATTGAATCATCAGTACTTTTACTGTGTACATTAGTTTTTATGTTTTTACTTATTAATACTCCGGGGGTTAATAGCTTTCTTTTTGAAGGAGCCATTGACTTGTAAGCCAACAATTTTAGATTTAAATCCAAATTTTTGGAAGATATGTTAAACATCCATGAGCAGTGTAGCTCTAATTTCATTTCCGGTTACTTTTCCTAATGAAAAGCTCTAGCAAAGCCTCCTATTCGCTCCTGCACACGGTTTGTGCACCCCTTCCTCCTGGTCTTTTCTCCGTTCACGGGTTGCTGGTTTTCTTTTGATATATTTTTTCAAATGTATTTGTAGGAAAGTACTCCTTTTTGGCATGGTCACCCCCACTTTTTGCCTGGTACATGTGATTTCAACTGGAAGTGCCCTGGGTTCCTGCTAACCAGGTCCAGATCTTTCCCGAAACTGTACAATTGTTCCCCCAATTCCCAATACCATTTGCACCCTTTTCAAGTCCCTAGTAAATGGTACCCCTGATACCTAGGGACTGAGGCATAGGGCTGCAGTGCAAATTGCGCCACCCTAAAGGAGTCATCACCAAACTTGTGCAGGGCTGCCATCACAGGCTGCATGTTTTGGTGCAGACAAAAGTGAAAACATGATCTAACTCAGGTCCCCTAACACTGCATGTACAAAACAAGTTCCCCCAGCTACATGATGACTTCACTGATTCCAGGGATGGAGTTGTGAATACATGCACCCAGAGGGCACCTTATTGGTGCCCCTTTCAAACCTACCAGCCTCTGAGGGGTTGGCTGACAGGTCTCTGCCAGCCTGCCACCCGTGATAGATTTCTGACCTCCAAGGTTGAAGCCTTTGCTATTAGGAGGTCAGAAACAAAGCCTGCATGGGAAGAGGGTGGCACACTTAGGAACTCTGGGACAGGGTTATGCCCACTTCTCACAGGAAGTGGTCATATCGGGGGGTATTGTGAACCCATGGGTAAGTAGCTCATTGGCCCCTACACTAGCCTGGCACCAGGAAATCCGTTCCTGCTTACCTGAAAGATGAAGGAGGACGTGAAGAATTGCGTCCTGCAGACCCAGCAAATCACCTGACGTTAACCCAGCTGACTTGTCCTGCAGCTGCCGAGTCACCAAATCTTAGGAGACCCACGAGCACTTCAGCCAGGAACAAAGACCTCGCGAGAAGTGGTGGATATGCTTTCCTGCAAACATGCAGGCACCCAAAGACTCCTGTGCAGTCTTTGTGACTGCAGAAACCTGACACCTGAAGACACCACTGCACCCGTCGCTCCAAGTTTGAGTTGAAGTGGGCCACCATTGTCATCGTAGTCCCCCAGCCCTCCAGAGACTGAGTTCACTGCGATCTCTGTCGCCTGCGGCCTCTGCACACATGCCCCCCCTCAACCGCGACTGCTCCCAGTAAGGAAAACCTGATGTCCAAAGTCCCCTCTGCAACCGTTGCCCCTGGGCAGTGGAGAAGAGGACCAAAGGTGTCACTACGTACACGAGCATTGTAAGGCCTGAGCCCCCCCCCCCCCCCCCCCCCCCCCCCGTTGGTTCAGCCTGACAGGCCTCCGAGTCCAAGCCTGCAGCTTTGTGAGACCAATCCCCATGGAGCCACATTGGGCACCAGCCAGTGTTTTGTACCCAGCTGGCCTAGTGCCAATGGTAGTGTTCTTTTGGTACCGCCTTGGACCTTGTCCCCCACTCACCTAAACTCCTGGAGATTGGTCCTGAAGTCACTGTACCTGAATGTCGCATTGACTTTTACTTCCACAGGATAACATTGCAGCTTCTAAAAATTGCAATAAATTGCGACTTTGTGAACTGAAAAGAATTCCTATTTAAGAACGTAATTACCTGAACAAATTGCTTCTGGTGCCTAAACATATATAATGATGTGTTATTTTTATAAAGGCGTGTGGATCTCCTTATTGAGTCGCCTCATTTATTGTCCAGTGTGGGTATTTTCAGATGTCTTGCACTCCTCTGTGATAAGCGTATGGATGCTCAACCACACTAATCCCTAGAAGAGCACCTTGGGATTGCCATAGCAAGACCATGTCCACTTATGAGGGGAACCCCTGGTCTTTTTGCATGATATATCTAATTTTGATATATTCTATAAAGAGCCAGCTTTCTCCAATCACCAATATAATTAATAGGTTTTACTATTATTTAACCTAATGGTACTCAATTAACCAGTTTCCGATGGATGGATGGAAGACTTGAGTTGATATTGCTCGGATTCAAATTTGTTAGTGTAGGGTCACTAGATAGCAGCACCCTCTTGCTGACCTAAGCTCTAGGTCATACGGATAGCAAAAGTCTGTATAGACACAGGACTGCACATCACACACATCTGACCATTGTACAGTTTCAGTTTTAGCACAAAAGCATTTGGTGGTTTTGCATGATGATAAAATAAAGCACATTTTTTTGTGATGTCGTCATTACGTTGAGAGGAAATAGTGGGATACCGCATTAGGGTAAATAGTGATGTGCCTTTATGGGTGGAGAAAAAGGCTGGGGTAAGGTTAGTTATTCTTCAGAGATACCTCTGCATCTAGGGGAATACTTAACAAGATGTTGCTTGAAGTGGGGTTTTCCGGAATCCAAGGGGTGGTGCATGGCAGGATTTACATTACTGGGCATTATAGATCTGAGGATCACATCCAGCAAAAAGATAGATGTCTTGTATTCTTGTTTTTTAATTTTCAGTATGGTAATGACCCTGCTGTATATTAAGCCTGTTTCATTCTAAGGTCATCGGGTAATGAGGGGTGAAATAGTGGCCTTCCTTGTAGATGGTGCAGCAGCTCTTGAACGTGACAAATGAGAAGCGGGGGGGGGGGGGCCCATGACGCTCAGTTTATTTAATATAGGGGTATATTATGAAATCCTGTAATATTATGGTTTTAGATGGCTGTTTTCCATTTATTCAAGTTGTAATGAAGTTGTTTTTCTTTAGTTGACAGTAATAGTTGGCTTTTTACAGTAACTACTGTTTATACAGCAATTTTTTAATAGCCCAAACCCACTTCGAAGTAAAAAAGATACACTTTTAGATTTTCTCAATTCCACAAATGAGAGCACATAATCTCCCTACCTCCCAGTACTTAAAAGTCCATATTAGTGCATGGATAATTTTTTTAAATCTCAACACGTTGTAGTCTTCACTGTGCCAAAGCCAATATCCTGATCCACCTGCAAAAGAACAGGCTTTAACCTCCACACTTCTCCTGAACATGGTTTCCCTCCCACATCTGCATATGAGAACTGAACGATACATGGCCAGCAGCTCAAAAACCTAAGAGGTAAATTTGATGACTTCTACAAAGTGTTAAGGTCTATAGCAGGACCCAACAGCTACCCACTAAAGGTAATGGGGAAAATGTATTGTAAAAATGACCTCTGCTGTTGAGAAGCTGGTATCATAAAGCTTAGAAAATCTAAACCAGCTTAAAAAATGTTTCATCCGTGTTTTGTATTTAATAAAGAGACAATGTTGGGACATTGTTAACGTAAATCAGTTCAAACATAATTTTTTTTTTTACACGATTAGCAGAAGTAGTTACCAAAAAGTAATTTGGAGAACAAAACCTATATGACCAGGTCCTATTAAAAACTCTGCAAACTCACATTTTCAGCATGTATACAGAACAGACCAATCCTCAAGTCTTTAAAAGAAACCGTTTTTTTTCTTTATTCAGTATTAAATTACAAAAATCTGTGATGCAATTTCAATCAGCACTCCTGCATCTCCTGTTTGACCCGATCCATTAGCTTCAAAGACCAAAGCATCTACCCTAGCATTAGAAACCTACTCTGTACCCTACACAAAGCAAGTGTTAACCTCCTTGTCAATCACTTCCAAAGAAAGCATAGTTTTGCTGTATGAATCAATTTCTGGATTCACGTGCTGTCCATTATTCCTTCATCTAGTGGTTGGGTCCGGAATTGTCTTACTTTTTTCGGGGGTGTTGTCGACCACCAATTGGTGCTAGGTCCATCCCTTGTGTGACATCACCACGGCTCTCCTGTACGTGGTAGCCATCTTCAGATAATTTTTTCTGCCGTAGGGTCTGTAAGCAAGGGAAGAGTCTCCCAATTTTTAGGCAGAATTCCTGCATTTTTAAAAAAAAATTTAGGCGAAAAACATTTTACATTGATAAAGAAGGCATCTGAGAAGGAAAGGAACCTCTGTTCACGATTCCCGTTGGGAGACCCCATTGGAACAGCTTAACTGCGCATATGAACCGAAACTGAGGCATGGTAGGAGCCATGGAAAATGCCCCTTTCAAGCTGTGCCTTATATGTCCCCACAAATTCGCACCACATCTGTAACCTCTGCCTACCAAGGAACCACAGGGAAAAGTACAGCGAGGCCTGCGCTACATTAGAGTCAAAAACACTCCAAGCACAGTAGAAGCAGAGGGAGGAACACCACGCAGCCATGTTCAGCAGCCTGAAGGACTTGGGCCTCTCAAACAATGAAGACTAATAAGGAGCGGCTGCAGATTCAACCCACAGAGGATCAGACGTCTACATCTTCTGGGGACGCAGAGAAGATTTGCAACTAAAAACACTCCCAAGGCCGTAAAAAAAAAAACCTTAGACGGTAACTTAATCCCCTCCCCCTTCTAATACCAAGAGCCTTGAAAAGAAGGTCCAGAAGGCAGCCCAGGCATCAAAAGACCACGACCGAGGGTCAGCTGTGGCCAAAAGAACCTCACGGATCCCATGCCAGGGATACCAATAAGGGAAAAATTTCAAAATAAAACGGTCAGTCTGGAAGTTTCGAAGGATAATACCAAACCTTCGGAGACAGAAACCACCATAGCAAGGAAAAGGATCTACCTGGCAACAGCCGCCAATAGGGTCTTCGAGGTGAAAAAGAAGCAGAAATGACGGCACTCCTTCAACGGAAGTTCGACAAGGCACTAATTGAATACAGAACTTCTTCAAACCATCTACGACCTCAGAGGCCGAGGAAGAAGATAATGTCCTCGAAACACTTGCAACCCCTGAACCTCACGAGGAGGCTGTCGAAGAAGAACTCGTCCCAGAGAAAGACGATGCAACAGGAACTTTTGCAGAAGAATGGAACAACCTCGACAGTCCTGAATATCTGTAGCTACCCCTCGAAGGCTTCACCACCAGACAACATTACCTTTTATAACCGCCTCTTTAAAGAGCAGCTGATACTTTCGGGGTCACCTTTTGAGGAGGAAAAAGGAGGCTCAAATTTTCTCCTTGAAACAATGATGCCATCCACGAAAGGTGCTCAATACCTTCCAGTGCTACCAAGCATACTGGAAAGGGCATAGTCTTTCAAGGAGCCTGCCTCAACGAAGGGAGTAAGCGCTGGGAAGGAAGTACAGACCCATGCCAGATATATCCAGAGGAACACATTGGCAGACTCCATTGTCACCACAGCAAGGAGAAGGAGCAACTTTCTCTCATTCCTCCACTGGTCCACCCCCCAGAAAAAGAAAGTAAGAGAATGTACATGGTGGAGAGGAAAATGGAAAGGCAGGCAGCAATGCAATTGCCCAGTGCTAATTCCAATGCCCCCCTCAACAGGTATGGTCACCAACAATAGGACGACATCAAGGAGATAATTAACAGACTCTCTGAAGAGGATAGAACAGAGCAACATCTAAAATACAGGAGGGGAAAACATAGAGAATACCTACATAACGTCATCTCTAGACTCAGCTGATACTGCCAGCAGACAAATATGCACAGGTACAACCCTCAGAAGGCACACCTGGCTGAGAATCTCAGGCTTCAGATAAGAAGTGCAAACAACCATAAGTATTTAGCACTTCACAGGAGATGCCTTGTTTGGACGTGAAGTAGAGGAGTCCTTACAGCAAATAAAGGACAATGAAACGGCTAAGCCAATGGGGACCTTGCAATACAGGGGCACCTTCAAAAGGTGAGGAAGTAACCTCCGAAGACCCACAGGAAGGGGGGTTTTCTCTGCGGGACAACAGGCGCATGGCAGCGGAGAGCAGTCTAGTCAACCGTCCGGAAACCCATCCTGGCAGCTACAACCAAGACAGTCCTTTTGGGGCAGAAGAGCCAGTGGACAACCCTCCAGGGGGACGAGCAAGCTCCAAGAGACTTGCTCAGAGAAAGGGTTCCCCCCCCAGCACTAGTGAGAGGCAGTTTAGCATATTATCCACAAGAATGGGAAAATCTAACCAGACAGTTGGATTTTAAACATGGTGCGCCACTGCTATTGTATAGAACTAACCAGAAACCCTCCACAAAATCCTCCCCATGGAAGAAAGTTCCTAAACAGGCAGAAGAGAAGGTACCAACAAAGGAAACTACTCACCTCATTTCTTGTACCAAAGCAGGATCTCGCAGAAGGAGATACAATGGTGGGCATCCAAGATTATAACGTTAGGCAGACCTTTCAAATCACCAACTCCTTCAGTGACCATTACAACAGATGCGTCTCACAAAGCATGAGAAGCGCATTCAGGAAACCTAAAAATGCGAGGTCAACGGAACAATTTAGACTTCATAAAAGACAACTTCCTAGAGATGAAGACTTTCTGGCACTAAAACCATTCCAAGCCAACATTGCAGGGGTGACTGTATTAATCCAGATGGACTATTCAACAATGTTTTACCTGAACAAACCGGGAGGAATAAAATAATGTTCGAGGCATATGAGCTGCAGATTGTACACTTAGCATAGATCGCCATCTGGTGTTTGGCCCGGATGTTTGCAGTTTGTTTTTGTTCTTTGGAAGTCACGAGTTCGGTGACTCCTCCTTCGGTCCGTACTGCGCATGGGCTTCGGCTCCATCCTCAGATTGTTTTTTTCCGCCATCGGGCTCGGATGTGATACTTCGTGCTCCGGCTTCGAACTTCTACGGTTCCAGCCTCGACGGAAAATCCTCGTTCTTCGAGTTCCTTCATCTATCTTCATCTCTCGAAGCGGCACTTTTCTCCATTCCGCACATCGGCACCGGCCTTCGGGCCCTCCTCGACTCCGGTCCCGGCCGATGGAAAGGACTCCGTTCAAAAAGTGCCCAAAATGTGGGTCTAAATTTCCCCACACCGACCTCCATCAGGTGTGTAACCTTTGCCTCTCTCCAGAACACGAGGCTAGAGACTGCCCCGCCTGTAAGTCTTTTCGCTCAAAAAAGACCATCCGGGATCGAAGAGCTCGACGCACCATGGCACACTCATCGACCGCGGCTCCACCGGACATCTTCGGAGACGACACCAGAGCTTCGGGGCAACAACACACCGAGCAGGAGGAAGACGTAGTCAGCGCTTCCAAGGCCGACGACTCCGACGTGGAGGAGATCACACCGGCGCAGAGGGTCGTGAGTACTCTACCCCCTCCCACCATCGCGCCCAAAACCAAAGAGACTCAGGTTACACCCTCGCCTGCAGGCCTGGGTAAAACCAAGCACACAGCTTCGATCACCCCACCTTCGGGCCCGGTGTCAAAGCCTCAAGTCTCACGGCAGCTCGGGCTCGAGCCAGCCGACGCCTGGTGCCGATAAACACCGTCCGGCACCGAAGAAAGTGACGCCCAGCTCGACTCCGAAGCCAACTGTGCCGAAGCCTGGACTCTCGGTGCCGACAAAACACAAACACAAATCCCCCGGCACCGACGCTCCGGCGCCGAAAACTACTTCGACACCGAAAAAACCGGAGGTTCCAAAAAGGCATGGCACAGAGAAACCATCAAAATCCTCGGCTCTGAAAACATCGGCGCCAGCGGACGATTCGGTGCCACTGGACCGCTTTACACCAGATCCTTTACAAAAGACCTTATTTAAGGATCCAAAGACTGGGCTATTGACTTTAGTTGTCAAGAAAAGACGTCTTGACACACCGGCTCCTCCTCCACCGCCCAAGCGGAAGGACTCTGCTACTTCTCCTCCCAGAGTGCCCTCCACCTCTTCCACCCCCTCCCAGGTCTCCCCCACCCTTGCCTCATCATTCCCCGACCCCAGATCCGGATTACGGGGATCCAGATTATGACCCGGCGGACGCCCCAATGGACCCTACTTCACCGGGGACCCCAGACCCATGGGAAGATTACCAAAACCCTGACATACCGGATGTGCCTCAGGACGACCTATACCCATCCAGGCCGTCTCCCCCAGAGGACTCATTAGGGTTTCACCACTTAGTGCAGAGAGCAGCACACTACCATGGGGTGGAAATGCATAGTGAACCAGTGGAAGACGACTTCTTACTGGATACATTTGATATTCAGGATAAGTCCACAGCTATCTTGCCCATACTTAAGGGTGTCACCAAGCATGCTGCAGAGGTGTTCAAAGACCCTGTCAGGGCCAGGGTCTTAAACCCTAGAATAGAAAAAAAGTATAAAGCGGAACCCACAGACCCTACATACATTACGGGCCCTGCTCCCTTAGATTCCCTAGTTGTGTCCACAGCTAGAAAGCGGTCTAACTCCCAGTCCTCAGGAGAGGCCCCACTGCCAGATAAGGAATCCAAACTTCTATACGCGTCTGGCAAACGCACCGCCTCACAAGCCGCGAACATCTGGCGCATTGCAAATACACAAGCACTGCTTGCGCGCTATGACAGAGCACACTACGATGAGCTTGAGGCTCTTATACAGCACCTCCCAGAAAAACACAAACGCAAAGCTCATGACCTGATACAGGAGGGTAAGCTAATTACTAACACCTCCATTAAATGTGCCCTCGATGCAGCCGACACTGCTTCTAGAGCCATAAATACTAGTGTCCTGCTTCGTCGTCATGCCTGGCTCAGGATCTCAGGGTTCAAGCCTGAAGTCCAGGCATCCATACTAAATCACCCCTTTGACCAACAAAATCTCTTCGGGCCAAAGGTAGACGAAGCATTAGAAAAAATGAAAAAGGACACAGACACAGCAAAGTCTATGGGGGCATTACAATCACAGACCCCTAAACGCTCCTTTCGACGCTCATCCTTTCGTAGCACAGGCAGAGGCTACTCCACCGATAGCGCCTCTACCTCCTACAAGTCCCCTCCTCAAAATACCTTTTCAAAGGGCTACCAAAGGGGTGGTTACAGAGGCAACAACAATAAGGGCTGGGGCGATACTAACACCACCCGTTCTTCCACCCCGCCCGCACAATGACTCCCCTCCGCTCCCCCCAGACCATCCCACTCCGGTCGGGGGCAGACTACAAAACTTTATCAACGCATGGGAATCCATAACATCGGACAAATGGGTGACCCAAATTATTCGGCCAGGGTACTGTCTCGAGCTAACATCTACCCCACCCAATATCCCACCAAGGCACCGTCCAATGTCTCAAGAACACTCCACACTGCTCAAACAGGAGGTGCTCTCCCTCCTCCAAAAACACGCTATAGAGCAAGTCCCCGTCAATCAGAAAAATCTAGGGGTCTACTCTCTGTATTTCCTAATACCGAAGAAAGACGGGACCCTGAGGCCCATTTTGAACCTCCGGCCTCTAAATGCATACATACATTCAGACCATTTCCACATGGTCACCCTACAACAAGTCCTCCCGCTCCTCTGTCAGGGAGACTTTCTCACTACCTTGGATCTGAAAGACGCATACTTTCACATTCCAATACACCCTTCTCACAGGAAGTACCTCAGGTTTGTGGTGGACGGTCAACATTACCAGTTCACAGTTCTCCCCTTCGGGGTCACCACCGCACCACGGGTGTTTACCAAATGCCTAGCAGTTGTAGCAGCACACCTCAGACGTCAACATATTCACGTCTTCCCTTACTTAGACGACTGGCTCATAAAAGCCGCGTCCTACAACCAAATGTGTGCAACATACCAACAGCACCATTCAACTGCTCCACCAGCTAGGCTTCACGGTGAACTACCAAAAGTCCCACCTCCTACCATCTCACACAAAGCAATATCTCGGGGCCACTATAGACACCTCCAAAGGTATTGCCTATCCAAACTCAGCCAGAATCGCAAGCGTACAAGCCTTGCGCCAAACGTTCCTTCCTCAACACTCTCTTCCAGCAAGAGTGTTTGTGAAGCTCATAGGGATGATGGCATCTTGCATTTTCATAGTGCCCCATGCAAGACTCCACATGCGTCCACTTCAAGAGTGCCTAGCACGACAGTGGAACCAGGCCCAGGGACAGTTGACGGATCTGGTGTTGGTGGACGGCCGCACCCATCACTCTCTGCAGTGGTGGAACACCACAAACCTTTCCAAAGGGTGGCCGTTCCTGGACCCGTTTCCTAAGGTGATTCTAACAGCGGACGCATCGCTTTCCGGCTGGGGAGCGCACCTCCTACACCTCACAATGCAAGGTCTATGGACGCCACAGCAAAAGTCGCTCCACATCAACCATCTGGCGCTCTTGGCGATCTTTCTAGCCCTAAAATCCTTTCAAAAACAGATTTCAGCCAAAGCAGTCCTCATTTGCACAGACAATATGACTGCAATGTATTATATTCAAAAACAGGGGGGGACACACTCTCCCCAGCTCTCCCGCTTAGCCCAGAGCATATGGAGATGGGCAATTTCACAAAACATCTTTCTCCTGGCACAGCACGTCCCAGGCATACAAAACACCATGGCAGATCTGCTCAGCAGACAAACGCAACAACTACACGAATGGGAACTGCATCCACAGGTTCTTCGCCCATTCTTCCAAAAGTGGGGGCATCCTCAGATAGACCTCTTCGCCACCCACGAAAACAAAAAATGCCCAAGCTTCGCTGCCAGATACCGACACCCATTGTCCAAAGGCAATGCGATATGGATGAACTGGTCAGGCAAATTTGCATACGCCTTTCCACCTCTCCCGCTAATTCCATTAGTGGTAAGGAAGCTACAACAGCACTCCCTCACACTCATTCTGGTAGCTCCAACATGGGCCAGGCAGCCGTGGTACACCACACTACTACAGCTCTCGGTGGTACCACATCAAAAACCGCACCTCTCCCCATGCCTCCTAACTCAGAACCATGGAGAAATCAGGCACCCGGACCCAGCTCAGCTCAACCTTGCGATCTGGCTCCTGAAATCTTAGAATTTGGGTACCTTAACCTTCCCCCTGATTGCATGAACATTATCAAGGAAGCCAGACGTCCTACCACTCGAGCATGCTATGCCGCAAAGTGGAAGAGATTTGTGGTTTACAGCCGTAACAATACGATCAACCCTTTAGATGCATCCATACAGCACATCATATGCTATCTGCTCCATCTTCACAGGTGTAACCTGGCATATTCATCCATACGCCTACACCTAGCAGCGATTGCTGCTTATCTACAAAACAGACAGCATTTATCACTGTTCAGAGTGCCCGCTATTAAAGCCTTTATGGAAGGCCTTAAACGAGTAATTCCTCCCAGGGCACCACCTTCCCCTGTATGGAATCTAAATGTAGTTCTTACAAGGCTAATGGGTCCGCCCTTCGAACCAATGCATAAATGTGAGCTACAGTTCCTCACCTGGAAAACAGCTTTCCTCGTAGCTATCACTTCCCTTAGAAGGGTTGGTGAAATACAAGCGTTCACTATACAGGAACCCTTCTTACAAATACATCACAGCAAAGTGATACTTCGTACAAATCCAAAGTTTCTGCCCAAAGTCATTTCCCCCTTCCATCACAATCAATCGGTGGAATTACCTGTCTTTTTCTCGCAACCTCAATCTGTTGCGGAAAGGGCCCTACACACACTTGATGTTAAGAGGGCTTTACTGTACTACATACAGAGAACACAACCTTTCAGGAAAACTAAACAATTATTTGTTTCCTTCTCTCCACCACATAAAGGCAACCCCATCTCTAAATCGGGGATAGCTAGGTGGATTGTAAAGTGCATAAAAATTTGCTATCAAAAGGCAAAAAGAACATGATCTGTTCCGCCTAAAGTCCACTCTACAAGAAAGTTAGGGGCTTCTATGGCTTTTCTAGGGAATATACCCTTAGATGACATCTGCAAAGCAGCCACATGGTCTACACCGCACACCTTCACAAAACATTACTGTGTAGATGTGCATTCCAAGCAGCAAGCTAGGGTGGGCCAGGCTGTACTAAAGACACTTTTTCAAACCACTGCAACGGATACCGGTGGTCGCCGCGAAGGTTGGGTACTGCTATATAATCTATGGTAAGTGTACAATCTGCAGCTCATATGCCTCGAACGGAATATGCTACTTACCAGTATGCATCTGTTCTTGGCATGTAGAGCTGCAGAGTTGTACACGACCACCCGCCTCCCCGGCTACCTGTATCCGTTCCAGTCCATCTTATTTAGATACAACACACATGGGTTTCTCACTGTTATTACTACGCTCCATCATTTCCCTGTTGGCGAAAAACAATCTGAGGATGGAGCCGAAGCCCATGCGCAGTACGGACCGAAGGAGGAGTCACCGAACTCGTGACTTCCAAAGAACAAAAACGAACTGCAAACATCCGGGCCCAACACCAGATGGCGGTCTATGCTAAGTGTACAACTCTGCAGCTCTACATGCCAAGAACAGATGCATACTGGTAAGTAGCATATTCCTTACCCTAAGCAAACTAGCTCAGTTGATATGGCAATGGGCTATACTAAAGAGAATCAGTCTGCAAATAATTCACCTACCAGAAAAAGACATCACAGAAGCAGATCAGCTCAGCAGGCAGAACAGCGGCTCACACAAATGGGAAATAAAGCAGAAGAGTCTACAATAAGTATTTAGACTCTGGAGTACACCAACAATAGACCTATTGGCAACAGCGGAGGAAGGCAAATGTCAATTCTTCACCTCAAGGTTTCAACACCATCAAAAGCGAATGCTCAGTCACTAAATTGGTCACAGGCATTTGCCTACTACTTTCCTCCGATCCGCCTACTACAGCGGGTATTGGAGAAAGGCAGACAACCAGGAACATATCTAATTCTCATAGCCCGTCAGTGGACAAGACAAACCTGGTACTCAAGCCAAATCGAACTGTCCAAGGGACAAATGACCAGATTCATGGCAGAAAAAGACCGTCTCATAATTCACCAGCCAAGAGATTTCTAGAGAGTTCAAAAAGATTTGCACCAGTAAGGAAGACTCCAGTCCCTATGTGGAGCTTAAACACTGTTCTAACTACTGGGTCCATGAATTGTTTGTGCACCACTCTCCATTATCCACATGCTTACTAGAACAAAGGCCAAACACCTATGAAACTAACCCCACCTCAATCCCTCACTGCGCCTTGGAGTGACTGATCGTTCAAGGACCAGACATGTGGAGGAAATAAATTGATTTAAAAAATAATCTTGGGGAGAACTGGGTCCTAAACTGGATCACCCTAAATCCCCATATCCCAGCTGAAGTAAATTGCGTATGATTGAGGAATTGTCTTAAAAACTTGACTCAAAGATTGTGGATTCATGATTTTCATCTTATCCTCCTGCATTTCAACAAACAATACAGACTGTAAATAGTTTTGCCCTACTTTTCCTCTGTATATGAAAAGACTATTGCAAAAAGGCAGCCGGTGCGCTACAAAGTACCCCAAAATAGTAGAGATTGGCATATATCGACTTTGACCATATCATGATGGTTTTTATTTTAATTTTATTTTTTATAATTTTTTTTATTACAGTCGACAACACTACGTACATTACAGTGTAGATAGATTTCTTTATACTTGGCTTAGACTTCCAAATCAGTACATGAGCACCTACATAATTGCTGCAATGTTAATTACGGTGTCGGTGGGTCATCATGTGTAGGTATGTTGGGGGGGGGGGGGAGGGAGGGGGTTACAGATCTCATCTCGGTAAAAGTGCCAATCATTCCAGATTTGTGACAATTCTCGAGCTACATATACTGTTTTCTCTCTAAACATGCGCCAGTCCATGTCCCTTTCGCAGGCCTCTGTCGGTGCGTGCACAGCTCCCCACAGTTGCGCTATATTTCTTTTTGCCACCATAAGGCCTATTGTTACCCACATGGCGCGTTTGCTATTCAAATCTGTGGGCTCCCACACATTCAGGAGACACCTCTTAGCTTCTGGACGGATAGTATGTGAGAGCACTTCACTGATGATCTTGTGTATTTTATGCCAGTATCGTTGGATGTGTTCGCCTTCCCACAATATATGCATGAAGGTTCCTATACTACCGCAGTGTGTCCTACAAGTCCCATCACCCCCCGCTCCCATTTTCACTAGAGTAGGCCCTGTTATATATACTCTGTGTAGTATCTTTAATTGGACAAGTCGCAGCCTTGCCGATATAGCCACTTCTCGCGGGGACGCCACCGACCAGTCTTGATCATCCATGATGATACCGTCTCTGTCCCACTTCTCCCTTATGTCTCAGAGTAAGTCACTTGCGTGATTAATTCGTTTTTTATATGTCCAGGAGATTGCCTTGGACGGGAGGTAGCCATCCAACAGCCTATCCTCGAGAGGCGAGGACTCCAGAGGGAGTGGTCCCTACCGGAAGTACCGCTCGCAGTGCGTGGTGAACCTGCATGTATCTAAAGTATTCTGTATAGGCCAAGTCAAATTCTTGTTGCAGGGATGCGAAGGATTTTATGTCCCCCTTTTACCCAGAGGTCTCCTATCTTCGAGATACGTATGAGGTCCCATTTGTTGAAACCTCTCGACTGCCACAGGTTCCCACGCAGTTCCAAGTCTTATAGGGGAGTGGCCAGCGTCAACCTGTGGTCCCACCCCAAACTTCTGTTGACTGCTTGCCAGAATTGTACCGAGTGTTTTGTCAGACGAGATCGTCCACTTTTAGAGTACAACGCTCTGTTATAATGACCCCCAGGCCGTAACCAGCGATCCATGGCATAGCCTGGGTCGTCTATTCGGCAGTAAATGCCATGGTTAATGGTGGGCGGGTGTGCTGCCCAATAATACATTTTGAGGTCAGGGAGGCCAATACCTCCATCGTACCAGCCGAGATTGAGTTTGGCGAGGGCTATACGAGGTTTCCCATTCCATAGTAGGTTCCTTTCGATTCTTTAAAATATCTGGCAGGAACTAAGTCGGGGGAGCTTTGCAACACGTATAAAAAACGGGGCAGGGACATCATTTTGGAAAGCAATGTGCCCTCCAAATTACTGTATCGCGCTCCAGTGTTTGTAGGGGTGGCAGGAGGTTATGCTGAAAGTGGTGTGCAGGATCCGTCGTGATAAAAATGCCCAAGTATTTGAAACCTGACATCGTGATCTGTGCCGGGCACCCTTTCGGGAGGCCAGGGGGGGATCCTTTGAGGACATATATAATCGATTTACCCCAGTTGATCGAGTAGCCGCAGTATCTACCAAAGACTGCGCATATATCTAGTACACTTATAAGTGACGCCTTAGGTGAAGTCAGGAAGAGTAGGATGTCATCCGCAAATAGGGAAATGCGGTCTTCCCAATTTTCTGCCCACCACAGTTCCCGAATCACTGGATCTTTACGGACCCATAATGCCAATGGCCCCAATGCTAATGCGAAAAGGAGGGTGGAGAGCGGCAGCCCGGCCGGGTTCCCCTTCCAAGTTCAAATATTTCTGACTTTTTGTTATTAACGACCACTTGGGCGAGGGGCTCAGAGTAAAGGAGTTTATTCAATTGGGTGAAGCGTGGTCCAAAACCCATTTTTTCGAGGACTGCGAAAAGGTATGGGCATTCGATGGCATCAAGAGATAAAATTACCGCTTCTTGAATAGTGGCTACTCTCCCCATCATCCCGTGCACTCTACACAAATTCAGCGCGGTGGTTCGTTGAGGCATGAAGCCCGATTGGTCCTGGTGAACCAGCCTGCTAATTACTTTGAGCAAACGGCTGGCAAGGAGTTTGGCTAAAATCTTGGGTTCTGCATTAAGCAACGATATTGGCCTGTATGAGGCACACACGGTCTTTGGCTTGCCCTCCTTATATATTGTCACTAGTGTCGCAATCCGTTGGTCCCTCGGGAGTATTCCCTGGTCCCTACTCTCCTCGTACATCTCCCGCATGTATGGTGCAAGTTTATCTGGTCAAAGTTTATAGAGCTCGATTGGTAGGCCGTTCGGGCCCAGAGCTTTCACTGACCTGAGACTTCTAATTGCCTGAGCTATCTCGTCGTTAGTCAGGTCACTTTCTAGCAGTGCGAAGTCATCAGTCGAGAGGGTCGGGAGAGTAATGTCTCTGAGCAATTGTTGAGAATCAGTTGTTGTGTACGTTGTCTGTGAGTGGTATATGTCGCTGTAGTGTGCCACGAACATGTTCGCAATTTTCTTTTTTTGCAGAGATTTTTTTTATAGCGTGAACTTGATCCGAATCCAATCAGGTATCGGAGCGCTTTACATAGCACCAGTTAAGTTACATTAGGACAGACGTTCATTCTTTGTTAGGCACAAGGAGATTAAGTGATTTGCCCAGAATCACAGGATGTTCAGCGTCATTACTGTGAGAAAGTGGCTCTGTATATACTGTTCCCTAATAGGTACAGGGTGTACAGTCGACAGTCCCCAAGGGTTTGACCGAGGCTAAAGTTGGATATAACCTTACTCTCTAAAGTGGTAGCTTGGTCAAGCAGTAAGGCAGTATCCGAGGACAGTGTAAAGCATTTGTTGTACACACTCAGTCAGCAAATGGTCTCACACACTCTAACTGAACTCTAGGCCAATGGTTTATATATAAAAATATATGCTTTGTTTTATTTTAGAACCAACACTTGGCATTAAAATATACTTTCTCAGAATGAGATGCTTTATATAAATACTTTTGCAATATGCAATTGACTTTTGTAAACAGTTACAAGTGGTTGCAATAGGCAACACTATTTTAAACACAACAATGCATTGAGCTCAATGGAAATTTAAAATTATTTATTACAGATTACTTTTAAGATTACTTTTGGAATTCCAGGACTGGATCCTAGATTCAGTCCTGGGTCAGTACTTCGAATCAAGTGATGAAAGTCGACTTAATTACTGTGATGATTTTTAAACAATATTTAGCTATTTTAAAAGTTGACACAAAAAATATTTCAGAGAAAACAGTCAATGATTCCCTATGGAAGAAAATTCAAGTTGCAGGTACAGTATGTTCTTGTTACTTTTGTAATCCAGTACTGGGTACCTAGACTCGGTACTGGGACCTTTATCTGAAACAGGTAAGTAATTACGTTTTCAGATATTATACGATTTTTAAAGAATATTTAAAGATTGCAGAAATTGACAGAAGAAATTTCACAGAAAAACAGTCAATGATTTCCTATGGGAGAAAATTGGGTTACCGGTAAGCACAGTTGTAAGTATTTTTCAGAGTCCGTGCTGGGCATCAAGATCCAGCACTGGGAGCTCACCTAAGAGCAGGTGAGTATTTTCAGTTACTCGGCTGATTTTTGGTGAATATTTTAAGATTTGAAAAGTCCACACTTAGAAGAAATTTCAGGAAAAAGCCAGTCAATGTTACCCTATGAAGAAAATAGTTATCGGTTTAAAGGTAAGTACTCAACTGGCAGAGTTGAGGTTCTGGGCATAGACTCAGGGGTCCCCCAGGGTCAGGTAGGTACAGTTGGTTCACCCTCAGCGACTCTAGGGTGGCCGGGTGCAGAGAGAGTTAGGCCCAATGTTATCCTATGAGGGATAGGGGGACCTTGGTTGGTGGCTGCTGAGTGGCAAGCCACGCGGCTGTGGGAGCTGGGCTCCTGGTCACTTACTCTGGGCAAGTGGGGAAGTAGGTAGGTGTAGAGGTTGCACTGTCAGGGCCACTCGGGCGGCTGGGTGCAGGGTGCTTTAGAGCCTTCGGGCGCTCAATTGATTTCAATGGGAAATCTCCGGTTTAGAGAAAAACTGCAAGCTCTGGGATGAGGATTCTTCAGGTGCCACCACCACTTCGAGAGGTAAGTTGGGTAGTTAGAGGATAGGTAGGTACCCTGGGATTGGGCACAGGGGGCCGCGGGGCGCCGCGTGCAGGGGTGCCTTTTGGTGTTGGGAAATCTTACCCTCTGTTGATCGCGGTAGGGAGGGCACCTTGTTCTGAGTCTGCAGGCTTCTTCAGGAGTGTTGAGGGAGGTCCTTGGGTGCCGGAATTGGGGGTCCCAATCGCCGTGGGGTCGTCTTCGTGGTCTTTGTTCACTCCGGCACTGGCCATGCTTGGCTGGAGCAGTGTGTGCTGGGTTCGCGGTTCCGGGCTGCTGCCAGGCATTAGAGGTAGGTTTTGAGTAGAGCCTCTACTCATGGGAGTCCCAGGGGCTTAGAGCCAAAAGGTAACCAGGTCCTCCGGGGTTTGTGAGGTTGCTGGCCACAAGAGATGCCGGGTTGGAGCAGGAGCAGGTTCGAGGGTCGACAGGCCAGTAGGGCTGGAGACAAAGCAGTTGGTGTCTTCCTCTTCTTAGCAGCTGCAGGGCAGGTCTTCTTTCTTCTTGCTCTTCTTTGTATTTTGGAATCTGGGGAAGGAAGGTTCAGGGTGCCCCTAAATACTAGATTTAGGGGCGTTACAGGTAGGTGAAAGGCAGGGACCAATGGGTCCCTGTCCTGGGGTGGGTACACCCCATATCCTGCCTCTCTCCTGTGGGAGGGGGGCAGTAGCCTAGTCCTGATAGGGTAGGGCTTCCCATCTTCAAGATGGCGAGAGCCTGGAGATGTGCTTCACCTCGCCTCCCCCACCTGAGGTGTGGGGGTTGGCAGGCTGGCACATCCCCTGTCCTTACTTGGGGTTTCCGGCCAAGCTTCCTGCCAGAGTGGGGGGTAGCAGTGGCCTGGGGAAGCTCACAGAGGCGGCATGCCTTTGAAGCTTCCCCCTGCCCATCCTGGGGGAGGAGATTTAGCACCTCGCCCAGGATGTGCATTGTTGCAGGCCCAGGAGAGCAGGGGCTCTCCCACCCATGGGTCCAGCAACATGTCTGCTGTGTGGCAGCCTAGGCAGCCTCAGAGCAGACGTGGATTGTAGGTTAGGTTTAAGGGGTCATCTCTAATATGCCCTCTGGGGTGCTTGGTACATTAAATCCCACACTGGCATCAGTGTGGGTTTAATGTGCTGAGAAGTTTGATACCAAACTTCTCAGTCTTCAGTGTTGCCATTATGGTGCTGTGGAGTTCGTGTTTGACGAGCTCTCAGCACCATGTACTCTTAAATGGCAGCACTGCACTTACAGTGCTCAGGAATGGACCTGGGTACTGTAGGGGTACAGGGCTCCTGCGCCCACACCATTGGCATAAGGCACCCAGCTAGAGGGGTGGCTGATGTATGCCATGGCAGTGTAGGTGATGGGCATGGCACACAGGGATGTGTGCCATGTCGACTTTGTTTTGTCTTGCACCCAGACACCCATGTGTGTGTGTGTGTGTGTGTGTACACAGGGCCTCTAACGGTGGCACAATGAGTGCTGTAGCCCTTGGAGGCCTTCCCTGGTCGTAAGGCCCAGGGTACCATTTACCAGGGCCTGACATGCGGCCAGGGTTTGCCAATTTGGGTTTTGTGTGTTTTAGGGAAGGAGCATAGGCCCTGGGCACCTGATTGGCAGGAGCCCAGGGCACACTCAGTCAAAGTACATTCAGCAAAAAGTGGGGGCATACCATGCAAGAAAGATGGCACTTTCTCACAATTACAGAGACTCGATCCGAGGTCGAGCTCCCTAGCCGTTAGGCCAACTTCTCTATTCTATTGCATGTGGATCAGTGATTTTTGGCCGGTCTTGTCTTCTATCTCCCGCACCAGTTTACTTGCAAGTTCTTTCTTGTCCAGCCATTCAGTGAGTTTCCCCGCCTTGTCTCCCAAGTCATATATTCTTCCCTGCGTCTCCCGTCCCATGACTTTGGCCCTGTCCGTCACTATCGACTTGTAGCTGTCCCTCATGAGTTGTAGGACATGAAGCTTTTCTGGCATCACCTCCCAGTCAAGGTCTCCCTCTAGCTGAAGGATTTCATCCTCTGCTGCGACCAAATCTTTTAATTTTTCCTTCCGCACCCCTGCTATCTGGTAGAGTGCCTGCCCTCTAATTACAGTTTGGACACCTCCCACATTGTCTTGTGGGATCGTACCGACCCCTGATTTTCCTGGAAATAAAGCTCCATTGCCTCGTACAGTGCTGTCCGGACTCCTGGGTTACGGAGGTGCCATGGGTTAATGAGGGCGACTCTACCCACCCTCTGTTGTCCAGTAACAAACTGGGCCCATATAGAGGAGTGATCCGAGATGCCCCTCGCCATATGTCTTACTTCCTGAACATGCTGTTCGGGACGCCGGTATCAATAGGTAATCCAGGTGTGATAGGCTATGGTGTGCTCCTGAATGATAGGTGTGTTGGATGCTATCGGGATGAAAAGACCGCCAAACATCAATTAGTCCCAGAGTTTCTAGGAAGTCTGGCAGCCACCGGTTAGAGCAGCGGTCTACAATCTGTGGGGCGTGCCCCCCTGGAAGGCCGTCTGTGTTCCTAGGGGGGCACAAACTGGTCTGCAATTACATGCAATTGAAGATAGCCTGGAAGCGGGAAAGGCTCGTTTCTAGTTATCTTTATTTACATGCAGCATTTAAGGTCCATAAGAAAGTGCGAGGAACGTAGTACGTAGTGGAATGGGCAGGTTCAGGGAATGTGGAGACTGGGTTAAAGACATAGCAAAAATAGAAAAAAAAATCTGCAACCTTTTTTTCACCTTCAGGTAACTGCATAATAAAAATGCGCACATACCTCAAAATAAAAATAAATGCAAGTTAAACTAATCCAATGGAAATACTCTTTTACCTTTTGAAATCTCGGTTAGCTAATGTGATCACTGCTAATTACTTTGTGTGTGACCAGAAAGTCACAGAATTAAATCCTTAATGGCGCAGTGAAGAATAGTGGCTTATTTATTTACAGTGCTACGGGGACGAAGTGTGTGACGGAACGCACTGTGAATGTCATTATTTTAAAGTAGAATTAAACAGTATAAAACAGGCTGCTGCAAAATACTGCTTAAGATAAAAGAACTGCTTTATATTATAAAAGGATATCGTTCAGTGAGAAGCATTCAGACTATAGCTAGTGTAAATATTTGATATGTGTCCATTAAAAAGGGTGCACTCTTTTTAATGGACACATATATTAGATCTCAAAATAAATAATTATTTGTCTCCGTGCAGCTCCAAGTGACCATTAACTAAAACCTACACTGGCTCCAAAGCAGCCTTTATATTTGGTGATTAATCACTTGCACACATTTAGATTTCTTTCAGGTATGGGGCATCCTGGTGAGAAGGCAATTTTTTTCTTTAACAGTGCTCTACTCCTCCCCCCGCTTGCATGTTCTGTGAGTGGTCACTTGATCCCAGTTATGTCAGTCTTACGATGAAAAAGAATGTGGGGGGGTTAGCATTCGGGCCCACCTCACCATTTCTTAGCATGGAACAGGGCCCAAACAACAGAGGGAGGGAGAGGGGGGGCTGAATGTACTTTTTTTGTTCTTTTACACAAAGCGGCAGAAAACATTATTTGGGCATCTGACCTATAAGTGATGGCCTTGTTCAGTTGGCACAGTAGACAATTTGCTTTGTAGGGCTGTATGTATCATTTGTGCCACAGCTCCTTTAGAGACCCAGGGCCTACTTGCTGTGCCAGTGTTGCCTTGGTCCTCAGAGCAATGTACCAAGGGACGGGAAAATTGAAGCATAGGAGACAACTTGATTTGGGCATCAGAGATATGGGGGTGGATGATGAGAGATCAGAGGGAGAGGGATGGTGTGAGATGGGAGCCTATGTTGTTAACAAAGGTCACAGGCGACAACAAGTTACTAGCTATCATTAGTGAAGCCGGAGTAGTGATGCTTTTGCCCAGGGGCCCATTGCATCACAATTATGAGTGTTTTACTATAGAAAAGTGGCATGAGGGCAGTAGACACCCTTGGTGCAAAAAGGGGGCAACATGCAGCAGCTCATTTTTTTTTCTAGAAAGACTGAGCTTGTTTTGAGATTGAAGTGATGGTTAGACATGGTGGGGAATGAGTGAAAGAAGAGGAAATAGCCAGCTTCTCAGGGCTACAGCCATCATTAGTGCAGCAGGTGGAGTGCATTGGGGCCCACGGCACCCCAATTATGGAAAGTAGTGTGTTAGTCAAATCTGTTCTTGCTTGCATGCTGTTGCTTTTTTTGTAAGTCCATACTCCACACTAAAATTGTACCCCACACTAAACACATGTAGTGTGGAGTACAAGCTATAGAGGAGCACACCTAAAATGATCTCATGATCCCCCACCCTGCGTTCATCATTACCCCTTTCCAAATCCTTGCCATATAGTTTTGGAGGAGGGCCCCCCCAATCAGAAGGCCATCCGGGATCTATAGGAGTATGGACCCCAAGTATTTGAACGCGAGCCCTTGGAGGCCCGGAGGCACATACACCGACATCAAGGTCAGCGTTTTCCCTTCCCATTGCCCCGTGATACCCATGTATCTGCCCCAGGTGTCAGCCCACGTTGAAGTAACTACCTTGGGTAAGGAGTTTTTATGCATTATTCCTGTTCCCCTCGAGCCCGTGGTGAAGCCCGAATGCGCAGCCAATCGGTATCCCCACCTATTGACGGCCTTACAAGTGTTACCCACCAGGTGTGTTTCTTGAAACATTACCACATCTGGGGCGTGTCGCTTTATATGTTGCAGTACTACACACCGTTTGATTTTATCCCCCAGACCATTAACATTCCAGCTCATTAATTTGATACTCTGCTCCCATTGTGTACTCATCAGGACCTACGTGTTCCCAGTCAAGTAAAGCGATAATCTATGGCACCTTGTCGACTCAACATAAACAAACAAATCAACAGCCCCACCCAACAACCCCCCCTTCCCTGCTTCCCTGCACTATGGGCTCAGAACTGCCCATCGCTCACTTAATGCAGAGTGCCTGTCGCCCAACAATTACCTAAAAGAAGAAACTGGGGAAGAATAAGGTGTTCTGTCACCGTCACCGCCCCCCCCCCCCCCCCCATCCCCCTCCTTCCTGCCCCCTTCCCAACAATGTTATTCATGGAGTTCCCCGGGCAGTCAGGCTGGAATTACAGTACATTTACTAGTCCGGAGCCTTCGAGGGCACATCCGCCTCAATGGTGCTCTACCTGTTCCTGCACCTGGCAGGCAATGTTCAATAGTGAGTGAGTGTCATCCCGGTCATCACTTTGCAAGTGTTCGGTTCGGGTAGATTCAGTGGCCACTGGAGTTGTGTTCTGCTGCCTCTCTCCAGCGTGATGATTTTCTTGATCACTGTTTCTACAAAGTTCTTGTTGAGGTTTGCTTGCATCCTTTATGACACTGTTTAGATTCTGATCTAGCCTTGGTATTTTGCACATCTTAATGCTGTGTGAATTGACTTGTTGGAGTAAAAATTGTTAGCTTGGTGGTTCAGTAGTTAAGGATTTGAATAAATCGGATAGCCTTTTTATCAGAATTTGACTGTTTATTGATTTTGAAAAACAATAAGTCGGGAATTTGTCTCTGGTTCAGCAGTGAAGCAGTTAACTTTTTGGCAGTGGTGATTTAAAAGCCATGGCCCCTAAGAGTTAAGGCGTGAGCAAAAGTTCATCCTGAGATCTTAAAACCTAAACCGCTTGTAAAGACTTAGCCGAGAACGAAGAAGATAACTACAGGCGGAAAGCAATGTTTGTGCTGAAGACACTTTGACTAGGTGGTAATCTGCTTCGTCATCGGAAGCTAAAGTAATTAGGACAATGCAGGGTGGAGGTATGATGTCCGAGCTCGAGAGACAACCAATCTAGCAGCAGCAACTGATTGAAGCTTTTGAATCAGACAGGCAGGCCAAGATACAAAGAGTTGCAGTAGTCCTGTATGGATGTGTTTCAGGTAGCAGAGTTGAGAAAATCAGCTCCTGAGTACTGCATTATCCTGATCCGCCATGGTCCAGACAAAATCTATCTTTATTCTGAGCACACTGACAAAGTTACGGTTGTCAATGGAGGGAAGGCTAAGAAAAGGTGGTCTGAGAACAATGACGACCTGACATTGATTTTCCCCCCCCCCTCCATTTAGTTTGAGATACTTTAAGCTTATCCACTTCTTTATAGCCGTGTGGCTGATGACTTGATGTCTCCTTGGATCTCTAACTTAATCTGTGCGATCCACGTAGACACACAGCTCAAAACCATGAGAGCATGTGGAATAAGTCAGTGGAATTGTATGTATGTACACACACACACACACTAAAATTCACAGTTAGGGCACTCCTCAATCCAGGGGTTTTGTTTTCAAGGATTTTTTGTTGTTTTTAAACGCAATTTAAAATGTTTAAAAGACAACTGTGCCCACATTACAAATTTTGGCAAGCCTGTTCAGAAAAATATAATGATTGAGCATGTTAAAATGCTGCTAAAAGATCTGAAAAAATCCCCATAGCAAATAGATGGCTTTTAGCACAACTACTAAGATCATTCATACCTGATAGCACTGTTACTTCTGTACCAAGGCCAGGAGGAAAACAAATTATGATGGATGGATGGATTGTTTTGTTGCAAATCCTGTAACTGGAGAAAATTAGTTAAGTAGGTAGGTAGTTGGATAAAGTCTCCACACTTACAGAAGCTTTTAAGGCACAAAACATTTTGGTCATCAGAACATTGTTTAAAATGACATGTCTATGCTGTCTCACTGTTCCTATACTGTGGATTAAAAAGACCACTGTCACTAGAAAGCATATACTGCTAACAAAACTGATTTCAACCAGAAAGTTTACATCTGGGGATCATATAGAAGAGATTGGAACACAAAAGGAATGAGGATGAGTTAAAAGGTTCTCACCATTTCATACTTTTGTAGTCTTTCTCCCTCACAAACAGTTAATCTTCAATCGGCTTGCCAGTCATCTCTTGGCACAGTTTAATTTGACCCTCTTCAATTTGGCTTCCATATCCCACGTTGTACCAAGGTGGCTCACTCTCTAGTTAGAACTCTTCATTCCCTGTTCCCTCTCATCCACTTTATTCTCCATGATTTGAATATCATATTCAGTATTTTTGACTGATGTACCCAACAGATTTGCTTTTCTTGGCTACGCCAGCATCACTGGTAAATTACTCATGCCGTACTTCCCTCTACTTCATTAGTTGTGTGGTGCTTGACAATCTCCACACTTTCCTGTTTGTTATGGCATTTCCTCTGGCTTGCTCTAGGCCTGTTTGCTTTTTCACTTCACACCACCTCTTATAATGTCTTATTCTCCTCTTTCAGATTCCTTTGCGCATCTTTTCCTCCCATTAGGTAATATCTGCACACTCGTATTTGCATTTAACTGACTTCTATGGGCTCCTGAATGGGCCTATATACACCCATTTTATTTCATCTAAAACTGGAAACCTTTATTTGGTATCTTCATTTGGTCCTGCTCTCCTACCTATTAGTCACATTTAATGTTGTTGTTCCTCCTTTTTCCTATGCCAGAAATGTGAAGTGCTATTCGATTTAAATATGCATCTAAACTTTATTTTTCCTCTCCCACGGAACCTTGTTCTGGCTCTGCAATATTAGGAACAGTTGACCTAGGTGCCAGTCACTCATTAACACACTGGTTATTGGCAATTTAATATATTCCATTGGCCTGCTTGTGAGCCTTCTGAAGCATTGCTTGCCTCTATTTGTTGTTGAGGTGTTTGCAGCAGGTGCAGTTTTTAGTCTCCCACACCCCATACCGATGCCCCTTCAGTGCCAGCAAGCAAGATGCACATTTCCTTGCCGCTACTGGACCCAGTTAAAGTTCCTCCCTCTGCTGGCTGCTCTAATCTGGCCAAATAACCTCTTCTTACCCTCAAGAATAGCCTTCTGCGACCCTTGTCGTCCTATCTCTTTTAAACCCACCAATTTGCTCCACCCAACTTCTGCTCACTCCTCTTATTCGGTCCCTGCACTGGAACCAGTCTTGGGGCCACTCCATCTATACCAGCTTTCAAGAATACCATTCTTTTCAATTTTCTGAGAACCATCAATACTGATATATGCTCTCCTCTCCCTACAAACATGATCCCCTTGAAGTTAATATTTTCACCACATACTATCATGTATGGGGTTGGTGGACCTCTGATTGGCATCTCCTTCTTGCGCATCACAGAAATCATTGTAAAAATGTATCTCTTATATGTTGTACTGTTACCAGCTCGTCCATAGCCACTCCGCATGTCACTTAACTGCGTTTAGGTACTATGGTACACTTTGCTCTACAGGTCGTTACTGAGGTTTCTGTTGCTCTTCTACCAAATTGGGGCTTCTGTCTTTCTCAATGTGACCAGCCTGCAGTCAAGATGCACTAGTCCTTGCTTGGGCTTGTGTGTAAACCCCAAGCCTTATGTTTAACAAATTTGCTTTATTGATCGTTTCTCTTCCTTTGTAAATGGTTGTTTTCCCTCTTTTGAAACATGCCTTTTTGATATTGTAGGCGTGGACTCTCGGATGGCGGAGGAGGGCCCCCAGCCAAACTTCGAGACTTTGAAGGTGCAGCCAACAGGTAGGTGCAGATTTTAATAGTTTGTGTGGTGGCTGTTTTTGAGCAGCACATTTGAATTTCTCAGACAAGGACAGCAAGAACACTGAAAGATAATTTTTCAAATCGAGAGTGTTGGCCCCAATAGTCCCCGAAAGGCTGAGATCTGACTGTTGTAGGATAATTATGGGCCATGTGGATGCTTCTTATTTAACTTCAATAAATGTTAATTTTCCTCAAGTTATTATCTTTAAAAGCTTACTTAACTTCTACCCTCAGACCTATGTTATATCCCCTGCTTTCAAGCACTCCGGCATTACTTTTTGTACTGTTTGACTGGTGGGTTTAGAAACTGAGTATTAGATCAGGTGTCCTTAACAGAATTACAAATCTTGGTTGAGTAATGATTAAAGAGTGGCTTGTTGGGATTTTGTATTTATAAAGCACATTCAACATGTCAAGCATAAAATTACACATTTATCCCTTACTTTAACATTTTTAAGTTGTACAACTTTAACATGTTAAAGTAAGGGATGTTTTATTTGCTCCAGGTAGTACATGTTACATTTAGGGCTGACCTGTTTATAGAGAATTCACTCTGTTTTTCTTTCGAAAGGCAGGGGGCAGAGCGTCGGACAAGGAGAGAGACACGCCAGGAAAGTGACGCAGAGGAAGAGGAAGATGTTAAAAAGGTATAATTGAGATTTGTAAAGGCGTGGTTTCAGCATTGAGCTTTTGTTTTGATGAAGTATTGAGTTTTCTACTTTTGTTTTATAGCCTGCGTTGCAATCCTCTATTGTTGCTACCTCCAAAGAACGCACCCGCCGAGACCTTATTCAAGATCAGACTATCGATGAGAAAGGAAAGCAAAGGTACAGTATGTTATGCACTTTTGAAATTTTTAGATGCAATTGTTTAAATAAATTATGTTGCAGAGTAATGACAATTGGTAGCATTCACAGGTCAAGCATCTGTTTCCTTGATGAAATCTTAAAACACGCTTTACTAAACCTGTGCACATTCCAGTGGAGGTTATGGAATCCTGTGCCTTCGTTCTCCTTACTCTGGAGAAACCAATTTTGTTAACATTGACGCTCTCCCAGGTACTTTTTTTTTCGCTATTCCTCTGCATTTTCCATGAAACCGTTGTGGTGCTTTACACTCACTTAACGTTTCTTCCAAAAAGTACTTAGTTACGTTTACCACTGGAGACCATTCTATCAAAGAGTAAAACTCACATTTACTGGTTTCTGCAGACCCATTCACATAAAGGGAGAGTTTTCAAATGTCCCTGGTCCATGTGCAAACCCTTCTTCTTGCCCACTATTGAAAGCAGCTCGGATGTGCTACATTAAGTGGCAGTAGAGTAGCAAGTGACTTTAGCCCTGTGGCTCTAGATTAAAAAAATTACCACGTTGTGGTTTTTAACATAAAAAATCTGAAACTGTATTCAAGTCATTTGTTCTTTGTTCTCACTGTTCTGGGGAGCCTGTATAAATACTTTAATTGAGCATCTTTCAAATGAACCAGGACTGTGTTGACTGTTTAATCGATTTTTCACATATAAAATCAAAATTTGTTTGAGGTCCTTCAATGCATTGTTTATCATGGTGGTTAAGTTAACTTTTTAAATCAGCTATTCCATACCTCAATCTGGGTTTTTTTAAGCAGCGTGCATGCGTCACAAACATCTAGACATCAATAGAAATGTTTGCTTTTGTGTTGCCTGTACAAAGCATATATGCTCTTAAATCACTGTTTTTCTTCCTCTTGTCTTCTTTAGGAATCGGCGGATTTTTGGCCTGTTGATGGGGACACTTCAGAAATTTAAGCAAGAGTCTACAGTTGCATCTGAAAGGGTATGTCGACTTTTAACGTGGACAAGTATTTTGCAATCTGCAGTGTTTCTCAATAGCCCCACGTTGTGCAGAAAGCACCATCTGTCTTCACAACATTAGGGAAATAGCAGTCGGTGGTTTGAGAAGTCTTATCTGTCATTGTCCCCAAATTAGGTATTGCACTTCTGAGGATGTCCTTTTATTTGAGTTTTTTTAAGTCCTGCATTCCTTTTGGAATTTCAGGATGTGCTTTGCGGTAGTGTGTGGTGGATACGTTTTGGATCAGAGGTCAGGCTTATTGGTTGGAATTTACTGTAGAAGCTGGATATTTGAACATGTTGCCATTGAAAGGTCGTGTTCCTCAATACATGGCAGCATGATCCTTGTTAATTGCTGGTTTAAAATGTTGTGTGTATTTGTGTAACAAGAGTGATCTAGTAATGGCAAGATGGAGTTTGACAACTTGATTATTTATGGATTCTGGTCCTTGTGACAATGTACCTTGACTGCAATTAACTATCTTCTAGTACAAGATAACTAGGAATTCAAATTTGTGTAGTATTGGTATCGGTCTTCAATGCAGTACTATACTGGACCAACTGTAATATTGCACTAACGCCTTCCAGCCCAGTACATGCCTAATAAGTCTTTTTAGCAGTTGTGCCCTTGTACATGCTCTCCTTTGGGATGAGGTTTTCTTTAATTTAGCTGCAAGTTTGTGTAGACCACATCCAAATTAAAATGGTGCTTGGAGCTTTTAGTGTATTTTCCAGCAATTTAGCATCACTTCATGCTGGTGAATATTAACTTTTTTTTTTTTTTTTTTAAATAAGCTGGGGGTTGTGGATGTTGGACCATAAATGGAACTGTAGGTATAATGGTGAAAATTTGTCTATCTTGTTAGAGAGGAGGTTCTTATATAAATGTTGAGACCTACGCTGACTATCATCGATCATGATTACATGAGTATAGTGGGCGACTGTATATCACAGACTGCCGCCTCATCAGAATCTGCAGCTTGGGGATTCTCAGACTTCCAGAAAGCTAGGGCAGACAGTTGTTGTGTAAACTTCAGTGACTGAAGAAGCATATTGTGTCTAGTGCGTCCATTGTGGCACTCAACGTCATGGATTTCAAAGTCTTCAAGGCCCTTCCTTTTGCATTCTAGTGTGTCTTCAGAGAGTTGCCAATCGGCAGGTGCATCACATTGACATTTCTCCAGCTCCTAAAGTAAAGGCTGTAGTCTGTCTCTAGGTTTCACCAAGAGGAAAAGCAAAAACTCAGACCTATACTCAATGGCAGTACTTCATTTAGAGGTGTGTCCTATATTTGTAATTCTCCAAGATGACCGGGTTTCAGAGAAGAGGTGTACTACTAAATCTACATTGTCATGAAGGTCATATTCTCTTACCTCTCAAAGTCTCATAGTCACTCAGAATATCACCAGTAGGTTATAAATCGGTGGACTGTAGGAAGCTGGCTCTGTATATACTATACCAAAGTAAGGTATAGTGTGCACAGGATCCAGTTGATCCCCAGAACTATATCAGAGGCTAAAGTAGATCATACCTTACTCTCTTTTGTGGTAGTGTGGTTGAGCACTCAGGCTTATCAGAGGGTAGTGTTAACCTCTTCTGTGCCCATGACTAGATAGTCTCGTCATGGAGCACGGTCGCGCTGTGCCCATGACGAGACTATCTCGTCATGAACCCCACCCACTAATGAAACGCCCGGCACAGGAGGGGGAAAGGGCGTGGCACAGAAGGGGTTAAGCATTTGTCGTCCACACTCATGCAAGAAATGATGCCACTCAGTCAATGACTGAATCAGAGACTAATTGTTTGTTTACAAAGTTATTTTGTTGTTTTTATTTTAGAACCAAGAATTCCTTAGTTGCAGGTAAGTTATGCTTGTCATACAATGTTACTTTTCAACAGTCAGTGAAGGCTGGTTTGGTAGGAGCATTTAGATCACTTTTGCAGTTGAGAAAACAATTGGTAAACTGTTCAAAACCACTTGTAATTGCTTTCAGATTACTTTGTGATTGCTTGTCTAGTTCAGCATGAAACGCACTCCTAACACAGTTTATGTAACACAGGACATTGGTAAACAGGTTAACTCTGGTGAAGCTACTAAGTTGCTTTTTGTTGCAGTATGAGACAGATCAACACAGAAGAATTTTCAGAGAAAACCCCCCAATTCAGTCTTAAGGGAAAAACGAAGTGTTAAGTTTGCAGGTAAGTAAACTATTTTGGGGTTGCAGTTTTGTAGAGTAGAACCAAAGTTCAGGTTGGCACCTAAGGGGCATCCTCAGCTGGACTAGGGCGGCAGAGTGCCAATGCTAGCCAATGGAGCGAATGTGCATCTCTGTTGGGGACTGCTCATGGGCAGGCCTCTCTGTCAAGGGAGCCAAGCTCCTAGGGTTAAGGTAAGGGCAAAGGTAGTCCCAGGTTGGCACAGTGTCCAAACCACCACCACCAGCGGCCAGGTGCAGGGTGCTCAGGGGGTGTCTGGAGCCTAATGCTTTTAAATGGAGGACGTCTGTCACGGAAAAGGACTGCAGACTGGAGCCAGAAGACTGGATGAAGGGAACCACCGACCGGAGGATGAAAAAGAAGAGTTGCTGGGTACCAGTACATCGTCGGTCAGGCACCTCAGGACTAAGGTGCTGCGGGTGAAGGTGTCCTTTCGTGTCTGAATCTTCTCACTAATTCTGGTCTATTGGGGGGTCCTTCAGGATGAGGCTTCAGACATCTAGGATAAGGGCGGTGGAGGTTGTCCAGCAATGGCAATCGGGTCGGGATCACCGGGGGGACCTCGTTGGGCAACTTGGGCTGTGGGCGTTGGGTGCAGAGTGGTGAGAACTCAAAAATCCGACTGGATCTGGAGTCCTGGCTTGGGTTGCTGTTGGACAAGTCCAGTGTCCACGAGAAAGGAGTTCTTTAGGAAGGCGGGGCAGGTCTTTGGAGGCTGCTGGCTGCAGGACACACCTAGTTTGCTTGCAGGGGGTCAGAGCAGGAGACAGGCCGGTAGGGATAGGGCCAAAGCAGTTGTCGTAATCGTCGTCCTCTTCTGCAGCACGGCTCTTCTGTCTTTCTTCTTGTCACGGAGAATCTGAAGAGGCAAGGTTCGGGGGTTCCCTAAACTCAATTTAGGGGTGTTACAGCGGTGTGCAGGTTGGGGCCAATGGGTCCCTGCCCTGGGAGGTCAACACCCCCTAGTATGCCACCCTCCAGTGGGCGCAGCATAGGCCTCTTCCTGATTGGAGGGATCCCCCCCCCATTGACAAGATGGCTAGGACTGAGATGTGGGCTTCACCACTCCTCCCCAGTGGTTGGAGTTGGCACAGGTGTTCCCACTTGTTCTAGGTTTTCCCACCTATTCTCATGCTCAGACTGGAGTTCAGAAGCTGTGGGAGCTAGTTGCTAATAGCAGCAAAATGCTGGGCAAAGCTATTAAAGCGGCAGTCGTTTGAACCTCTCACATCGGGGACCCTGCCCATCCTTAGGGAGGAGCGGTACAAAAGGGGGTGGCGATGGACAGAGCATCAGAACCAATCACACTCACACCCAGTCAACAGATCTGGGTTTGATCCATCACCGTTCTTTAGCCCACTCTGCCACCCCAGTTCAGACATGGCCATATGCAAATCAGTCTGACCCTGTGCCTCATGGGAACAGTCCAGCCCGAACTGCAAAGCCATGCCTTCCCTGGACCGGAAACAATTTTCCTAGGACTGGTTTCTGGCATTTCAGCCGTCTTCAGCCAGGCTTGCTTGAATCCAGTGGCAAAGTGAGCAAGGGACTCACGTCTGAGTATACCCTTGCCAGAAACCGGTCCTAGGAAGCTTGTTTCCGGTCCAGGGAAGGCATGGCTTGGCAGTTCGGGCTGGACTGTTCCCATGAGGCACAGGGTCAGACTGATTTGCATATGGCCATGTCTGAACTGGGGTGGCAGAGTGGGCAGGGGGCCCAGAGGTGTGCCAGTTAGGAGGATCCCAGCACACACTTAGCTAAGTTGGTATCGGGTATCTGGCAAAAAGTTAGGGTTTAACCATGCTAAAACTCTGGTGTTCGAGGCATGTGGGCTGCTGAATTCATATCTGTGCATAGATCGCCGCCTAGTGTTGGGTCCGGATGTTTGCACGTTGTTGTCCTGGAAGAGTCTTCGAAGTATCCTTGGATAGGTGACTCCTCCCATGGACTACAGTGCGCATGGGCATCCTCTCCATCCTCAGATTGTTTTTTTCCGCCATTGGGTTCGGATGTGCTATCTTAGCTCAAGTTAGGAAAAACTTTTGTCGAGGCCACAAGGCCTTTAGTTCGCGTCGGTACTGTTTATCGATCGGGTTTCGATACTTTTTGTTAGTTTACTAACTTTCAGCACCGACTTTGTTCGCATTTGCCTGTCCATCGACTCTACTTCGACGATGGAATCCAGGACGCCATTCAAAAGGTGTCCGGTATGCAATGCGAAGTACCCACACATCGACGTCCATCCGGTGTGCAACAAATGCCTTTCGCCGGACCACGACGAATCGACATGTATGGCCTGTGCCCGGTTCCGTTCAAAGAAGACTCTGCGGAATCGTCGAGCGGCGAGGCTCGAAGCGCAGCACGCGGCACCGGCCCCAGCTGACATCTTCGACGAGGCTGACGACGTCGAAGAAGTAGAAGTCTTACCCTCCAGTCCCGTTTCCGAACACGAACACGAACCCGGATCGGACGAGGCCGACGAGTCACTCTTCCACAGAGGTGAAGACGACACCGAGGTAGGAGACGACGAGGAGGCCTTAGGAGCCGAAGAGAGTAGCTCCGATGATGAACAAGGCCTACCTGTTCAGACCGAAATTTCACCAGCGCCACAGACTATGGCTCCGGTCGAGGGATCGCCTTCGGGCCTTACCCGAGACCTATCACGCAGTCCTTCGGCCCCGCCCTCGGGCCCGGCCTCGGACGTTCAGCGGCAGCCATTACCGCTTAAGCCAGCTGGTTTCCCTTCCACGAAACCGAAACCGAAAGCTGCTCAGGTTCCTACGAAACCGAAACTGAAAGTGGCGCTAGTCGGATCGAGGCCTTCAACACCTTCGACGCCAGCGCACCGGGTCGGCACCGACCGCACCAAGAGAGACTTCGGTGCCGAACTCGAGACGGGCGACATGGGAGTCGACAAACGGAAGAAGGTCATCGGCGCCGACAAACCTGCCCGGTTACCGGCGTCGACGCCACCGACACCGAGGGCCGTCCCGCCTGCTACGCCTCGCAGCACTCCCTCGACGACACCAAAACCTCACGTGTCGAAGACGTCGACGGTGATCTCCGCACCTCGACTCGATGCGCCACGGGCGCAGAAGATATCTGCAGCCGCCTCGACGACCCTGGCGGGGGCCACGACCTCTAAGGCGCCCCGAGTACGGCCTGGCGCGATGCCAGGCTGCAGATCCAAGGACGCCCTCCAGGACCCGTCGGGTTCCGGTTCGGCTCCGGCGGTTTCGTCGGTGCCGACCAGCATTACCTTCGGCTTGCCTCCACCCACAATCCCGAAGGCGTTTCAACTCAGGACACAGGTCACCAAAACTGCGGTTACACCTGTCGAGCCGTCTCCGTCACACGTCATCGACGCCGACACTGGCAGGATGATTCTCCACGGCCGAAGGATAACTTCGGAACCGCCATTGGAGCCTTTCAGGATCCCGCTAAAGAGGAAGCTGCCTGTGGACTCAGAACCTCTCCTGTATGAACCCTTCTATTCACCCTACCAGGATCCACACCGGGCCTCCCCCACACGCTCCGACACGGATGCATTGGGGGACTACTTGGATGAACAAGTCCCCTACCATGTGGACACGGACCCTGATGACCAGCAGGACCCTGACCAAACTTGGGGCGACCCTGCAGACCCCAGTGCACCTCTTGATGCACAGGACACACAACTATATGGGCCAAAAACATCACCCACAGAGGATACTGCGGCGTTCAACGCTCTGATTGAACGTGCGGCAAACAACCATGATGTACAGCTTCACTCTGATTTCATCGAAGATGACTTTCTAATGGACACCTTTGCATCCTCAGAAAGACATGTAAAGACTCTGCCAATGTTGAAGGGGGTCCTCAAGCCAGCCACTGACATTTTCAAGGAACCCACCAGGGCACGAGTGATAAACCCCAGGATCGATAAAAAATACAGATCAGCACCTGGGGATCCTACTTACATCAGAGGCCAATTACCACTCGACTCCATCGTTGTGGCGAATGCCCGCAAGAGGGCACACTCGCAGACAACGGGTGACGCTCCTCCCCCGGACAAAGAGTCCAAGGTGCTAGAGACCTCCGGCAAGCGAGTTGCCGCACAAGCTGCAAACATATGGCGCATAGCTAACACTCAAGCGCTCCTCGCTCGCTACGATAGAGCGCACTATGACACACTGGAGCAACTTCTTCAGCACCTCCCTGACCCCTACAAAGAAGGTGCAGAAATCCTTATCAGAGAGGGACAGCTACTCACAAATGCTGCCATTAAATGTGCACTAGACGCTGCAGACACGGCTGCCAGGGCCATCAACACTAGCGTCATCCTACGACGTCACGCCTGGCTACGTATCTCAGGATTCAAGCCTGAGGTACAAAACAATATACTTAATCAGCCCGTCAACCCCGACTTTTTGTTCGGACCTGAGGTTGACACCACCCTCGAGAAGATAAAAAAGGACACGGACACTGCAAAGTCCATGGGCGCCCTACAAACTCAGTCCTTTCGGAGCGGCTCCTTTCGTCGCCCCGGAAACAAGGGGGCAGGTAGAGGACAGGGGTCACAACAAACATATAACAAGGGTAATACGCAGACCACCTACGATAAGAACACCCGAGGTGGCTATCGTGGCTCCAGTACCAAGGGCAGAGGACGTGGCTACGGCAACACCAGGTCCTCCCCCAAGAACAAGCAGTGACGCCCTCTCCCTTCCTCCCGACCACATAACACCTGTCGGGGGAAGGCTACAACGGTTCCTGTCCACGTGGAACTCCATCACCACGGACAGGTGGGTCAAAGATATTATAAAACACGGTTACTGTCTGGAGTTAACTTCCACTCCACCCACAATACCACCAAGAAACCGTCCTATGTCCTCAGAGCACTTAACGCTCTTACAGCAAGAGGTAGAAAGTATGCTTCTAAAAGGCGCTATCGAGCTCGTACCCATCCACGAGCAGGGCACGGGGGTTTACTCCCTCTACTTCTTAATTCCAAAAAAGGACGGGTCGCTCAGGCCTATATTAGACCTGAGACCCCTGAACCAGTACATTCTTTCAGAGCACTTTCACATGCTCACTCTACAGCAAGTCCTTCCGCTTCTCAAGCAGGGAGACTTCCTAGCATCACTGGACCTCAAGGATGCGTACTTCCACATACCCATCCACCCCTCACACAAAAAATACCTCAGGTTTACTGTTCAGGGGCAGCACTATCAGTTCAAAGTCCTTCCCTTCGGCGTGACAACAGCGCCCAGGGTTTTCACGAAGTGCCTAGCTACGGTGGCAGCACACTTACGGAGGCAGCATATACACGTCTACCCCTACCTAGACGACTGGCTCGTTCAAGCGAAGTCGGCCCAGCAATGTGCAAGCCATATGTCCCGCACCATTCACCTTCTTCACAGTCTGGGATTCTCACTAAATTACCCAAAGTCCCATCTCCAGCCCGCACACGTACAACAGTACCTGGGCGCGACTATAGACACTCTGGCGGCCTCAGCTCAGCCAAGTTTAGTGAGGATCAACAGCATACAACTGCTGATCTCCAAGTTCAAACACAATCACTCGCTTCCAGCGCGAGTGTTTATGCAGTTGATAGGCATGATGGCCTCCTGCATCTTCATAGTCCCGCACGCGAGATTACATATGCGCCCACTTCAGGAGTGCTTAGCACGTCAGTGGAATCAGGCTCAAGGACAGTTGAAAGACCTAGTGTTGGTGAGCGGTCGGGCATACAACTCTCTGCATTGGTGGAATCCACAAAACCTTTGCAAGGGGCGACCGTTCCAAGAGCCTGTTCCACAAATAGTACTGACAGCGGACGCGTCTCTCCAGGGATGGGGAGCTCATGTACTACACTACACAGTGCAGGGACTATGGACGACACAACAGAAGAAGATGCACATCAACCTTCTGGAACTGATGGCAATCTTCCTGGCCATGAAGGCTTTCAAAGTACATCTGTGCAACAAGGTCGTGTTGATCCGGACGGACAACATGACCGCAATGTACTACATACAGAAACAGGGAGGGACACACTCTCCACAGTTGTCTCATCTGGCTCAGAGCATGTGGAAGTGGGCCATTCAGAGGAACATGTTCCTCATGGCAGAACACCTCCCCGGCAAGGACAACCAGATGGCGGATCTGCTCAGCAGACACAGCCACCAGATGCACGAGTGGGAGTTACACCCATCAGTACTCCAACCGTACTTCCAGCAGTGGGGTCACCCAGAGATAGACCTATTCGCGACAAGCGAAAACGCAAAATGCCAAAGCTTCGCCGCCAGATTCCCACATCCGCAGTCGCAGGGCAATGCGATATGGATGAACTGGTCCGGCAGATTTGCGTACGCTTTTCCCCCAGCACCGTTGATACCGCTGGTGGCTCGCAAACTCCGACAACACTCCCTGACACTCGTCCTAGTTGCTCCCACGTGGGCACGCCAGCCGTGGTACACCACCTTCCTCGAACTTTCCGTGGTACCGCATCAAAGGCTGCGGATCAAACCCGCGCATTTGACGCAGAACCGTGGAGAGGTTCAGCACCCAGATCCGCAACAGCTGAACCTGGCGATCTGGCTCCTGAAGTCCTAGAGTTTGGCTATCTCAATCTGCCACCTGACTGCATGGACATCATCAAGGAGGCCAGGAGACCCACTACAAGAGCTTGCTATGCAGCCAAATGGAAAAGGTTCGTCATTTATTGCGGTAATAATGACATTAACCCGCTGGACGCATCCATCCACGACATCATATGTTACCTCTTACACCTATACCGATGCAATCTGGCGTACACCTCTATACGTGTCCATTTGACCGCAATATCAGCCTATCTGCAAACCAGGCAGCACCTCTCTCTATTCAGAGTGCCTGCCATCAAAGCATTCTTGGAAGGACTCAAACGAGTCATTCCACCTAGTCACCCACCGGCTCCAATGTGGAACCTCAACTTGGTCCTCACACGCCTGATGGGTCCACCCTTTGAACCTCTACACTCATGCGAGATTCAATTCCTTACCTGGAAAGTAGCCTTCCTGGTAGCGATCACTTCCCTAAGAAGAGTTAGTGAACTCCAGGCACTAACCGTTCAAGAGCCATTTATTCAGGTTCACGCCAACAGGGTCGTACTACGTACCAACCCCAAATTCATGCCCAAAGTAATATCGCAGTTCCACATGAACCAGACTATTGAACTGCCCGTTTTCTTCCAAAACCCACAAACTGTTGCAGAGCGGGCATTACATACACTAGATGTACGGAGGGCCCTCATGTACTACATCGACAGGACTAAACCCTTCAGGAAGACAAAACAACTATTCGTTGCCTTTGCCCCACACCACAAAGGTAACGCCATCTCCAAAGCAGGGATAGCCAGATGGATAGTTAAGTGTATTCAAATCTGTTATCAAAAGGCAAAACGCACATTAACTATTCCACCACGAGCCCACTCAACACGCAAGTTGGGGGCTTCCATGGCCTTCCTAGGAAATATTCCCCTGCATGATATATGCAGAGCAGCCGCATGGTCCACTACACACACATTTACAAAACACTATTGCGTAGATGTGCAGTCAAAACAGCAGGCAGCTGTAGGACAGGCTGTTCTCAAAACACTTTTTCAGACCGCTGCAGCTGGCACGGGTAGCCGCCGCCAATAGAGGGCACTGCTATGTATTCTATGCACAGATATGAATTCAGCAGCCCACATGCCTCGAACTGAATATGCTACTTACCAGTATGCATCTGTTCTTGGCATGTAGGGCTGCTGACATTCATATCGCCCTCCCTCCTCCCCGGCGCCTGTCGCAGCTGCAGCTCTCAGAATTATTGCAAGCATGGTCATCACTTTCTGTATCTACTCCATCACTGCCACAATGGCGAAAAACAATCTGAGGATGGAGAGGATGCCCATGCGCACTGTAGTCCATGGGAGGAGTCACCTATCCAAGGATACTTCGAAGACTCTTCCAGGACAACAACGTGCAAACATCCGGACCCAACACTAGGCGGCGATCTATGCACAGATATGAATGTCAGCAGCCCTACATGCCAAGAACAGATGCATACTGGTAAGTAGCATATTCAATCCGGCAAAAAGGTAGTGGTTAACCATGCAAAAAGGGGCACTTTCCTACATCGACTTCTAAGGAGTATTCTTTGTGAGAAAGCAGGCTCGTACAATCATCCCACAATGGCCGCTACCTGTAACTTATTCCAAAGTGATTTGCAAATGTCAGAGCAAAAGAACATTGACTTTTGCCTCTATTAGACTTCAAAAGTCTGAGCACATTACGCCTTTACTTGTGACAGTCCATTTAGTTAAGGCGAGACTTGGATCCAAAACTCTGTGCTAGTTCTCATGGATTAGCACACTACTGATCCTGGTAAGCCCACCCCCATCCAAGAAAGAGTATTGCTTCTCTGTTCAAGGCATAAGTAGTATAGGGAAATGTTCCTGCACTCAAGTCTTCACCTCTTGGACCCCCCTCATCTTTGACATGAAAATATTAATATGCTTAAAGATTGTCCTCCATCATCATACCCTTGGTTTGGACTTGATATAATTTTTATGTTGCTCAACTGAGTACCCAAAGCATATAAAAAAAATTAAACAAAAGTGATGGATGGAATGCTTTAATTAATCTCAGCCACTGGTAATTACTCAAGCCACATCCCAGTTCATTGTTATGTTGCACACCATGCCATCTCAGTTTGGACCCAGCCATATATAAACTAGTCTTGACCCTGCTCTAGTAGGAATAATGCAGCCTGAACTGCAAGGCCAGGTCCTTCCTGAACTGGGACACAAGCAACCCAAGACCGGTTTCACCCTTATTAGGGCTCATCAGCCAGTTTTAGCTTGGTTCCAGTGGCACAGTGTGCACAGGATCTAGGTCTGGGCATACCGGTCCCATCTAGGAACCGGTATGAAGTAGCACGGAGATGGTTTGCATACGGCTGGGTCCAAACTGAGGTAGCATGGTGGTTGAAAAACGATGGAATGGAGTGTGGCCTGAGCCATTGCAGTGGCATTCCATCCACCACCTTGTTTTTGTTGCAGTTACCAGCCTAGGTGGATTTGGAACTTTGAAATTTCTTTTGGAACACTACTCTTTGCTGTCTGATCATTACCATGTTTCCGAACTCAGTGACATAAGTGGACCTAGCGTCATGTCTCCATCAATTCCATAGTCTTTTCAGCAAGACTAATATTTTATCTTGCATCTATGGGAGTGATCATCCACAAATAGACATACTCTCTCCCTCTATGTATACATTACCTGAGAGTGCTTGCATGATACCTAGGTTGTTGTGGAGTAAGGGGAGGAGTTGCAAGGGGTAGGGGATATTGTTGGGGTTCTTTTACACTCTATCCTATTTTTCAATCGGTGTCTTGTAGTTTAGAAATGTAGGCTACTGTCAGTCTGTCGTATTGGAAGCCAAATGAAATCTTTTATAAAAAATCTGCCTAGCACAGCATGTCCCACATGAGACCAGTGTTTCTCTAACTTAAGCAGTGACCTTTTAAAAAAAATTTTTTTTTAAATGATGCTCTCCGCCCTAATGCACAATAGTGGTTTCATATATTGGATAATCCAAATCCCCATTAATGTTTATGTCCCTGCATAATCTTCCTGTAAACTCTGGGTTTCGTTCCCCGCTGCCCCGAATTCACAAGCAGATTGTGTTCTTGGTAGTTCCGGAGTGATGAGCTGGACTGATGGGGCCTGAAATAAATAGAATAATTTTGGTAGGACAATAATTTTCAAGGCTGCTACCCTTTCAAGCCATGATTTAAATAGTGGTTGTCAACATAGTATGTCGTTTTTAATGTCTGCCAGTATGGCTGTGTTTTTTTTCTTTTTTTAAGACTCGGATTTCCTTAGTGATGTAGTTCCCTAGATAACCAATTTTATCATTTGCCTATTTGGAATAGAGTGATCCATCCCAATCATTCTATGCTACTGGTTGTAATCTCGTACTTCGCATCTCTGATTTACCTAGGCTGACTCTGAGCCCTGATATCCTCTCAAAATAAACCTAACAACTTTAGGATTCAAATATTAGGGTTTGTTATTTGACAGTAAGATATCCCGCACAAGCCGATGTGCTGTACAGAACTAAATGGCATCCTCTTGCCCTCCCTAATTTTAATAGCAAAAAATTCCATCACTGGGACAGAAAGGCAGGATAGCGAGGGCAGCCCTATTTCGTCCACGTCCAAGGGTAAAGTTTCCAACCTTATTTCATTAATCACATTAGCCATCGGCTCCGTGTAGCTTGCGCATATGCGTTTTTGCAGCATCGGGCCAGGTCATATCGTATTTAGAATGTAACGAGAGGAAGAACCAGTACGCGCAATCAAATGCCTTTTTTTTTTTTTTTTTTTTTTCTTTTTCTTAATCCATTGATAAAATGGGCCTGGCAGTCCTCTTATTTGATTCTTTTTTTAATACTTGTTCAGGCACTAATTCATATTTTTCTTTCAGCATGGCCAAGTCGCATTTTTGAGCTTTTATCCCTCTAATCACTGTTTCAGAAGTGTCCCACAAGACCTTTCACTGCAAATAATAATATAAAGCAATGGTACCTTGATATTGAAGATTAAGTAACTACTAGGTTACCTCAACATGATACTTAAGTTTGGCTGATGTTTGAATGATCCTAGGGTTCTTTTTCCTATTTCCTATTTTGTTGGCAAATGGTCCATAGGGGAGGCAATGGATTTGGGAGGCTGGGGCAGTCAGTTGTGTAGCCCTGTGAAGCCGTCAATGGTCCATGGAATAAAAGAGGACTATTAACCAAACAGTCCTACGCTGTTGCTAAGGGTATTTCACTGTACGAAGAAAATATTTCTGAATGTGTTCTTTAAAATCCTGTATGTGTAATCTATCATTAAATGTTTGGCAAAACCTGTATTCACGGAAATGTCTCAAAGAATCTTGCAGCGTTTTTATCCGTATATCTAAAATAAAATGAGTCTCGCCAACCTGCGTAGTCTTGCAGTGTTCTGTTTGGCTGTATAACTCTAATGGAGAATATTTTTGCCCCCATCCCCTTTGAAAAATTCACCAAATTCGCTGCATATGTTTGGGTTAGAGTCTGTTATCACCTGTTTCGCCATCTCGCTGTTCATGCTTCGGTTCCATGTCACAGTGACTGATTCATAAGCCCCCCAGATTTTGGCCCTCTCTGTAATGGCGAGACAAACTACCCTAGGGTAGTGCTTCTATTTATTTTTCCAGCTACATGTGAGCCTAAGATGGTAGTTACTTCCTGATAGTGCATCACCCAATCATCTGGTTCAGCTTCCTCAATCATTCAGCTCTCTGAAGACATGTACTGCCACCTTCTGCTACCTCTCCTCCAGCTGTTAATCATTTATTGATTTACCGGGGAAAGGCCGTGAAGTGCTTTAATCTGTGATGTTGGGGCTCAGATATGGAAGCACAGGTCAGAGTGCCATTTCACTTTGACGGCTTCTCACATAGGGCACAATACAAAATATGGCATCACAACTTATAATCTTCCAAGCTGGTAACATGGATCCTGAATTCATCTGGTGTGCATTTCCCACTTCATTTTGCAAGAAAATTAATTCAAAGTGAACGTATACATTTTTTTTCCAAAAGCATTCTCTTGGCTGCTATCATGGCCTACAGAAGACTTCTTTATTTTGCATCTTTATTTTGCATCTTTATTTTGCATCTTTGATACTAAAACAATTCAAAAATCTTTAAAGATCTTTCATTACATCAGAAAGTATGCTCATCCTTTAAAGGTAAACATCGTCTTGGTATTGCTTAAGGATCTGAAGTGTCTATCCTGAAAATATTTTTTTTGTAGTGGCCCACAACTTCTGCTTGCTGGTTTGAGGAGAGTGTACTAGAGGCCAGGGTGCCCTACTAATTCTATTCATAATGCTCTAGTTGTAAGATGGTTCAAAAGCACCCTTTCCTGCAAACATCTGATTTTCATTAAAATATTCTTATTATACGAAGTATGTTTTTCCAAACCCTAAATCTCTAGCTGAAAGGTCTTTTCACACCTTTAGTATTTAAAGAACTTTTCACTTGTACCCGCGCAAGACAAAAGATTTGTAACTGTAAACACTTAAGGCTCCCATTCACATATGGATCGTGATCCCCAAGCTGTATGCAGATTGCTGTATTGTATCCTAGCTAGTCGCTTGCTGCTAACAGATTACCAGATCCAGCTTGGAAAGTGTAGCTCCCTCAACTAGATTAAAAGCAGCTGAAACATCACTTAGCAGAAACATTCGGATTGCTGAAGTATAGCAGCTACGATTATATTAACCCACCCTTTGGTAAGATGCTGCAGCTTTGATCGTAAATACAGATTTGATGCCCATGTAGGCCAAGCTCTTATGTGATAGTTGTAGTTGAGTTTGCATTTTTGTAATGAGTCTACCTCTTCTCCAGTCTTCTATTTTTGTGTTTCACGCTAGAGTATATGTTGGATATGCTTACAAGCTTGCTTTTCAGTTAAATGTTCATGAACCTCTGTAAAGAATCAATGATGCTTTGTTACAGACCTAGAAGGAAACGTTGCTTATTTGTTACCTTAGTTCTCTTTCAATGGAATCTGAGTTGAGCAACCTGCTGTCCTTGCTGGAAATGAGGAGAGTACTTAGGTGAACCGTCCTTTGGTTAAGATCCCTGTGCCTTATTTGAGCTTCAATTTCAACACCTCTTTTCAACTGGCAAAGCAGTTGCTTCTCGGGTTGCACGGTCATCTTGAGCACAGAAGGGTGCAATGCAGTTTTTTGTGTGTAACGTCTTACAGCATATCTGGCATTCATTTTTAGGTCTCGCCTGACCCAGCGCATGCGCTGGTCTGGCGAGACTTATTGAGAGGGCTCCAAAAAGTGCTACCAGGCCAGCCTACAGCTACAGTGCATGTGCGCGGGCGCGGCCGCGCGCGCGCCGTGCTTTACCGCAATTACTTTCACTTTCACGGCCGCTTTGCATAGCCAATAGGTCTCGCTTTTGGGACCTTTATAAGTATTTAGTTATGCAACTGTTGCATGGCTAAACACTTATAAGGTACCAAAGGCGAGACCTATTGGCTATGCCAATGCTTGTTTAAGTAACCATTGGGTAACAATATATGGTGGTGCCAGAGCAGTGTTAAGTTTAATTGGCTAGCTTTATTAAAAAAAAGAAATGTATGCTTTTAGGAGAAAAAAAATTCTTTTGGTGTTTCACGATTCTGCACACAGAGCTAGAGCGATTGAATTCATAAAGCATTTCCATGTTGGAGAATTGGGGTTTAACAGTAGGTAACCTTTCCTTACTTACTGCTGGTAATTTTTTGATGTGATAGCAAACCATTTTTGATGTTGTTTTTGCCTTCAGCAACGAAAACGAAAGGAAATAGAGAAAAAGCTTGAAGTGCAGGCAGAAGAAGAGAAAAAGCAGGTAGAAAATGAAAGACGAGAATTGTTTGAGGAGAGGCGTGCTAAACAGACAGAACTGCGTCTCTTGGAACAAAAAGTCGAACTTGCACATTTGGTGAGTTTGTGTGGGCAGGCAGTTAATGTGGCGTCCATTGTGTATTGGACTGGCTTTTTTATTAATATGCTAATTGGCCTTTATTTTCTATAGCAAGAAGAATGGAACGAGCACAACTCTAAAATCATTAAATATATAAGAACCAAGACGAAACCGCATCTATTTTATAAACCAGGCAGAATGTATCCAGCTACTCAGAAGCTGCTCGATGACTCTCAGAGAAGAATGAAAGGTAGTTTGCTTGCTAACAGCAGATTGGACTATTGTTTGTTTAACCATATTATCAAATGCTTCATTTGCTGTTCTGTATGCAATGGAATTATTTTTTTCCAGGTCAGAGAAGCCTTGGGGAGGGGAGGGTTGGGGGGGGGGGGGAGAGGGTCAGAGTACCATTGTGTTCGAGGCATGTGGGCTGCTGAATTCATATCTGTGCATAGATCGCCGCCTAGTGTTGGGTCCGGATGTTTGCACGTTGTTGTCCTGGAAGAGTCTTCGAAGTATCCTGGGATAGGTGACTCCTCCCCTGGACTACAGTGCGCATGGGCATCCTCTCCATCCTCAGATTGTTTTTTTCCGCCATTGGGTTCGGATGTGCTTATCTTGACTCAAGTTAGGAAAAACTTTTTCCAGGCCAAAAGGCCTTTAGTTCGCGTCGGTACTGTTTCCGATCGGTATCGATAGTATCTTTGTTAGTTTACTAACTTCAAGAACAACTTTTTCGCATCTTACCCGACCATCGACCCGACACCGACGATGGAATCGGACACCATTCAAGCGGTGTCCTGTATGCAATGCGAAATATCCCCATGTCGACGTCCACCCGGTGTGCAACAAATGCCTTTCACCGGATCACGACGAGTCCACATGTATGGCCTGTGCCCGATTCCGATCCAAGAAGACTCTCCGGAATCGACGAGCAGCAAGACTCGAAGCGCAGCAAGCGGCACTGGCCCCGACCAACATCTTCAGCGCCGAGGACGAAGATGTCGAAGACATGGAGAACCTACTCTCCAGCCCCGCTTCCGAACACGACTCCGGCTCGGAAGACATCGAAGAACAAATCTTTCACAGAGATGAAGCCGACACCGAGGTAGGAGACTACAATGAGGCCTTAGGGGCCGAAGAGAGTAGCTCCGGTGACGAGCAAGGCCTACCCGTACAGACTGAGGATATCCCAGTGCGCCAGTCTATGCCTCCGGTCGAGGGATCGCCTTCGGGCCTTACCCAAGACCTATCCCGCAGTTCTTCGGCCCCGCCCTCTGGCCCGGCCTCGGACATTCAGCGGCAGCCATTACTACCCAAAACGGCTGGTTTCCCTTCTCCGAAACCGAAAGCTGTATTGGTTCATCTAAAACCGAAACCAAAAGTGACGCTGGTCGGATCGAAGCCTACCACACCTTCGATGCCAGCCAAACCCGTCGGCACCGACCGCACCAAACGAGACTTCGGTGCCGAGCTTGCAGCGGCCGACGTCAGCACCGACACACGGAAAAAGACCTTCGGTGCCGCCAAACCTACTCGGCTCCCGGCACCGAAACAATCGGCTCCGGCCACAAAGGTCAAACTGGCTGCTGCGTCTCACACCGCTTCGACAGCACCACCAAAGGCACAATCATCGACGACGGCTACTACCGCTCCTCGACTCGATGACCCAGTGGTGCCGAAGTCCACGCCCGCCTCTACAGAACCGGTCGGCGCCAAAGAACCGATGGCGCTCCAGGTGCGGCCAGTTGCTGCGTCCTTGCAACGCATCAAACACAAGGCAGTCCTCCAGGTCACGTCAGGCTCCGAGCCGATAAAAGCTCCAACAGCCTCTCCGGCACCGGCCAACATCACTTTTGGCCTACCGCCATCCACGGCCCCAAAACTGTTCCAAATCAGAACACGTGTCACCCACACCACGATCACGCCTGCCGAACGCTCTCCTGCGGAGACGTCACCATCACACATCATAGACTCCGACACCGGCAGAATGATGCTCCACAAGAGGAGAATAACCTCCGAGCCAGCTTTGGACTCCTACCGGATCCCGCTTAAGAAAAAGCGGCCAGTGGCTTCGGAACCAGTTCTTTACGGACCCCTCCATTCCTCTTACCAAGATCCACAGTCCTTCTCTCCCACACACTCCGAAACAGACGTTTTGGAGGACTACATAAGTGACCACGTCCCCTACCCCGGAGAGATGGACCCTGAAGGCCAACAGGACCCTGACCAAGCTTGGGATGACCCTGTAGACCCGGGTGCACCTATGGATACACAGGACCCGCAACTATATGGAGCGAAAACATCTCCCACAGAGGACACTGCCGCATTCAACGCCCTCATTGAACGTGCTGCAGCCAATCATGGTGTGCAACTCCACTCTGACACCGTCGAGGACGACTTTCTCATGGATACTTTTGCATCCTCAGAAAGGAATATAAAAACTCTACCCATGTTGAAAGGTGTCCTCAAACCAGCAAAGGACATCTTCAAAGAACCCACCAGGGCAAGAGTAATAAACCCCAGGATCGACAAGAAATACAGGTCGGCGCCTGGGGACCCTACCTACATTAGAGGCCAGTTACCTCTGGATTCCATAGTAGTTGAGAATGCTCGCAAACGGGCACACTCGCAAACGACAGGGGATGCTCCTCCCCCGGACAAAGAGTCCAAGGTGCTAGAGACCTCCGGCAAACGGCTTGCGGCCCAAGCAGCTAACATATGGCGTATTGACAATACTCAGGCGCTCCTCGCTCGCTACGATCGAGCACACTACGACACATTAGAAACATTACTCCAACATCTCCCTGACCAATTCAAAGAGGGTGCAGAGATCCTCATCAGGGAGGGACAACTCCTCACAAACGCATCCATTAAGTGTGCACTGGATGCCGCAGATACAGCTGCCAGAGCCATAAACACTAGCGTCATGTTGCGACGACACGCCTGGTTACGAATCTCCGGATTCAAACCTGAGGTACAAAATAACATCCTCAACCAACCTGTCAACCCCGACTACTTATTCGGGCCAGAGGTTGACACCACCCTAGAGAAAATAAAAAAGGACACAGACACTGCAAAGTCCATGGAGGCTCTCCAAACGTAGTCCTTTCGGAGCGGCTCCTTTCGTCGCCCCGGAAATAGAGGAGCAGGTAGAGGACAGGGGTCACAGCAAACCTACAACAAGGGAAACACACAAAGTTCCTACGATAAAAACACCCGGGGTGGATATCGTGGCTCAAGCACAAAGGGCAGAGGACGCGGATACGGCAACACCAGGTCCTCCCCCAAGAACAAACAGTGACGCCCTCTCCCTTCCTCCCGACCACATAACACCTGTCGGGGGAAGGCTACAAAGGTTCCTGTCCACGTGGAACTCCATCACCACGGACAGGTGGGTCAAAGAGATTATCAAACACGGTTACTGCCTAGAATTAACCTCAACTCCACCCACAATACCTCCAAAACACCGTCCTATGTCCTCAGAGCACTTAACGCTCTTACAGCAGGAAGTGCTAAGTATGCTACTAAAAGGCGCAATAGAGGTCGTACCCGTCCACGAGCAAGGTTCGGGGGTGTACTCCCTGTACTTTTTAATACCGAAAAAGGACGGGTCACTCAGACCTATACTAGACCTGAGACCCCTCAACCGCTACATTCTCTCCGAGCATTTCCACATGCTCACCCTACAGCAAGTCCTCCCGCTGCTCAAGCAGGGAGACTTCCTGGCCACACTGGACCTCAAAGATGCGTATTTCCACATACCCATTCACCCCTCACACAGAAAATACCTCAGGTTCACTGTTCAGGGGCAGCACTACCAATTCAAAGTCCTTCCCTTCGGCGTGACAACAGCACCCAGAGTTTTCACAAAGTGCCTAGCTACTGTGGCTGCACATCTACGGAGGCAGCACATACACATCTACCCTTACCTGGACGACTGGCTTGTTCAAGCAAAGTCAGCCCAGCAATGTGCCAGCCACATGTCCCGCACCATTCACCTCCTTCACAGTCTGGGGTTCTCACTAAATTACCCAAAATCACATCTCCAACCCGCACACGTACAACAGTACCTAGATGCGACCATAGACACTCTGGCGGCCACAGCTCAGCCAAATTTAATGAGAATCAACAGCATGCAAATGCTGATTTCCAAGTTCAAACCACAACACTCCCTTCCCGTGCGAGTGTTCATGCAGTTGATAGGCATGATGGCCTCCTGCATTTTCATAGTCCCACACGCGAGACTACATATGCGCCCGCTTCAGGAGTGCTTAGCACGTCAATGGAATCAGGCTCACGGACAACTAAAAGACCTAGTGTTGGTGAGCGGTCGGGCATACAACTCTCTGCATTGGTGGAATCCACAAAACCTTTGCAAGGGCCGACCGTTCCAAGAGCCTGTTCCACAGATAATACTGACAGCGGACGCGTCTCTCCAGGGATGGGGAGCTCATGTACTCAACTACACAGTGCAGGGACTATGGACAACACAACAAAAGAAGATGCACATCAACCTTCTAGAACTGATGGCTATGAAAGCATTCAAAGTACACTTGTGCAACAAAGTCGTGTTGATCCGGACGGACAACATGACCGCCATGTACTACATACAGAAGCAGGGAGGAACACACTCTCCACAGTTCTCATCTGGCTCAGAGCATGTGGAAGTGGGCCATTCAGAGGAACATGTTCCTCATGGCGGAACACCTCCCCGGCAAGGACAACCAGATGGCGGATCTGCTCAGCAGACACAGCCACCAGATGCACGAGTGGGAGTTACACCCATCAGTACTCCAACCGTACTTCCAGCAATGGGGTCATCCAGAGATAGACCTATTCGCCACAAGCGAAAACGCAAAATGCCAAAGCTTTGCTGCCAGGTTCCCACATCCACAGTCGCAGGGCAATGCGATATGGATGAACTGGTCCGGCAGATTTGCGTACGCTTTTCCCCCAGCACCGTTGATACCGCTGGTGGCTCGCAAACTCAGACAACACTCACTAACACTCGTCCTGGTTGCTCCAACGTGGGCACGCCAGCCATGGTACACCACTTTTCTCGAACTTTCCGTGGTGCCGCATCAAAGGCTGCGGATCAAACCCGCGCATTTGACGCAGAACCATGGAGAGATTCAGCACTCAGATCCGCAACAGCTGAACCTGGCAATCTGGCTCCTGAAGTCCTAGAGTTTGGCTACCTAAACCTGCCACCTGACTGTATGGACATCATTAAGGAAGCTAGAAGACCCACTACCAGAGCTTGCTATGCAGCCAAATGGAAAAGGTTCGTCATTTATTGCAATAATAATGACATTAACCCGCTAGACGCATCCATCCAAAAACATAATTTGTTACCTCTTACACCTATACCGATGCAATCTGGCGTACACCTCTATACGTGTCCATTTGACCGCAATATCAGCCTATCTCCAGAACAGGCAGCACCTCTCTTTATTCAGAGTGCCTGCCATCAAAGCATTCTTGGAAGGACTCAAACGAGTAATTCCTCCAAGCCACCCACCGGCTCCAATGTGGAACCTCAACTTGGTCCTCACGCCTGATGGGTCCACCCTTTGAACCTCTACACTCATGCGAGATTCAATTCCTTACCTGGAAAGTAGCTTTCCTAGTAGCGATCACTTCTTTGAGAAGAGTTAGTGAACTCCAGGCACTAACCGTTCAAGAGCCATTTATACAGGTTCACGCCAACAGGGTCGTACTACGTACCAACCCCAAATTCATGCCCAAGGTGATATCGCAGTTCCACATGAATCAAACTATTGAACTGCCTGTTTTCTTTCAAAACCCACAAACTGTCGCAGAAAGAGCCCTCCATACACTAGATGTGAAGAGAGCCATCATGTACTACATCGACAGGACTAAGATATTTAGGAAGACTAAACAACTTTTCGTTGCCTTTGCCCCACACCACAAAGGTAACGCTATCTCCAAAGCAGGTATAGCCAGATGGATCGTTAAATGTATTCAAATTTGCTATCAAAAGGCTAAACGCACATTAACGATTCCCCCACGAGCCCACTCAACACGTAAGTTAGGGGCCTCCATGGCTTTCCTGGGAAACATCCCTTTGCATGATATATGTAGAGCAGCCACCTGGTCCACTACACACACATTTACCAAACACTATTGTGTAGATGTGCAATCAAAACAGCAGGCAGCTGTAGGACAGGCTGTTATCAAAACTCTTTTTCAGACCGCTGCAGCTGGCACTGGTAGCCGCCGCTAAGAGGTACTGCTATGTATTCTATGCACAGATATGAATTCAGCAGCCCACATGCCTCGAACTGAATATGCTACTTACCAGTATGCATCTGTTCTTGGCATGTAGGGCTGCTGACATTCATATCGCCCTCCCTCCTCCCCGGCGCCTGTAGCAGCTGCAGCTCTCCGAATTACTGTAAGCATGGTCATCACTTTCTGTATCTACTCCATCACTGCCACAATGGCGAAAAACAATCTGAGGATGGAGAGGATGCCCATGCGCACTGTAGTCCAGGGGAGGAGTCACCTATCCCAGGATACTTCGACTCTTCCAGGACAACAACGTGCAAACATCCGGACCCAACACTAGGCGGCGATCTATGCACAGATATGAATGTCAGCAGCCCTACATGCCAAGAACAGATGCATACTGGTAAGTAGCATATTCAATACTAGTGTTTATCCCTAACAACCTTGTCCCTTTTAAAGACTGTTCAGCACATGATTTGTATTTTCCCCTTTCGTTTTTTGGTTTATTTTGGTATTTTGAAGGATTGCTAAGATACTGGCTATTATAGATATGAAGTTGTATGTTCTGCTCCTAAGAACTTACCCTTTTTTTGCCTAAAGCAGTTACCAATTGTTATTTGAACCATAAGGTTAAATTCCTCTTTAAACTTATACACTACATCATTCTCTGTTTGAGAATCTGTATTCATTGGGATAGCTCCATGGTTTCTCAAGTCTTCCAAGCTATTTAAGTTGGAGGCTCTTCCCTATCAGGAAGGTGTCAAAGAACGTTATTGCTTGTAGTGTAGTTTCCTGCATATTATATAGCCATTCCCTTCCACCCAAGGGCATTTACACATACGCAGTAAGAGCCAAAGCTTGCTTCTGCTACATAAAGTACCTGTTTCTGATGTTCCAATACAAAGCTCATGCTTTTCAGCTAGCACTAGAACCTAGATTCTAGCGAAAGGATTGAATCAAGTTTCCTTAAAACAGTGCAGCAGATCATCTTTGGTCATGCTGCATTAGTAGTTGTCTTTTTCCATGGTCTATTTCACAAATGGTAATTTTCCAGTCCATGGGACGGAAAGTGTCAGACAACTTGAGTCACCAGGGAAGGTATGGTTCTTAGTGCAATAACTACTTTGCTGGTATTAACCTGCTGTCCTCAACACCCCTATTTTTTTGCTTTTCTGCCCCTAAATAGTTCATACTTCTAGTTGACAGAAGGTTAGTTGGTTAATGGGAGCCTCAGGACAGGTCTTTGAGAGTCCACGGGACTACCCACGTTACAATCCAGAGCTTAGCTTCTAAGCTGTGAAAGTGATAGGCTGCTTTCTTATAGGACATATATTGAAGACTGAAAGGGCAATGGTATAGAAAATACAGAATTTATCACTGGTAATGTTTAAAAAAAAAAATCATTTTGCTTGATGTGTGTGAGTATTTGAGCATCCATAGAAAGCAAGCCATTAGGGCTTGCTTGAACGGAGTCTCGAAGCTTTGCCCTTTAACTGCAGAAGGAATGTTTATCTGATATGCTTTGTTGTTCACTTCCAAGATTACTGTCGTCTAAATTAACCTTTTGGTTGCTTTTGATGTGACCTCCCTGTCAAAAGCTTAACTCATTGGGAAGAGAGCTCACATCAAAGCACCTACAGTTGGGAAGCAATCTGATGCCTTCAACTTGGGCTACAAGGAAAAAGGTTTCCTTGCATTTTTTTTTATACATAACAATCAATGCAAAGCTCTGGCTGCTTTCAATTTGGTTAGGCTCATGGGCACGGCTCACCCCATCTGCCTTTGCGCTCCCACTCATTAATATGAATGGGAAAGGTGCATTGGAAAGGAGAGTTTACTTTTTCCACCAGTACCGCTCCGTAGTTAATTCCTATTCATTAATCGCCACAGGAGAGTATTCTTTGAGCAAGAATCCACCCTCCCAGTAGGTCACCAGGGTCCTTTTTTTAGGGCACCAGGGTGCCCACGGAAATGAGTAATTATACAAATGGCCCAGGATGGGTGATGGCTGAGAGGCCGTAGGGACCCCGAGTCCCGGGTGGGAACGTGACGCCCCAAAAAGTTACAGGTGTAAAAAAATAAATAAATACAAATGAGCGCCAGGAGACGCTCCTGTTCTGCAGCATATGAGCTGCAGATTACACACTATGCATAGAGCGCCATCTGGTGGTGGGCCCAGATGTTTGCACTTGTTTTTGTCCTGGAAAGTCTCTGGAAGTCACGAGGTAGGTGAATCCTTATGCTAGTTCGCATGGGCATCGGCTCCATCCTCTGATTGTTTTTTTCCGCCATCTGGCTCGGATGTGTTTCTCGCGCTCCAGTTCGGAACCGTTACGGATTCCATTTCGACATGCAATCCTTCATTTTTTCTACGGTATTGTCTCAACCGCGACCCCTACTCGTTGCGCATCTCTCCAAGTCAAAGTCTTCGATTCCGGTAGTCGACTAAGGCCTTCGGACCTACCTGGGCCTTAGCATCTGGCTCATGGAAAGGACACCATTTAAAAAGTGTGAAGTGGGTCCTCGATGTGGGTCGAAGTTTCCCCACACCGATCTGCATGAGGTGTGTAACCTCTGCTTGTCACCGGAGCACGAGGCCAGAGACTGTCCAGCTTGTGCCTCTTTCCGCTCCAAGAAGACCATTCGGGATCGGCGGGCTCAGAGGACCATGGCTCGTTCGTCGAGCGCAATCCCCGATCTCTTCAAAGAGGCTGTCTATGTGCCAGAGCGGATTGAAGGCCTCGTCAGCGCTTCCGAAGCCGATGACTCAGACGTCGAAGAAATCACTCTGGCACAGAGGGTCGTAAGTAAAGACGTTGACCCTGACCCCATACAAAAAAGGCTTCGGTCACACCTTCGCCTTAGGGCCAAGGTGCACACCGACACACCGCTTCCCGACACACCGCTTCCCCACGCCCCCCCCCCCCCCCCCCCCCCCCCCCCTGGCCGGGGGGGAAAAAAAGCCTACCAATCCTTCAGGCGACTCTGGCTTGAGCCAGCCTGCGTCCAGTGCCGTAACTCCAGCTTCGGCACTGAAAAAGAAACTGCCCTCCTCCTCAATGTCGACCGCTGCTTCTACCTCAAAGCCCTCGGCACCGAAAACAACAAGCACCGACTCGCCGGCACCGAAAAAACATTCTGAGCCGAGCAAGAAGCCACTCCCCAAGAGTTCGGACTCGCACTCTTCGGAGCCGAAAAAATCATCGGGACCCAAAAAACATAGACTGCAAAACACGGGTCCAAACCCAAGGACACTCCGGAGCCGTTGCCGAAAAAGTCCTCGGATCCGAAACACTCTGCGCCGAAAAACCAAGCTTCATCAGAAGAGCTTTTTCGACCAGATCTTGCACAAAAAACTCTGGTTAAAGACCCTAAAACTGGTCATTTGACACTAAGCTCCAGGAAAAGACCACTGGACATGCCTACACCTGCTCCACCACCTAAAAAGAGGGACATTGCTATATCCCCTCTTAGAGTCCCTCCTCCCCCTCCTCCTCCTCCTCCTCCTCCACCACCTCCCCCACCACCTCACTCTCCTACACCATCAGACGATGATGACACCTCTGATGACATGGGGGGGTGGGGTGCGGCTGATGTGCCACTAGGGGATCCCAGCCCACCTGGTTCCCCTGACCCTTGGGATGACTAGAATACACCTGATGTCCCTAATCTCCCGCAAGACAACATCTACCCCTCTAGGCCTTCCCCACCAGAGGACACCTTGGGCTTTAATCAGCTCATACACCGAGCTGCCCAGTACCACGGTGTCGACCTACACACAGACCCCGTCGAGGAGGATTTCTTTATGGACACTTTTGACACCACACAAAGGTCAACATCTACTTTACCCATGCTCAAAGGAGTTAAGCATGCTCCTGATGTATTCAAAGATCCTGTTGGGGCTCGAATCAACCCTCGCAGGGAAAAGAAATACAAAGCTGCCCCTACAGACCCAGCTTACATTAAGGGCCCCATGGTGGTATCCAATGCCAGGAAGAGAGCTAACTCTCCGACATCGGGTGACGCAGCCCCACCCGATAAGAGTCTGAACTCACAAGCGGCTAACATATGGCGCATCGCCAACACTCCGGCCCTGCTAGCCAGATATGATAGGGCACATTATGACGAGTTAAGAGTCCCTATTACTACACCTCCCGGACAAATATAAAAACAAAGCCAACGACCTCATACAGGAGTGTAAACTAATAACCAATACCTCCATTCGTTGCGATCTCGATGTGGCAGATACCGCCTCCAGAGCTGTAAATACCAGTGTCCTTATGCGTAGGCATGCTTGGCTACGCATTTCAGGCTTTAAGCCTGAGGTACAAAGTACAATCCTGAACCAACCGTTCGACCAACAGCACCTCTTTGGCCCTGATGTAGACTCCTCCCTGGAGAAAATGAAAAAGGACACGGACACAGCCAAGTCAATGGGAGCCTTGCAATCGCAAGCTCCCAGGCGTTCTTTTCGTCGCTCCTCCTACAGAGGCTACTCATCAGATAACCCTTCCACCCAATCAACCTTCACCAGAGGTTACCAGAGAGGAGGTTACAGAGGCAACAATAACCAGGGCAGAGGCAAGACTAACACCCGCTCTGCCTCCACCCCTACCCAATGACTTACCTCCGCTTCCCCTGGACCATCCCACTCCTGTCGGGGGGGAAACTACAACAGATCCTTCCTGTCTGGACCAACATCACCACAGACAGGTGGGTGCGACAAATAGTTCAATCAGGTTACTGTCTCGAACCTAACTCTACTCCCCCCCCCCCCCCCCCCCCCCAAAAATACCACCCAAACAACGTCCAATGTCACAAGAACATCTATCTCTACTAAAGCAGGAGGTTATTTCCCTTCTACAAAAAAAATGCAATGGAACTGGTTCCGCCGTCAGCAAAACACAAGAGTCTACTCCCTGTATTTTCTCATACCAAAGAAGGACAGCTCTGACACCTATTTTAGACCTCCGACCCTTAAACCTATACATACACTCAGACCATTTCCACATGGTCGCACTTCAGCAGGTCCTTCCTCTTCTTTCACAAGGCGGCTTCCTTGCTACCATAGATCTCAAGGACGCCTACTTCCATATTCCCATTCACGCAGCTCACAGGAAGTATCTCAGGTTTGCAGTGGACGGGCAGCACTATCAATTCAAAGTGCTCCCGTTCAGGGTCACAACAGCACCAAGGGTATTCACCAAGTGCCTAGCGGTAGTAGCAGCCCACTTAAGCAGACAGCAAATTCACGTTTTCCAGTATCTCGACGACTGGCTCATAAAAGCCAGCTCATACAACCAGTGTGTACACCACACTCACGCGACTATCGAACTACTCCAGGACCTGGGGTTCCAAGTAAACCACACCAAGTCTCATCTGCAACCATCCCACACACAACAATACCTCTGTGCCACGATAGACCCCTTCAGAGCGCTAGCCTATCCCACTCCAGCCAGGATAGCAAGCATGCAGGCTCTCCTCCCCAAATTTCAACCTCAACACTCTCTTCCAGCTCGAGTGTTCATGCAACTCATAGGTATGATGGCCTCTTGCATATTTATAGTGCCTCACGCAAGACTCCAGATGCGTCCGCTACAAGAGTGCTTAGCACGCCAATGGAACCAGGCTCACGGTCAGCTAACAGATCTGGTGTTGGTAGACGGCCGCACTCATCGCTCTCTGCAGTGGTGGAACACCAAAAACCTTTCCAAAGGGCGACCGTTCCTAGAGCCAGTTCCGCAAATTGTCATGACAGCGGACACATCGCTCTCCGGCTGGGGAGCTTACCTACTACATCACACCATGCAGGGCAGGTGGACACGTCAACAAAAGTTACTCCATCAACCACCTGGAGTTACTAGCCATATTCTTAGCCTTAAAAGCATTCCAAAGGCACATATCCGGCAAAGCGGTCTTAGTCCGCACAGACAGCATGACAGCCATGTACTACATACAAAAGCAAGGCGGAACACACACTCTGCAGCTCTCTCAGCTAGAAGAGCATATGGAGATTGGCTATACCTCAGAATATTTCTCCTAGCCCAGCATGTCCCGGCAGTCAAACACCATAGCTGATCTGTTAAATCGTCAAACACAACAGATCCACGAGTGGGAACTTCAGCCGAAAGTTCTTCAACCATTCTTTCAAATGTGGAGGCAACCACAGATAGACCTCTTCGTCACCCACAAACGCCAAATGCCCAAGCTTCGCCGCCAGATATCCACAACCATTGTCCAAAGGCAATGCGATATGGATGAATTGGTCAGGCAGACTTGCGTACGCTTTTCCGCCTCTCCCACTCCTTCCACTGGTGGTGCGCAAACTACAGCTACACTCGCTAACTCTCATTCTAGTTGCTCCAACTTGGGCCAGACAACCGTGGTACACCACATTACTAGAACTGTCAGTAGCTCCGCACCAAAAATGACACCTCTCCACGGTTCTGGGTTAAGAGGCGTGGTGAGAGATCAGACACCCGGACCCAGCTCAGCTCAACCTTGCGATCTGGCTCCTGAAGTCTTAGAATTCGGTTACCTTAATCTTCCCCATGACTGTATGAACGTCATTAAAGAAGCTAGACCCACCACTAGAGCCTGCTATGCAGCCAAGTGGAAACGTTCAGTGATATATTGTCATAACAATAACATCAATCCCCTAGACGTGTTTATCCAACACATCATAGGTTACTTACTACACCTTCAAAGATGCAACTTACCCTATACGTCTATTAGGCTACATCTTGCTGCTATAGCGGCATATCTACAAAATAGACAGCATCTATCACTTTTCAGAGTACCTGCTATAAATGCTTTATGGAAGGCCTCAGAAGAATAATTCCTCCCAGAGTACCACCTTCACCTGTGTGGAATTTGAACATCGTTCTCACACGACTGATGGGTCCTCCCTTTGAACCTCTACATAAATGTGAGCTACAATTCCTAACATGGAAAGTTGCTTTCCTAGTGGCCATTACCTCTCTACGGAGAGGCCATTACCTCTCTACGGAGAGTTAGTGAACAACAAGCACTAACTATTCAGGAACCTTTTCTGCAAATCCATCATAAGGTTGTTCTCCGAACTAATGCTAAATTCCTTCCTAAAGTAATTTCTACCTTCCACCTTAGTCTGTGGAGTTGCCCGTATCTTTCTCGCAACCACACTCAGTTGCAGAAAGAGCTCTTCATACTTTAGATGTAAAAGGAGCATTGCTATATTACATCGGAAGAACACAACCCTTTCGCAAGACAAAACAACTTTTCGTGTCTTTTTCACCACCACACAAAGGCAACCCCATATTAAATTCAGGGATAGCTAGATGGATTCTTAAATGTATACAAATTTGCTACCACAAAGCAAAACGTACTTTATCTGTTCCTCCTAAAGCCCACTCTACACGAAAGATGGGGGCTTCCATGGCATTTTTAGGGAACATTCCCTTAGATGACATCTGCAGAGCAGCTACATGGTCTACACCGCACACATTCACAAAACACTATTGTGTAGATGTGCAAACAAAACAACAAGCTAGTGTGGGCCAGGCTGTACTCCAAACACTATTTCAAACTACTGCAACAGATACTGGTGGTCGCCGCTAAGGGGGGGAGGGAGGGGGGGCGGGGGTACTGCTATACAATCTATGCCTAGTGTGTAATCTGCAGCTCATATGCCTCGAACGGAATATGCTACTTACCAGAATGCATCTGTTCTTGGCATATAGAGCTGCAGATCTACACACGCCCATCCGCCTCCCCGCCTACCTTTATCTGTTCCAGTAAGATCTTATTTAGATACACCATACATCGGCATATTTCTTGTTTCTTACTTAGCTCCATCGTTTCTCTGCTGGCGAAAAACAATCTGAGGATGGAGCTGATGCCCATGCGCACTAGCATCCTACCTCGTGACTTCGAGACTTTCTAGGACAAAAACAAGTGCAAACATCTGGGCCCAACACCAGATGGCGATCTATGCATAGTGTGCAGATCTGCAGCTCTACATGCCTAGAACAGATGCATACTGGTAAGTAGCATATTCCTTACCATTCACTGCTTCCAGACAAGGAGCACCCCTTAATGCCCTGTAAGGGATTTGTAATTGTGTATATATTTTTTTTATCCTGATTTTGCTCCTAAAAGGGGCAAGGGCACCACCAATCATATTTTGATGTTGTGGAGGGCTGCAGCTTACCATTATTTTTAAAGCACTATGAGCTGGAGTTGTATGCTTGTCATCTGGCATGCAGAGACCATTTGCGGTAGTTCTATGGCTGCATTTTGTGGCTTGCTTAATGTTTAAAAAAAATAACTGACATGTTTATGGTTGTTTTTGAAAAAAATGCTTTAAAATCTTGTGTGACAAGAAGTATTCCTAAACAGTGCAATGTGTGTATTTATAAAATACACCTTTTAAAATTCTTCTTTCTGACAAACTCAATAAATCTACTTCATATATATTGATGTGCTCACTTCCTGATGAAGTAAGTAAATCTTTATTCGGTTATAAAAACAATAATAACCATTAAAGTACATAAAAACATATCACACACACAATGATCAGATTATAAAATATACTTAAATTTAAAAAATATTAATTCAGTCAAGATTTACTCTGTTTAAAAATACACTTTAAAAACGTACTAACACTTTTCGTAATCAGTGTATTGTTCAAAAATTGCAAAAGCAACATAGCTGGGCGGCACCTTCTGAGACCAAGGGTTCTCAACAATGGGGTTAACCATAATTTACGGTGTGTGGAATAGAATTTACTGAACAATACCGTATGCATTGTTGATTGTTCCGACAGCTCATCACAGGGGCACACCATTAGACCCTCTTTCCAATTATGATTTTTGGGGAAGACTACAAGTCTGTGGAAGACATTCAATCTAAATCGTGTCAACAAAAAGCGCTCAAATTGTGACTCGACGTAGGTCAGATAGGGTTCCATTTCCAGTGTGGTCATAACTATCAGGGAGTGTTGAACGGATTTTTTATTTATCTCCTTGCTCGAGCGCAGTTCTTCCATATGGCTGAGAGCCCTTATTTTTAGATCTTTCTTTGAAATTTCAGCAATTTGTTCGGGGTTAACATAACATTTATTAAGCCCCAAATCTATAAGGAAGTTTTTTACATAGAGCAGCCACTCGATTTTTCCCGCATGTTCCAAAGACATGCAATCCGCCACTATCTCTTTTGTGAATAAGTTTTTAGTTGACGTCCAGATACGGCGCCATAACAAAAGAGGTTGGATTTTAGCCAAATCTTCAATATGGGGAAGACCAAGTTCTGCATGACAGGCAAAGGTGGATGCTCGCTTAGGGGCCATCAGGAGAAATCTCATGAATGCATTCTCTGCTACCTGCAGGGCACTGATGTTTTTATGTCCCCACAGGCCCGCCCCGTAAAGTGCGATAGAATGGCACTTTGCTTTATAAATGCGGAGGAGCTCAACTGGTGGTCTTTTTCCGAGCTTCTGGGAGAATTTTATGAGCGCAATAATTGCTCTCAGATGTTGGTGTTTGCGGACTTCAATGGCCGCTTTCCAATTGAGTTTGTCATCTGTCATGACCCCTAAATATGAATATTGAGAGGTCGAATCCACTTTCTCTTTATCAAGGTAGATGGACCTCCCCTTTTTCTTTCCCTTTCCTGCCACCATCACATATGTCTTTTTTACATTAATTTTAAGGTCTAGGGTACCCATAAATTTTGAATATCTATCTAGGGCTTTCTGCAGCTCTCGAGGGGTGCGTGCCAATATTACTGCGTCATCCGCATAGAGGAGGGCGGGGACAGGGCGAAATTTCTTTTTTTTTTTTTTTCTTTTTTTTTTTTTTTTTTTTACTCTTGGGAGGTCCTGGGCCCCTCTCAACATCTCGACTTCAAGACCGTTAGTGTAGAGGGAGAAAAGAAAGGGGGCCAGGACACAGCCCTGCCTCACGCCCCTCTCCACTTGAAAGGAGTCAGATAATTCCCCCTGCGTTCCAAAGCGAACCCTAGATGAAGCATTGGAATATAGTGCCCGAAGAAGATGTACAAGGGGTGTATCTATACCCATATGAGTGAGCACTGACCACAACTTCGAGTGAGAGACACAGTCAAAGGCCGCGGAAAGATCGACATAAACCATGTACAAGCTTCCTTGCTTTGCTGAAACATATTTACCCATCAATAGGGCTAAGTTCAAAGCTTGTTCGGTTGTTCCAAAGCCCTCTCGAAAGCCAAACTGAATATCAGATAATATATTGCGATCATCTACCCACACTTGTAGACGCTGGAGAACCACTCCCCAGGGTTTTACCAAGCGAGTCCAATAATGAAATTGGCCTATAGCAGGTCACGTCTTCCCTGTTTCCCTTTTTAAAGATGGGAACCATAATCGATTGGGTCCAGGTTTTAATTAAACCACACTTCATTGTTGCATCGAACACTTTTTTTAAAATTGGGGCCCACAAATCTAATTTGGACTTAAAAAAAGTCAACAGGTACGCCGTCTGGGCCAGGCGCTTTTCCGCTTTTGCTCTTTTTAACCGCATTTATAACTTCGTTTAATTCAAAATTTAAGGGAATCGGAAATGAACTTTCTTGTAAGCTCTGTTTACTCTCCTCTGGTAGATCTATTCCTGTTACTTTGCCAAAAACTTTAGAAAAATGATTTGTCCATATTGGGCCCTCAATCGCTACTTCGATTTTCGGGATGTTACTGGTATCTGTCAGGAAGGGGGTCTTCACTACCTTCCAGAACAGCTCGCTATTCCGGTTCCGGGAACTCTCGTATAATTGGTCCCAGAGCGCTTTTTTCAAGTCTTGTTTTCTGTTTTTCAGGCTAGACGATAGGACCTCCTTAATCTGCGTATTTCCTCTTGGTCTCTTGCAGGTTTCATCAGCGCTTTTTTTAAGGATTTGTGGGCCAGGGTACATTTATGGTCGAACCACCTTTTTTTCCTGACCTTATTCCCATTCATATTACGAGTTAAAAAATCCTTTACTATCTCCATAATTAAGTTAAAATTATGTAGAAGTTCTTCTTCGCTGGTGTCATTATCAAGGCACTTGACAATTGCTGGATATGCCGCATGGACCACTTTGTTTGTCATGGCCACTGGGTCTATCGTTCCCCATCCTATGGCAAAGCCATTTATTTTTGTAAGATAAATATTATTCTGAGCAAGTGTAGTCATCATCGGAAGCAAAGTATATTGCCCCTGGTCAATGACCAGATCAAAAGCCAATGCGGCATGGTCGCTTAAGGTGTTGGCTATCAACCTAAAACTCTGAGCCTTGGTTTCGAGTATTGTCGAGACCAGTATATAATCTATCGTGGATTCCCACCCCCTACCCAAATAAGTAGGTTGTGGGTGGCCAGATACGATGTCATTTTCATTCAAAATTACTAAACCTAACTCTGATAGCATTTCGTTTAGGAAATCACCCACTTTAGTGTGGCAAAAGTGGGTCATACACTTGTCTGTTTCTTCTACCAGACCACAGATGTTACTATTTTTTGCTTCACAGGGGTGGTGATTAAAATCGCCGCCCCAGACGATGCAAGGTACATCTGATCCTTGCATTTTTTTTTATCAGGATAGAGAGTTTATTGCGGAGAGGCCCGAGTAAATTTACTCTCTCGTTTTCCGGCAAATTGTCATAAGTATTTACTAAGATTATTGTCCCATTCTTCGGAAATGAGAGTTTCAATATCTGGTAATTAGGATGTAGGCTGAGTGATGTTACTTTTAGCCCAAATATAGTGTTTTTTATAAATACCGTTAAACCCCCCTTTGCCCTACCATGGGTGCCTGCCACTGCAGCTGTAAAGTAAGTTTTATATCCCACTAGATGCTGTTCACTAGTAGACCATGTCTCCTGCAGACAAATTACGTGGTACTCTTGGATAAAATCCAACAGACTCCCATTACTTATTTTGGATCGTAATCCTGCAATGTTCCAAGACATAATTTGTATTATGGTGTCTGAACATGTACTTGTGCAGGGTGCCTCTACCACTGGTACGTACTCTGAGGGTTTTTGTATTTCATCAGCCATCTGCATGGATTGATTACTACTGATACTTCGAGGGGTAATAGTATCGACTCCTCTAGACGCTGATAAAGTAAATGCTGGGGAGGGATTACTATTTTCCATTACTTGTGTTTCTACATTTTCACCTGTGAGAATGATATCGTTGGAGGTGGTTTGATTTACCGTAGCAAATTTTTGTGCTCGGACCTGTTCTGCATTAAGTCAATCTACGTTTTCCAGGCCGCCCAGAGCTGAGAAACGATTATAGGTAGGTATATCAAACCTCTGTCGCTGGGCATAATTATTCTGGTATATTGGTTTTATATTCTGGAATGGGTATTGGTTGTTAATCGAACACCTCCAAGACTGGGGGTTGAACAAATAATTATGAGGGTTTTGAAGAGTGAAGGTCTTCTTCCCTCCAGTCTTGGAAAAAGATTTTTACGGGGTGGGGTTTAAGATGGGAGATCAGTTCTCGTGGATAGAAATAATTAAGAAAATGTGTGGAAATAGTGTCTCCTCCTGTAGCTTCATACCAGTCGCCAATGCACCTGACTGCTCTATGGTCCCTAAAATTTATAATTATCACGTCCCCCTTCCTTTCTTTTGGTCTTGTGCCCACCCAGCTCGTTCTTCTCACCATTAAAATTTCCCCATTTATATGTGCAGGGAGCGGTCGATTTTGGTTCAGCCAATAAATAGTTTTATTTTTTAGGGCATAATAATCCTCCCTAGAGCCCTCCTGGAGTTCTGGAACCCCTGTCATGATGATAGTGTATGGGGCGGATTCTGGGGGTAGGTCCACTCTTCTAGCTGGTGAAATGGGTGTTCGTCACTTCCTTTATCCATTGTGGATTTGGTTGAAATACTACTTTTTCCCATGAAGTTATTATTATTTTTATTTTTTGGGTCTTCAGCATTTCCTACCGTTTCTAGTGTGGGACTATTACCCACCCTTATCTCCCTATTCATTTCTTTGTCATTTAGTGGGGAATTAATTTTACTTTTATCCACAAATCTTTTTGTTGGTGACTTTCCCGCCGATTTTTTTACCCAAAGCGGTATGCGTTTTCCTTAAAATGCCGCTAGTTGATGGCTTTTCTGGTAAAGTAGGGGGAGAAGTGGCTAAGTCGACAGTGACACTTCTAGTCTGAATTTTTAAAAATTCAGTTAGGGTCAAATTATTCCCTTGCAGTTGTTTGCCCAAGTCGTCCAAGTGTAGGGTTATTAGTCTGGTCCTCTCAAGGAGGGGGAGTAAAAGGGACTTAACCATAATCTCTATTTTAGTAAGTAGTTCACCCAAGGGGTCCTGATCCGTAGATAACCCCATTGTGTTAATGCTTAAAGGGGGGTTATTTGTTACTAAGGGGCCAGCAGAGATCGAGGTTTGTGGTGTAGATTTGAACTTCTTCGTAGCCAAAGGTGGTATCACAGGGGAGCCTTGTTTCTTTCTCGAAATATGTCTAATCTCAGGAAGCCCTATTTTCGGTGGCGAAGATATTACCAGGTTCGGTGAATCTGATAGCCCTGATATAGATGAGCTAATTGTATGGTCAGCAAGATGAACCGTACCTGGGGTATTTAACTGTGGGGCTATTTCATCATTTTCAGGGATAGTACCTACTCCCTCAATCGTTACCCCCGGGGAGAGTGCTTTTCCAATTAGGCCTAATGAGCGTTTGCCAGTTAGCAAATCAAGGGATAAGCGTTTCTCCATGTCTGCAATTTCCTTCTCCAGAACAGTGGTAACACGTTTGAAGAACTGATCTATTGTGCCAGAAACGGGGCCATTAGATGTATTAACAGTTAAAGTGCGTGGTTTTCCCGCGTCTAATGGCATATTTATAAACTGCAGAAAAAATGCTAAGGCAGATCAGCACGTGCGTAAGTCCAGATTGACAAACGTTCAGAGTCCAATGATTCTAGGTATTTGTGACAGTATAATAAAGCAACTCTTACCGCGCAATAGGAATTAGGGAAGTAGCCCGTCCCGTCCTCACTCGTCCTCGAACGGCCCGCTCTTTGCCCGGTCTTCGCTCCGGGCGCGTTCCGCTGGCGCGTGAGGGCGGGACTCCTATAGTAGGCAAAGAGTCAGAAAAAGGAGGCGGGGCCGGGAAGAGGAGCCAGGTGTGCCGGGTCAACTCAGCAGCAGGCACCCTGGTCCTTGCAGTCCCGAGATGCAAGCCCCAATCACAGCCTCTCCTGGTTCAGCGCAGCGTCGTTTTCCCTCGTATGACACAGGCAGGTAAGGGACCGGCTTCAGAGTGTTCAAAGACCAAATGCGGCGAGCGGCTCCCGCGAAGCGGGGGCCGCGAGGAGTAAAGTAGTTGATGGAGGCGGGGCCGGGAAGAGGAGCCAGGTGTGCCGGGTCAACTCAGCAGCAGGCACCCTGGTCCTCGCAGTCCCGAGATGCAAGCCCCAATCACAGCCTCTCCTGGTTCAGCGCAGCGTCCTTTTCCCTCGTATGACACAGGCAGGTAAGGGACCGGCTTCAGAGTGTTCAAAGACCAAATGCGGCGAGCGGCACCCCTGATGAAGCCAATTTGCTTGCCATTCATATTTATATATTTTAAAAGGGGGCTGGGTGGATGTGAGAAAGTGGCTCTGTATATACTGTTCCCTAATAGGTACAGGGTGTACAGAGTCCACAGTCCCCCAGAGGCTGATAGAGGTCAAAGTTAGGTTATGACCTTACTCTCAAAAGTGGTAGCTTGGTCGAGCAGTAAGGCAGTACCAGAGGACAGTGTAAAGCATTTATTGTACACACTCAGTCAGCAAATGGTTTCACACACTCAATAACTGAACTCTAGGCCAATGATTTGTATATATAAAATATATGCTTGTTTTATTTTTAGAACCACAAGGGGGTAAAAATATACTTTCTCAGAATGAGAGGTTGAATATAAATACTTTTGTTTCAAGCAATAAATTTGTGTAAACAGTCACAGTTGGTTGCAATAAACAATCCTATTTCCTAAACATAACAATGCATTGAGCTCAATGGTAAATTCAGGTTATTTGTAATAAATTACTTTTCAGATTACTTTTGGAATTCCAGGTCTGGATCCTAGAACCAGCCTGGGGTCAGTATTCAGAATCAAGTGATGAAAGTCGACTTAATAACTGTAATGATTTTTTAAATAATATTTAGCTATTTCAAAAGTTAGCACTTAGAAAATATTTCACAGAAACCATTCAATGGATCTCTATGGCAAGAAATTCAAATTGCAGGTAGAGTACTTTATCGTTACTTTAGTAATCCAGGACTGGGTGCCTAGACCCAGGACTGGGGTCCTTATCAAAAGCAGGTAAGTAATTTCGTTTGCAGAAATGGTACGATTTTAAAAGAATATTTCAAATTTGCAAAAGTAGACACTTAGAAGAAATTTCACAGAAAAGCAGACAATGGTTTCCTATGGGAGAAAAATGAGTTAGAAGTAAGTATAGTTGTGAACACTTTTCAGAGTCAGGGCTGGGCACCAAGATCCAGCACTGGGAGCTCACCTAGGAGCAGGTGAGTAAATTCGTTTTTGTCACTTGGCTGATTTTTGGTGAATTTTTGCAGTTTTGAAAAGTTCACACTTAGAAGATTTTTGAAGAAAAAGCCAGTCAATGTTACCCTATGAGGAAAATGAAGTTAGCGGTTTAAGGGTAAGTACTCGACTGGTAGTGTTGAAATTCCGGGCATGGACTCAGGGGTCCCCCAGTGTCAGGTAGGTACAGTTGGTTCACCCTCAGCGGTTTCAGGACGGCCGGGTGCAGAGAGAGTTGGGCCCAATGTTATCCTATGAGGGATAGGGGGGCCTTGGTTGGTGGCTGCTGTCTGGCAAGCCACGCGGCTGTGGGAGCTGGGCTCCTGGTCACTTACTCAGGGCAAGTGGGGAAGTAGGTTAGTGTAGAGAGGGCACTGCCAGGGCCACTCGGGCGGCTGGGTGCAGGGTGCTTTTGAGCCTTAGGGCGCTCAATGGAAATCAATAAGAATGTTGCGGTTTGGAAAGAGGCTGCAGGCTCGGGGACGAGGATGTTTCAGGTGCCACCACCACTTCGAGAGGTAAGTTGGGTAGTTGTAGGTTAGGTGGGTACCCCGGGATTGGGCACAGGGGGTCGCAGGGCGCCGGGTGCAGGGGTGCCTTTTGACGTCGGGAATCTTACCCTCTGGTTGATCGCGGCTGGGGTGGCACTTGGTTCTGAGGCTGCAGGCTTCTTCCGGGATGTCGAGGGGGGTCCTTGGGTGCCGGACTCTGGGTCACAGTCGCCGTGGGGTCGTCCTCTGGGTCTTTGTCCACTCCGGCACTGGCCAGGCTTGGCTGGTGCAGAGTGTGTTGGGTCCGCGGTCCCGGGCTGGTGCCAGGGATAGCAAGTAGGTTTCTTGAGTAGAGCCTCTACTCGTGGGAGTCCCAGGGGCTTAGAGCTAAAAGGTAGTCAGGTCCTCCGGGGTTGGTGAGGTTGCTGGCCACGTGGGATGCCGCGCTGGTGCAGGTTCGAGAGTCGACAGGCCGGTAGGGCTGGGGCCAAAGCAGTTGGTGTCTTCTCTTTTTAGCAGCTGCAGGGCAGGTCTTTGTTCTTCTTGCTCTTCTTGTCGTTTTTCTATCTGGAATCTGAGGAAGGAAGGTTCAGGGGGCCCCTAAATACTAGATTTAGGGGCGTTACAGGTAGGTGAAGGCCAGGGACCAATGGGTCCTTGTCCTGGGGTGGGTACACCCCCTATCCTGCCTCTCTCCTGTGGGAGGGGGGCAGTAGCCTAATCCTGATAGGGTAGGGCCTCCCATCTTCAAGATGGCGAGAGCCCGGAGATGTGCTTCACCTCGCCTCCCCCACCTGAGGGGTGGGGTGGGCAGGCTGGCACATCCCCTGTCCTTGTATGGGGTTTCCGGCCAAGCTTCCCGCCAGAGTGGGGGGTTGCAGTGGCCTGGGGAAACTCCAACTGGCGGCATGCCTTTGAAGCTTCCCTTTGCTCATCCTGGGGGAGGAGATTTCTCACCTCACCCAGGATGTGCATTGTTGCAGGCCCGGGAGAGCAGGGGCTCTCCCACCCAGGGGTCCAGCAACGTGTCTGCTGTGTGGCAGCCTGGGCAGCCTCAGAGCAGACGTGGATTGCAAGTTAGCTGTAAGGGGGCATCTTCTAAGATGCCCTCTGGGGTGCTCAGTACATTAAATCCTACACTGGCATCAGTGTGGGTTCAATGTGCTGAGAAGTTTGATACCAAACTTCCCAGGCTTCAGTGTTGCCACTATGGTGCTGTGGAGCTCGTGTTTGACAAGCTCTCAGCACCATGTATTCTTAAATGACAGCACTGCACTTACAGTGCCCAGGAATGGACCTGGGTACTGTAGGGGCACAGGGCTCCTGCTCCTGTGCCCACACCATAGGCGTAATGCACCCAGCTAGAGGGGTGGCTGACATATGCCTTGGCAGTGTAGGTGATGGGCATGGTACACAGTGATGTGTGCCATGTCGACTCTCTGTTTTGTCCTGCACCCAGACACTCAGCCTGCAAGGGCAGTGTGTGTGTGTAAGGGTACAGGGCCTCTGAGGTTGGCACAATGAGTGCTGCAGCCCTTAGAGGCCTTCCCTGGTCACAAGGCCCTGGGTACCTAGGGTACCGTTTACTAGGGGCTGACATGTGGCTAGGGTTTGCCAATTTGGGGTTTGTGTGGTTTAAGGAAGGAACATAGGCCCTGTGCACCTGATTGGCAGGAACCCAGGGTACACTCAATCGAAGTACATTCAGCAATTTAGCAAAAAGTGGGGGCATACCATGCAAGAAAGATGGCACTTTCTCACAGTGGAGGCGTGGCTAGGGAGGAGACCAGGTGAGACGAGTCTCCCTGAGCTCGCGGATGCTGCAACTCCCCCTCCCCATGCATTTCGCCTGCAAATGTGACCCCCATAAGCCAGCTGGATGGGGGTGTACAGCGGGGGCTGGGAGTGACTGTGCCGCACTAGAACATCAGCGCCGGAGGCTTGTGGTCAGCGAGGCGGTAGCCATTTTCTGAAGGGAGCTGGACCCGGACTCCGTCGCCTCCGTGGCCTGCAACAAGAAGAGCTTGTGAGCGGGCCCTGCAATGGACTTGCTTGGGGGGGCCTGTGAAGGAGAGCCCTGGGCCACGGCTTTGCCAGGGCCCAATTAAAGAGCAAGCCGGCGGGAGCGAGGCTGGGGGGGCCCCGAACGAGACCCAGCAATGGACGTTCTACCAGAGGATGCCATCAGTCAGTTCAGTCAGGCCTGAAATGACTACAGGCTCTTGGATGAGGGTGGAGGCGGCCTGAGGACGTCCCTAGAGAGGGGTGGACAAGCTAGTGGAGAGAGAGAGAGAGAGAGACCGAGAGAGAGAGACCGAGAGAGAGAGACCGAGAGAGAGAGAGACCGAGAGAGAGAGAGACCGAGAGAGAGAGAGACCGAGAGAGAGAGAGAGAGAGACCGACCGAGAGAGAGAGAGAGAGAGACCGAGAGAGAGAGAGAGAGAGAGAGACCGAGAGAGAGAGAGAGAGAGAGAGAGACAGAGACCGAGAGAGAGAGAGACCGAGA